>NW_027362769.1:196700788-197263490 GCF_046119375.1 Phyllobates terribilis | reverse complement strand
CTCTTCCTTCTGTGTCTCTTCCCCCTCTCTCTCTTCCTCTCTCTCCCTCTCTGTCTCTTCCTCTCCCTCTCTCCCTGTCTCTTCCCCCCTCTCCCTCTCTCTTCCCCCCTCTCTGTCTCTTCCTCAGTGTCTCTTCCCCCGTCTCTCTCTCTCTCTCTCTTCCTCTCTGTCTCTTCCCCCCTCTCTGTCTCTTCCTCTCTGTCTCTTCCTCCATTCTCTCTCTCTTCCTCTCTGTCTCTCCCTCTCTGTCTCTCCCTCTCTCCCTCTCTGTCTCTTCCTCCCCCTCTCTCTCTTCCTCTGTCTCTTCCTCTGTGTCTCTTCCCCCTCTCTCTCTTCCTCTGTCTCCTCCTCTCCCTCTCTCTCTCTTCCTCCCCCTCTCTCTCTCCCTCTCTGTCTCTTCCTCCCCCTCTCTGTTTCTTCCTCAGTGTCTCTTCCCCCCCCTCTCTCTCTCTCTTCCTCTGTCTCTTCCTCTGTGTCTCTTCCCCCTCTCTCTCTTCCTCTGTCTCCTCCTCTCCCTCTCTCTCTCTTCCTCCCCCTCTCTCTCTTCCTCTGTCTCTCCCTCTCTGTCTCTTCCTCCCCCTCTCTGTCTCTTCCTCAGTGTCTCTTCCCCCCTCTCTCTCTCTCTCTTCCTCTGTCTCTTCCCCCCTCTCTGTCTCTTCCTCCATTCTCTCTCTCTTCCTCTCTGTCTCTTCCCCCTTTCTCTCTTCCTCTCCCTCTCTCCCTGTCTCTTCCCCCCTCTCGGTCTCTTCCCCCCTCTCCCTCTCTCTTCCCCCCTCTCTGTCTCTTCCTCAGTGTCTCTTCCCCTCTCTCTCTCTCTCTCTCTTCCTCTCTGTCTCTTCCCCCCTCTCTGTCTCTTCCTCTGTCTCTTCATCCATTCTCTCTCTCTTCCTCTCTGTCTCTTCCTCCCTCTCTCTTCCTCTCTGTCTCTTCCTCTCCCTCTCTTCCTCTGTCTCTTCCTCCCCCTCTCTCTCTTCCTCTGTCTCTTCCTCTGTGTCTCTTCCCCCTCTCTCTCTTCCTCTGTCTCCTCCTCTCCCTCTCTCTCTTCCTCCCCCTCTCTCTCTTCCTCTGTCTCTCCCTCTCTGTCTCTTCCCCCCTCTCTGTCTCTTCCTCAGTGTCTCTTCCCCCCTCTCTCTCTCTCTCTTCCTCTGTCTCTTCCCCCCTCTCTGTCTCTTCCTCTCTGTCTCTTCCTCCATTCTCTGTCTCTTCCTCTCTGTCTCTCCCTCTCCGTCTCTTCCTGTCTCTTCCTCCCCCTCTGTCTCTTCCTCTGTGTCTCTTCCCCCTCTCTCTCTTCCTCTCTGTCTCCTCCTCTCCCTCTCTCTCTCTTCCTCCCCCTCTCTCTCTTCCTCTGTCTCTCCCTCTCTGTCTCTTCCTCCCCCTCTCTGTCTCTTCCTCGGTGTCTCTTCCCCCCTCTCTCTCTCACTTCCTCCCCCTCTCTGTCTCTTCCTCCATTCTCTCTCTCTTCCTCTGTCTCTTCCCCCCTCTCTGTCTCTTCGCCCCTCTCCCTCTCTCTTCCCCCCTCTCTGTCTCTTCCTCGGTGTCTCTTCCCCCCTCTCTCTCTCCCTCTGTCTCTTCCCCCCTCTCTGTCTCTCCCTCTGTCTCTTCCTCCATTCTCTCTCTCTTCCTCCCTGTCTCTTCCTCTCCCTCTCTTCCTCCATTCTCTCTCTCTTCCTCCCCCTCTCTCTCTTCCTCTGTCTCTCCCTCTGTCTCTTCCTCCCCCTCTCTGTCTCTTCCTCTGTGTCTCTTCCCCCTCTCTCTCCCTCTGTCTCTTCCTCTCCCTCTCTCCCTCTGTCTCTTCCCACCTCTCCCTCTCTCTTCCCCCCTCTCCCTCTCTCTTCCTCAGTGTCTCTTCCCCCTCTCTGTCTCTTCCTCCATTCTCTCTCTCTTCCTCTCTCTCTTCCTTTGTCTCTTCCTCCCCCTCTCTCTCTTCCTCTGTCTCTTCCCCCTCTCTCTCTTCCTCTGTCTCTTCCCCCTCTCTCTCTTCCTCTGTCTCTTCCCCCTCTCTCTCTTCCTCTGTCTCTTCCCCCTCTCTCTCTTCCTCTGTCTCTTCCCCCTCTCTCTCTTCCTCTGTCTCTTCCCCCTCTCTCTCTTCCTCTGTCTCTTCCCCCTCTCTCTCTTCCTCTGTCTCTTCCCCCTCTCTCTCTTCCTCTGTCTCTTCCCCCTCTCTCTCTTCCTCTGTCTCTTCCCCCTCTCTCTCTTCCTCTGTCTCTTCCCCCTCTCTCTCTTCCTCTGTCTCTTCCTCTGTGTCTCTTCCCCCTCTCTCTCTTCCTCTGTCTCCTCCTCTCCCTCTCTCTCTCTTCCTCCCCCTCTCTCTCTTCCTCTGTCTCTCCCTCTCTGTCTCTTCCTCCCCCTCTCTGTCTCTTCCCCCCTCTCTGTCTCTTCCTCAGTGTCTCTTCCCCCCTCTCTCTCTTCCTCTGTCTCTTCCCCCCTCTCTGTCTCTTCCTCTCTGTCTCTTCCTCCATTCTCTGTCTCTTCCTCTCTGTCTCTCCCTCTCCGTCTCTTCCTGTCTCTTCCTCCCCCTCTCTCTCTTCCTCTGTCTCTCCCTCTCCGTCTCTTCCTGTCTCTTCCTCCCCCTCTCTCTCTTCCTCTGTCTCTCCCTCTCTGTCTCTTCCTCTGTGTCTCTTCCCCCTCTCTCTCTTCCTCTGTCTCCTCCTCTCCCTCTCTCTCTCTTCCTCCCCCTCTCTCTCTTCCTGTCTCTCCCTCTCTGTCTCTTCCTCCCCCTCTCTGTCTCTTCCTCTCTCTCCCTCTGTCTCTTCCCCCCTCTCTCTCTCTCACTTCCTCCCCCTCTCTGTCTCTTCCTCCATTCTCTCTCTCTTCCTCTGTCTCTTCCCCCCTCTCTGTCTCTTCGCCCCTCTCCCTCTCTCTTCCCCCCTCTCTGTCTCTTCCTCGGTGTCTCTTCCCCCCTCTCTCTCTCACTTCCTCCCCCTCTCTGTCTCTTCCTCCATTCTCTCTCTCTTCCTCTGTCTCTTCCCCCCTCTCTGTCTCTTCGCCCCTCTCCCTCTCTCTTCCCCCCTCTGTCTCTTCCTCGGTGTCTCTTCCCCCCTCTCTCTCTCCCTCTGTCTCTTCCCCCCTCTCTGTCTCTCCCTCTGTCTCTTCCTCCATTCTCTCTCTCTTCCTCCCTGTCTCTTCCTCTCCCTCTCTTCCTCCATTCTCTCTCTCTTCCTCCCTCTCCCTCTCTTCCTGTCTCTTCCTCCCCCTCTCTCTCTTCCTCTGTCTCTCCCTCTGTCTCTTCCTCCCCCTCTCTGTCTCTTCCTCTGTGTCTCTTCCCCCTCTCTCTCTTCCTCTCTCTCCCTCTCTGTCTCTTCCTCTCCCTCTCTCCCTCTGTCTCTTCCCACCTCTCCCTCTCTCTTCCCCCTCTCCCTCTCTCTTCCTCAGTGTCTCTTCCCCCTCTCTGTCTCTTCCTCCATTCTCTCTCTCTTCCTCTCTCTCTCTTCCTTTGTCTCTTCCTCCCCCTCTCTCTCTTCCTCTGTCTCTTCCCCCTCTCTCTCTTCCTTTGTCTCTTCCTCCCCCTCTCTCTCTTCCTCTGTCTCTTCCCCCTCTCTCTCTTCCTCTGTCTCTTCCCCCTCTCTCTCTTCCTCTGTCTCTTCCCCCTCTCTCTTCCCCCTCTCTCTCTTCCTCTGTCTCTTCCACCTCTCTCTCTTCCTCTGTCTCTTCCCCCTCTCTCTCTTCCTCTGTCTCTTCCACCTCTCTCTCTTCCTCTGTCTCTTCCCCCTCTCTCTCTTCCTCTGTCTCTTCCCCCTCTCTCTCTTCCTCTGTCTCTTCCCCCTCTCTCTCTTCCTCTGTGTCTCTTCCTCTCTCTCCCTCTCTCTCTCTTCCTCTCCCTCTCTCTCTCTTCCTCTGTGTCTCTTCCTCTCTCTCCCTTCCTCTGTCTCTCCCTCTCTGTCTCTTCCTCTGTGTCTCTTCCCCCTCTCTCTCTCTTCCTCTCCCTCTCTCTCTCTTCCTCTGTCTCTTCCTCCCCGTCTCTCTCACCCTCGGCTTTCCTCTTCTTCTGGTTTCTTTTCCGGATCTTCTCGTTTCTCTTCTGCAGTTTCCTCCGCAGCAGCTTCATCTGCAGATCCGCCATGCTGCACACACGTGTGACGCCGGAAGTGACGTCGGCAATAACTGGGTCCTGACCAGTGACTGAGCTGTCCTGGACAATGCCTGACTGTGGGGGCGAGGCTAAAGGCCCTCTGCTGACGTCATGTCCATGTGACCAGATGATGTGAACGGAAAAGGCGGGGCCTCCTCATCTAGCGCAAACCTGACGTCTAGATCGAACTTGCTCTTTTGTGCTTCTCATTACCCTCCACTGTAGACGGTCAGTGCTGAGAGAGGAGACAGTTCAACCCTGCCACCACTAGATGGAGCTGCTGGAGCGTGGCCTCAGAAATCCCCTCCTGTAGACAGTTCAGCACTAACACCACTAGATGGAGCTGCTGGAGCAGCCTCAGAAATCCCCTCCTGTAGACAGTTCAGTGCTGACACCACTAGATGGAGCTGCTGGAGCACTGGCCTCAGAAATCCCCTCCTGTAGACAGTTCAGCCCTGACACCACTAGATGGAGCTGCTGGAGCAGCCTCAGAAATCCCCTCCTGTAGACAGTTCAGCCCTGACACCACTAGATGGAGCTGCTGGAGCACTGGCCTCAGAAATCCCCTCCTGTAGACAGTTCAGTGCTGACACCACTAGATGGAGCTGCTGGAGCGCGGCCTCAGAAATCCCCTCCTGTAGACAGTTCAGCACTGACACCACTAGATGGAGCTGCTGGAGCAGCCTCAGAAATCCCCTCCTGTAGACAGTTTAGCACTGACACCACTAGATGGAGCTGCTGGAGCGCGGCCTCAGAAATCCCCTCCTGTAGACAGTTCAGCCCTGACACCACTAGATGGAGCTGCTGGAGCGCAGCCTCAGAAGTCCCCTCCTGTAGACAGTTCAGCACTGACACCACTAGATGGAGCTGCTGGAGCACTGGCCTCAGAAATCCCCTCCTGTAGACAGTTCAGTGCTGACACCACTAGATGGAGCTGCTGGAGCGCAGCCTCAGAAATCCCCTACTGTAGACAGTTCAGTGCTAACACCACTAGATGGAGCTGCTGGAGCGTGGCCTCAGAAATCCCCTCCTGTAGACAGTACAGCACTGACACCACTAGATGGAGCTGCTGGAGCGCAGCCTCAGAAATCCCCTACTGTAGACAGTTCAGTGCTGACACCACTAGATAGAGCTGCTGGAGTGCGGCCTCAGAAATCCCCTCCTGTAGACAGTTCAGTGCTAACACCACTAGATGGAGCTGCTGGAGCGTGGCCTCAGAAATCCCCTCCTGTAGACAGTTCAGAACTGACACCACTAGATGGAGCTGCTGGAGCCGCCTCAGAAATCCCCTACTATAGACAGTTCAGTGCTGACACCACTAGATGGAGCTGCTGGAGCGCGGCCTCAGAAATCCCCTCCTGTAGACAGTTCAGCACTGACACCACTAGATGGAGCTGCCGGAGCGTGCCCTCAGAAATCCCCTCCTGTAGACAGTTCATCACTGACACCACTAGATGGAGCTGCTGGAGCGGCCTCAGAAATCCCCTCCTGTAGACAGTTCAGCACTGACACCACTAGATGGAGCTGCCGGAGCGCGGTCTCAGAAATCCCCTCCTGTAGACAGTTCAGCACTGACACCACTAGATGGAGCTGCTGGAGCGCGGCCTCAGAAATCCCCTCCTGTAGACAGTTCAGCACTGGTACCACTAGATGGAGCTGCTGGAGCACGGCCTCAGAAATCCCCTCCTGTAGATAGTTCAACACTGACACCACTAGATGGAGCTGCTGAAGCGTGGCCTCAGAAATCCCCTCCTGTAGACAGTTCAGCACTGACACCACTAGATGGAGCTGCTGGAGCGTGGCCTCAGAAATCCCCTCCTGTAGACAGTTCAGCACTGACACCACTAGATGGAGCTGCTGGAGCACGGCCTCAGAAATCTCCTCCTGTAGACAGTTCAGCACTGACACCACTAGATGGAGCTGCTGGAGCGCAGCCTCAGAAATCCCCTCCTGTAGACAGTTCAGCACTGACACCACTAGATGGAGCTGCTGCAGCGCGGCCTCAGAAATCCCCTCCTGTAGACAGTTCAGTCCTGACACCACTAGATGGAGCTACTGGAGCGGAGCCTCAGAAATCCCCTCCTGTAGACAGTTCAGCCCTGACACCACTAGATGGAGCTGCTGGAGCACTGGCCTCAGAAATCCCCTCCTGTAGACAGTTCAGCACTGACACCACTAGATGGAGCTGCTGGAGCGCAGCCTCAGAAATCCCCTCCTGTAGACAGTTCAGCGCTGACACCACTAGATGGAGCTGCTGGATCGCAGCCTCAGAAATCCCCTCCTGTAGACAGTTCAGTCCTGACACCACTAGATGGAGCTACTGGAGCGCAGCCTCAGAAATCCCCTCCTGTAGACAGTTCAGCCCTGACACCACTAGATGGAGCTGCTGGAGCACTGGCCTCAGAAATCCCCTCCTGTAGACAGTTCAGCACTGACACCACTAGATGGAGCTGCTGGAGCGCAGCCTCAGAAATCCCCTCCTGTAGACAGTTCAGCCCTGACACCACTAGATGGAGCTGCTGGAGCGCAGCCTCAGAAGTCCCCTCCTGTAGACAGTTCAGCACTGACACCACTAGATGGAGCTGCTGGAGCACTGGCCTCAGAAATCCCCTCCTGTAGACAGTTCAGTGCTGACACCACTAGATGGAGCTGCTGGAGCGCGGCCTCAGAAATCCCCTCCTATAGACAGTACAGCACTGACACCACTAGATGGAGCTGCTGGAGCGCAGCCTCAGAAATCCCCTACTGTAGACAGTTCAGTGCTAACACCACTAGATGGAGCTGCTGGAGCGTGGCCTCAGAAATCCCCTCCTGTAGACAGTACAGCACTGACACCACTAGATGGAGCTGCTGGAGCGCAGCCTCAGAAATCCCCTACTGTAGACAGTTCAGTGCTGACACCACTAGATAGAGCTGCTGGAGTGCGGCCTCAGAAATCCCCTCCTGTAGACAGTTCAGTGCTAACACCACTAGATGGAGCTGCTGGAGCGCGGCCTCAGAAATCCCCTCCTGTAGACAGTTCAGCACTGACACCACTAGATGGAGCTGCCGGAGCGTGCCCTCAGAAATCCCCTCCTGTAGACAGTTCATCACTGACACCACTAGATGGAGCTGCTGGAGCGGCCTCAGAAATCCCCTCCTGTAGACAGTTCAGCACTGACACCACTAGATGGAGCTGCCGGAGCGCGGTCTCAGAAATCCCCTCCTGTAGACAGTTCAGCACTGACACCACTAGATGGAGATGCTGGAGCGCGGCCTCAGAAATCCCCTCCTGTAGACAGTTCAGCACTGGTACCACAAGATGGAGCTGCTGGAGCACGGCCTCAGAAATCCCCTCCTGTAGATAGTTCAACACTGACACCACTAGATGGAGCTGCTGAAGCGTGGCCTCAGAAATCCCCTCCTGTAGACAGTTCAGCACTGGTACCACTAGATGGAGCTGCTGGAGCACGGCCTCAGAAATCTCCTCCTGTAGACAGTTCAGCACTGACACCACTAGATGGAGCTGCTGGAGCGCAGCCTCAGAAATCCCCTCCTGTAGACAGTTCAGCACTGACACCACTAGATGGAGCTGCTGCAGCGCGGCCTCAGAAATCCCCTCCTGTAGACAGTTCAGCACTGACACCACTAGATGGAGCTGTTGGAGCGCAGCCTCAGAAATCCCCTCCTGTAGACAGTTCAGCACTGGTACCACTAGATGGTGCTGCTGGAGCACGGCCTCAGAAATCCCCTCCTGTAGACAGTTCGGCACTGACACCACTAGATGGAGCTGCTGGAGCACTGGCCTCAGAAATCCCCTCCTGTAGACAGTTCAGTGCTGACACCACTAGATGGAGCTGCTGGAGCACTGGCCTCAGAAATCCCCTCCTGTAGACAGTTCAGTGCTGACACCATTAGATGGAGCTGCTGGAGCGCGGCCTCAGAAATCCCCTCCTGTAGACAGTACAGCACTGACACCACTAGATGGAGCTGCTGGAGCGCAGCCTCAGAAATCTCCTACTGTAGACAGTTCAGTGCTGACACCACTAGATGGAGCTGCTGGAGCGCGGCCTCAGAAATCCCCTCCTGTAGACAGTTCAGTGCTAACACCACTAGATGGAGCTGCTGGAGCGTGGCCTCAGAAATCCCCTACTGTAGACAGTACAGCACTGACACCACTAGATGGAGCTGCTGGAGCGCAGCCTCAGAAATCCCCTACTGTAGACAGTTCAGTGCTGACACCACTAGATGGAGCTGCTGGAGCGCGGCCTCAGAAATCCCCTCCTGTAGACAGTTCAGCACTGACACCACTAGATGGAGCTCCTGGAGCGGCCTCAGAAATCCCCTCCTGTAGACAGTTCAGCACTGACACCACTAGATGGAGCTGCCAGAGCGTGCCCTCAGAAATCCCCTCCTGTAGACAGTTCAGCACTGACACCACTAGATGGAGCTGCTGGAGCGCAGCCTCAGAAATCCCCTCCTGTAGACAGTTCAGCACTGACACCAATAGATGGAGCTGCTGCAGCGGCCTCAGAAATCCCCTCCTGTAGACAGTTCAGCACTGACACCACTAGATGGAGCTGCTGGAGCAGCCTCAGAAATCCCCTCCTGTAGACAGTTCAGCCCTGACACCACTAGATGGAGCTGCTGCAGCGCGGCCTCAGAAATCCCCTCCTGTAGATTGTTCAGCACTGACACCACTAGATGGAGCTGCTGGAGCGCGGCCTCAGAAATCCCCTCCTGTAGACAGTTCAGCAGTGACACCACTAGATGGAGCTGCTGGAGCAGCCTCAGAAATCCCCTCCTGTAGACAGTTCAGCACTGACACCACTAGATGGAGCTGCTGGAGCGCGGCCTCAGAAATCCCCTCCTGTAGACAGTTCAGCACTGACACCACTAGATGGAGCTGCTAGAGCAGCCTCAGAAATCCCCTCCTGTAGACAGTTCAGCACTGACACCACTAGATGGAGCTGCTGGAGAGCGGCCTCAGAAATCCCCTCCTGTAGACAGTTCAGCACTGGCACCACTAGATGGAGCTGCTGGAGCGCGGCCTCAGAAATCCTCTCCTGTAGACAGTACAGCACTGACACCACTAGATGGAGCTGCTGGAGCGCGGCCTCAGAAATCCCCTCCTGTAGGCAGTTCAGCCCTGACACCACTAGATGGAGCTGCTGGAGTGCGACCTCAGAAATCCCCTCCTGTAGACAGTTCAGCCCTGACACCACTAGATGGAGCTGCTGGAGCGCGGCCTCAGAAATCCCCTCCTGTAGACAGTTCAGCACTGACACCACTAGATGGAGCTGCTGGAGCAGCCTCAGAAATCCCCTCCTGTAGACAGTTCAGCACTGACACCACTGGATGGAGCTGTCATAGCGCGGCCTCAGAAATCCCCTCCTGTAGACAGTTCAGCCCTGACACCACTAGATGGAGCTGCTGGAGCAGCCTCAGAAATCCCCTCCTGTAGACAGTTCAGTCCTGACACCACTAGATGGAGCTGCTGGAGCTGCCTAAGAAATCCCCTCCTGTAGACAGTTCAGCCCAGTCACCACTAGATGGAGCTGCTGGAGCAGCCTCAGAAATCCCCTCCTGTAGACAGTTCAGTCCTGACACCACTAGATGGAGCTGCTGGAGCCGCCTCAGAAATCCCCTCCTGTAGACAGTTCAGCCCTGACACCACTAGATGGAGCTGCTGGAGCAGCCTCAGAAATCCCCTCCTGTAGACAGTTCAGTCCTGACACCACTAGATGGAGCTGCTGGAGCACTGGCCTCAGAAATCCCCTCCTGTAGACAGTTCAGCACTGACACCACTAGATGGAGCTGCTGGAGCGCGGCCTCAGAAATCCCCTCCTGTAGACAGTTCAGCCCTGACACCACTAGATGGAGCTGCTGGAGCGCAGCTTCAGAAATCCCCTCCTGTAGACAGTTCAGCCCTGACACCACTAGATGGAGCTGCTGGAGCACTGGCCTCAGAAATCCCCTCCTGTAGACAGTTCAGCACTGACACCACTAGATGGAGCTGCTGGAGCGCGGCCTCAGACATCCCCTCCTGTAGACAGTTCAGCCCTGACACCACTAGATGGAGCTGCTGGAGCGCAGCCTCAGAAGTCCCCTCCTGTAGACAGTTCAGCACTGACACCACTAGATGGAGCTGCTGGAGCACTGGCCTCAGAAATCCCCTCCTGTAGACAGTTCAGTGCTGACACCACTAGATGGAGCTGCTGGAGCGCGGCCTCAGAAATCCCCTCCTGTAGACAGTACAGCACTGACACCACTAGATGGAGCTGCTGGAGCGCAGCCTCAGAAATCCCCTACTGTAGACAGTTCAGTGCTAACACCACTAGATGGAGCTGCTCGAGCGTGGCCTCAGAAATCCCCTCCTGTAGACAGTACAGCACTGACACCACTAGATGGAGCTGCTGGAGCGCAGCCTCAGAAATCCCCTACTGTAGACAGTTCAGTGCTGACAACACTAGATGGAGCTGCTGGAGTGCGGCCTCAGAATCCCCTCCTGTAGACAGTTCAGTGCTAACACCACTAGATGGAGCTGCTGGAGCGTGGCCTCAGAAATCCCCTCCTGTAGACAGTACAGCACTGACACCACTAGATGGAGCTGCTGGAGCGCAGCCTCAGAAATCCCCTCCTGTAGACAGTTCAGTGCTGACACCACTAGATGGAGCTGCTGGAGCGCGGCCTCAGAAATCCCCTCCTGTAGACAGTTCAGCACTGACACCACTAGATGGAGCTGCTGGAGCGGCCTCAGAATTCCCCTCCTGTAGACAGTTCAGCACTGACACCACTAGATGGAGCTGCCGGAGCGCGGTCTCAGAAATCCCCTCCTGTAGACAGTTCAGCACTGACACCACTAGATGGAGCTGCTGGAGCGCGGCCTCAGAAATCCCCTCCTGTAGACAGTTCAGCACTGGTACCACTAGATGGAGCTGCTGGAGCACGGCCTCAGAAATCCCCTCCTGTAGACAGTTCAGCACTGACACCACTAGATGGAGCTGCTGGAGCGTGGCCTCAGAAATCCCCTCCTGTAGACAGTTCAGCACTGGTACCACTAGATGGAGCTGCTGGAGCACGGCCTCAGAAATCTCCTTCTGTAGACAGTTCAGCACTGACACCACTAGATGGAGCTGCTGGAGCGCAGCCTCAGAAATCCCCTCCTGTAGACAGTTCAGCACTGACACCACTAGATGGAGCTGCTGCAGCGCGGCCTCAGAAATCCCCTCCTGTAGACAGTTCAGCACTGACACCACTAGATGGAGCTGCTGGAGCGCAGCCTCAGAAATCCCCTCCTGTAGACAGTTCAGCACTGGTACCACTAGATGGTGCTGCTGGAGCACGGCCTCAGAAATCCCCTCCTGTAGACAGTTCAGCACTGCCACCACTAGATGGAGCTGCCGGAGCTTGGCCTCAGAAATCGCCTCCTGTAGACAGTTCAGCACTGACACAACTAGATGGAGCTGCCGGAGCTCGGCCTCAGAAATCCCCTCCTGTAGACAGTTCAGTGCTGACACCACTAGATGGAGCTGCCGGAGCGTGGCCGCAGAAATCCCCTCCTGTAGACAGTTCAGCACTGACACCACTAGATGGAGCTGCTGGAGCGTGGCCTCAGAAATCCCCTCCTGTAGACAGTTCAGCACTGACACCACTAGATGGAGCTGCTGGAGCGCGGCCTCAGAAATCCCCTCCTGTAGACAGTTCAGCACTGACACCACTAGATGGAGCTGCTGGAGTGCGGCCTCAGAAATCCCCCCTGTAGACAGTTCAGCACTGGTACCACTAGATGGAGCTGCTGGAGCACGGCCTCAGAAATCCCCTCCTGTAGACAGTTCGGCACTGACACCACTAGATGGAGCTGCTGGAGCGCAGCCTCAGAAATCCCCTCCTGTAGACAGTTCAGCACTGACACCACTAGATGGAGCTGCTGGAGCGGCCTCAGAAATCCCCTCCTGTAGACAGTACAGCACTGACACCACTAGATGGAGCTGCTGGAGCGCAGCCTCAGAAATCCCCTCCTGTAGACAGTTCAGCACTGACACCACTAGATGGAGCTGCCGGAGCTTGGCCTCAGAAATCCCCTCCTGTAGACAGTTCAGCACTGACACCACTAGATGGAGCTGCCGGAGCTCGGCCTTAGAAATCCCCTCCTGTAGACAGTTCAGTGCTGACACCACTAGATGGAGCTGCCGGAGCTCGGCCTCAGAAATCCCCTCCTGTAGACAGTTCAGCACTGACACCACTAGATGGAGCTGCTGGAGCGTGGCTTCAGAAATCCCCTCCTGTAGACAATTCAGCACTGACACCACTAGATGGAGCTGCTAGAGCAGCCTCAGAAATCCCCTCCTGTAGACAGTTCAGCACTGACACCACTAGATGGAGCTGCTGGAGAGCGGCCTCAGAAATCCCCTCCTGTAGACAGTTCAGCACTGGCACCACTAGATGGAGCTGCTGGAGTGCGACCTCAGAAATCCCCTCCTGTAGGCAGTTCAGCCCTAACAACACTAGATGGAGCTGCTGGAGTGCGACCTCAGAAATCCCCTCCTGTAGACAGTTCAGCCCTGACACCACTAGATGGAGCTGCTGGTGCGCGGCCTCAGAAATCCCCTCCTGTAGACAGTTCAGCACTGACACCACTAGATGGAGCTGCTGGAGCAGCCTCAGAAATCCCCTCCTGTAGACAGTTCAGCACTGATACCACTAGATGGAGCTGCTGGAGCGGCCTCAGAAATCCCCTCCTGTAGACAGTTCAGCCCTGACACCACTAGATGGAGCTGCTGGAGCAGCCTCAGAAATCCCCTCCTGTAGACAGTTCAGTCCTGACACCACTAGATGGAGCTGCTGGAGCGGCCTAAGAAATCCCCTCCTGTAGACAGTTCAGCCCTGTCACCACTAGATGGAGCTGCTGGAGCAGCCTCAGAAATCCCCTCCTGTAGACAGTTCAGTCCTGACACCACTAGATGGAGCTGCTGGAGCTGCCTCAGAAATCCCCTCCTGTAGACAGTTCAGCCCTGACACCACTAGATGGAGCTGCTGGAGCAGCCTCAGAAATCCCCTCCTGTAGACAGTTCAGTCCTGACACCACTAGATGGAGCTGCTGGAGCGGCCTCAGAAATCCCCTCCTGTAGACAGTTCAGCCCTGTCACCACTAGATGGAGCTGCTGGAGCACTGGCCTCAGAAATCCCCTCCTGTAGACAGTTCAGTGCTGACACCACTAGATGGAGCTGCTGGAGCGTGGCCTCAGAAATCCCCTCCTGTAGACAGTTCAGCCCTGACACCACTAGATGGAGCTGCTGGAGCGCAGCCTCAGAAATCCCCTCCTATAGACAGTTCAGCGCTGACACCACTAGATGGAGCTGCTGGATCGCAGCCTCAGAAATCCCCTCCTGTAGACAGTTCAGTCCTGACACCACTAGATGGAGCTACTGGAGCGCAGCCTCAGAAATCCCCTCCTGTAGACAGTTCAGTCCTGACACCACTAGATGGAGCTACTGGAGCGCAGCCTCAGAAATCCCCTACTGTAGACAGTTCAGTGCTGACAACACTAGATGGAGCTGCTGGAGTGCGGCCTCAGAATCCCCTCCTGTAGACAGTTCAGTGCTAACACCACTAGATGGAGCTGCTGGAGCGTGGCCTCAGAAATCCCCTCCTGTAGACAGTACAGCACTGACACCACTAGATGGAGCTGCTGGAGCGCAGCCTCAGAAATCCCCTCCTGTAGACAGTTCAGTGCTGACACCACTAGATGGAGCTGCTGGAGCGCGGCCTCAGAAATCCCCTCCTGTAGACAGTTCAGCACTGACACCACTAGATGGAGCTGCCGGAGCGTGCCCTCAGAAATCCCCTCCTGTAGACAGTTCAGCCCTGTCACCACTAGATGGAGCTGCTGGAGCACTGGCCTCAGAAATCCCCTCCTGTAGACAGTTCAGTGCTGACACCACTAGATGGAGCTGCTGGAGCGTGGCCTCAGAAATCCCCTCCTGTAGACAGTTCAGCCCTGACACCACTAGATGGAGCTGCTGGAGCGCAGCCTCAGAAATCCCCTCCTATAGACAGTTCAGCGCTGACACCACTAGATGGAGCTGCTGGATCGCAGCCTCAGAAATCCCCTCCTGTAGACAGTTCAGTCCTGACACCACTAGATGGAGCTACTGGAGCGCAGCCTCAGAAATCCCCTCCTGTAGACAGTTCAGTCCTGACACCACTAGATGGAGCTACTGGAGCGCAGCCTCAGAAATCCCCTACTGTAGACAGTTCAGTGCTGACAACACTAGATGGAGCTGCTGGAGTGCGGCCTCAGAATCCCCTCCTGTAGACAGTTCAGTGCTAACACCACTAGATGGAGCTGCTGGAGCGTGGCCTCAGAAATCCCCTCCTGTAGACAGTACAGCACTGACACCACTAGATGGAGCTGCTGGAGCGCAGCCTCAGAAATCCCCTCCTGTAGACAGTTCAGTGCTGACACCACTAGATGGAGCTGCTGGAGCGCGGCCTCAGAAATCCCCTCCTGTAGACAGTTCAGCACTGACACCACTAGATGGAGCTGCCGGAGCGTGCCCTCAGAAATCCCCTCCTGTAGACAGTTCATCACTGACACCACTAGATGGAGCTGCTGGAGCGGCCTCAGAAATCCCCTCCTGTAGACAGTTCAGCACTGACACCACTAGATGGAGCTGCCGGAGCGCGGTCTCAGAAATCACCTCCTGTAGACAGTTCAGCACTGGTACCACTAGATGGAGCTGCTGGAGCACGGCCTCAGAAATCTCCTCCTGTAGACAGTTCAGCACTGACACCACTAGATGGAGCTGCTGGAGCGCAGCCTCCGAAATCCCCTCCTTTAGACAGTTCAGCACTGACACCACTAGATGGAGCTGCTGCAGCGCGGCCTCAGAAATCCCCTCCTGTAGACAGTTCAGCACTGACACCACTAGATGGAGCTGCTGGAGCGCAGCCTCAGAAATCCCCTCCTGTAGACAGTTCAGCACTGGTACCACTAGATGGTGCGGCTGGAGCACGGCCTCAGAAATCCCCTCCTGTAGACAGTTCGGCACTGACACCACTAGATGGAGCTGCTGGAGCACTGGCCTCAGAAATCCCCTCCTGTAGACAGTTCAGTGCTGACACCACTAGATGGAGCTGCTGGAGCACTGGCCTCAGTAATCCCCTCCTGTAGACAGTACAGCCCTGACACCACTAGATGGAGCTGCTGGAGCACTGGCCTCAGAAATCCCCTCCTGTAGACAGTTCAGTGCTGACACCACTAGATGGAGCTGCTGGAGCGCAGCCTCAGAAATCCCCTCCTGTAGACAGTTCAGCACTGACACCACTAGATGGAGCTGCTGGAGCACTGGCCTCAGAAATCCCCTCCTGTAGACAGTTCAGTGCTGACACCATTAGATGGAGCTGCTGGAGCGCGGCCTCAGAAATCCCCTCCTGTAGACAGTACAGCACTGACACCACTAGATGGAGCTGCTGGAGCGCAGCCTCAGAAATCCCCTACTGTAGACAGTTCAGTGCTGACACCACTAGATGGAGCTGCTGGAGCGCGGCCTCAGAAATCCCCTCCTGTAGACAGTTCAGTGCTAACACCACTAGATGGAGCTGCTGGAGCGTGGCCTCAGAAATCCCCTCCTGTAGACAGTACAGCACTGACACCACTAGATGGAGCTGCTGGAGCGCAGCCTCAGAAATCCCCTACTGTAGACAGTTCAGTGCTGACACCACTAGATGGAGCTGCTGGAGCGCGGCCTCAGAAATCCCCTCCTGTAGACAGTTCAGCACTGACACCACTAGATGGAGCTGCTGGAGCTGCCTCAGAAATCCCCTCCTGTAGACAGTTCAGCACTGACACCACTAGATGGAGCTGCCAGAGCGTGCCCTCAGAAATCCCCTCCTGTAGACAGTTCAGCACTGACACCACTAGATGGAGCTGCTGGAGCGCAGCCTCAGAAATCCCCTCCTGTAGACAGTTCAGCACTGACACCAATAGATGGAGCTGCTGCAGCGGCCTCAGAAATCCCCTCCTGTAGACAGTTCAGCACTGACACCACTAGATGGAGCTGCTGCAGCGCGGCCTCAGAAATTCCCTCCTGTAGACAGTTCAGCACTGACACCACTAGATGGAGCTGCTGGAGCAGCCTCAGAAATCCCCTCCTGTAGACAGTTCAGCCCTGACACCACTAGATGGAGCTGCTGCAGCGCGGCCTCAGAAATCCCCTCCTGTAGATAGTTCAGCACTGACACCACTAGATGGAGCTGCTGGAGCGCGGCCTCAGAAATCCCCTCCTGTAGACAGTTCAGCAGTGACACCACTAGATGGAGCTGCTGGAGCAGCCTCAGAAATCCCCTCCTGTAGACAGTTCAGCACTGACACCACTAGATGGAGCTGCTGGAGCGCGGCCTCAGAAATCCCCTCCTGTAGACAGTTCAGCACTGACACCACTAGATGGAGCTGCTAGAGCAGCCCCAGAAATCCCCTCCTGTAGACAGTTCAGCACTGACACCACTAGATGGAGCTGCTGGAGAGCGGCCTCAGAAATCCCCTCCTGTAGACAGTTCAGCACTGGCACCACTAGATGGAGCTGCTGGAGCGCGGCCTCAGAAATCCCCTCCTGTAGACAGTACAGCACTGACACCACTAGATAGAGCTGCTGGAGCGCGGCCTCAGAAATCCCCTCCTGTAGGCAGTTCAGCCCTGACACCACTAGATGGAGCTGCTGGAGTGCGACCTCAGTAATCCCCTCCTGTAGACAGTTCAGCCCTGACACCACTAGATGGAGCTGCTGGAGTGCGGCCTCAGAAATCCCCTCCTGTAGACAGTTCAGCACTGACACCACTAGATGGAGCTGCTGGAGCAGCCTCAGAAATCCCCTCCTGTAGACAGTTCAGCACTGACACCACTAGATGGAGCTGCTGGAGCGGCCTCAGAAATCCCCTCCTGTAGACAGTTCAGCACTGACACCACTGGATGGAGCTGTCATAGCGCGGCCTCAGAAATCCCCTCCTGTAGACAGTTCAGCCCTGACACCACTAGATGGAGCTGCTGGAGCAGCCTCAGAAATCCCCTCCTGTAGACAGTTCAGTCCTGACACCACTAGATGGAGCTGCTGGAGCGGCCTAAGAAATCCCCTCCTGTATACAGTTCAGCCCTGACACCACTAGATGGAGCTGCTGGAGCGGCCTCAGAAATCCCCTCCTGTAGACAGTTCAGCCCTGACACCACTAGATGGAGCTGCTGGAGCAGCCTCAGAAATCCCCTCCTGTAGACAGTTCAGTCCTGACACCACTAGATGGAGCTACTGGAGCGCAGCCTCAGAAATCCCCTCCTGTAGACAGTTCAGCCCTGACACCACTAGATGGAGCTGCTGGAGCACTGGCCTCAGAAATCCCTTCCTGTAGACAGTTCAGCACTGACACCACTAGATGGAGCTGCTGGAGCGCAGCCTCAGAAATCCCCTCCTGTAGACAGTTCGGCCCTGACACCACTAGATGGAGCTGCTGGAGCGCAGCCTCAGAAGTCCCCTCCTGTAGACAGTTCAGCACTGACACCACTAGATGGAGCTGCTGGAGCACTGGCCTCAGAAATCCCCTCCTGTAGACAGTTCAGTGCTGACACCACTAGATGGAGCTGCTGGAGCGTGGCCTCAGAAATCCCCTCCTGTAGACAGTACAGCACTGACACCACTAGATGGAGCTGCTGGAGCGCAGCCACAGAAATCCCCTACTGTAGACAGTTCAGTGCTAACACCACTAGATGGAGGTGCTCGAGCGTGGCCTCAGAAATCCCCTCCTGTAGACAGTACAGCACTGACACCACTAGATGGAGCTGCTGGAGCGCAGCATCAGAAATCCCCTACTGTAGACAGTTCAGTGCTGACAACACTAGATGGAGCTGCTGGAGTGCGGCCTCAGAATCCCCTCCTGTAGACAGTTCAGTGCTAACACCACTAGATGGAGCTGCCGGAGCGTGCCCTCAGAAATCCCCTCCTGTAGACAGTTCATCACTGACACCACTAGATGGAGCTGCTGGAGCGGCCTCAGAAATCCCCTCCTGTAGACAGTTCAGCACTGACACCACTAGATGGAGCTGCCGGAACGCGGTCTCAGAAATCCCCTCCTGTAGACAGTTCAGCACTGACACCACTAGATGGAGCTGCTGGAGCGTGGCCTCAGAAATCCCCTCCTGTAGACAGTTCAGCACTGGTACCACTAGATGGAGCTGCTGGAGCACGGCCTCAGAAATCTCCTTCTGTAGACAGTTCAGCACTGACACCACTAGATGGAGCTGCTGGAGCACGGCCTCAGAAATCTCCTTCTGTAGACAGTTCAGCACTGACACCACTAGATGGAGCTGCTGGAGCGCAGCCTCAGAAATCCCCTCCTGTAGACAGTTCAGCACTGACACCACTAGATGGAGCTGCTGCAGCGCGGCCTCAGAAATCCCCTCCTGTAGACAGTTCAGTACTGACACCACTAGATGGAGCTGCTGGAGCGCAGCCTCAGAAATCCCCTCCTGTAGACACTTCAGCACTGGTACCACTAGATGGTGCTGCTGGAGCACGGCCTCAGAAATCCCCTCCTGTAGACAGTTCGGCACTGTCACCACTAGATGGAGCTGCTGTAGCGCGGCCTCAGAAATCCCCTCCTGTAGACAGTTCAGCACTGCCACCACTAGATGGAGCTGCCGGAGCTTGGCCTCAGAAATCGCCTCCTATAGACAGTTCAGCACTGACACAACTAGATGGAGCTGCCGGAGCTCGGCCTCAGAAATCCCCTCCTGTAGACAGTTCAGTGCTGACACCACTAGATGGAGCTGCCGGAGCACGGCCTCAGAAATCCCCTCCTGTAGACAGTTCAGCACTGACACCACTAGATGGAGCTGCTGGAGCGTGGCCTCAGAAATCCCCTCCTGTAGACAGTTCAGCACTGACACCACTAGATGGAGCTGCTGGAGCGCGGCCTCAGAAATCCCCTCCTGTAGACAGTTCAGCACTGACACCACTAGATGGAGCTGCTCGAGTGCGGCCTCAGAAATCCCCTCCTGTAGACAGTTCAGCACTGGTACCACTAGATGGAGCTGCTGGAGCACGGCCTCAGAAATCCCCTCCTGTAGACAGTTCGGCACTGACACCACTAGATGGAGCTGCTGGAGCGCAGCCTCAGAAATCCCCTCCTGTAGACAGTTCAGCACTGACACCACTAGATGGAGCTGCTGGAGCGGCCTCAGAAATCCCCTCCTGTAGACAGTTCAGCACTGACACCACTAGATGGAGCTGCCGGAGCTTGGCCTCAGAAATCCCCTCCTGTAGACAGTTCAGCACTGACACCACTAGATGGAGCTGCCGGAGCTCGGCCTCAGAAATCCCCTCCTGTAGACAGTTCAGTGCTGACACCACTAGATGGAGCTGCCGGAGCTCGGCCTCAGAAATCCCCTCCTGTAGACAGTTCAGCACCAACACCACTAGATGGAGCTGCTGGAGCGTGGCTTCAGAAATCCCCTCCTGTAGACAGTTCAGCACTGACACCACTAGATGGAGCTGCTGGAGCGCGGCCTCAGAAATCCCCTCCTGTAGACAGTTCAGCACTGACACCACTAGATGGAGCTGCTAGAGCAGCCTCAGAAATCCCCTCCTGTAGACAGTTCAGCACTGACACCACTAGATGGAGCTGCTGGAGAGCTGCCTCAGAAATCCCCTCCTGTAGACAGTTCAGCACTGGCACCACTAGATGGAGCTGCTGGAGTGCGACCTCAGAAATCCCCTCCTGTAGGCAGTTCAGCCCTAACAACACTAGATGGAGCTGCTGGAGTGCGACCTCAGAAATCCCCTCCTGTAGACAGTTCAGCCCTGACACCACTAGATGGAGCTGCTGGAGCACGGCCTCAGAAATCCCCTCCTGTAGACAGTTCAGCACTGATACCACTAGATGGAGCTGCTGGAGCGGCCTCAGAAATCCCCTCCTGTAGACAGTTCAGCACTGACACCACTGGATGGAGCTGTCATAGCGCGGCCTCAGAAATCCCCTCCTGTAGACAGTTCAGCCCTGACACCACTAGATGGAGCTGCTGGAGCAGCCTCAGAAATCCCCTCCTGTAGACAGTTCAGTCCTGACACCACTAGATGGAGCTGCTGGAGCGGCCTAAGAAATCCCCTCCTGTAGACAGTTCAGCCCTGTCACCACTAGATGGAGCTGCTGGAGCAGCCTCAGAAATCCCCTCCTGTAGATAGTTCAGTCCTGACACCACTAGATGGAGCTGCTGGAGCGGCCTCAGAAATCCCCTCCTGTAGACAGTTCAGCCCTGACACCACTAGATGGAGCTGCTGGAGCAGCCTCAGAAATCCCCTCCTGTAAACAGTTCAGTCCTGACACCACTAGATGGAGCTGCTGGAGCGGCCTCAGAAATCCCCTCCTGTAGACAGTTCAGCCCTGACACCACTAGATGGAGCTGCTGGAGCACTGGCCTCAGAAATCCCCTCCTGTAGACAGTTCAGTGCTGCCACCACTAGATGGAGCTGCTGGAGCGTGGCCTCAGAAATCCCCTCCTGTAGACAGTTCAGCCCTGACACCACTAGATGGAGCTGCTGGAGCGCAGCCTCAGAAAACCCCTCCTATAGACAGTTCAGCGCTGACACCACTAGATGGAGCTGCTGGATCGCAGCCTCAGAAATCCCCTCCTGTAGACAGTTCAGTCCTGACACCACTAGATAGAGCTACTGGAGCGCAGCCTCAGAAATCCCCTACTGTAGACAGTTCAGTGCTGAAAACACTAGATGGAGCTGCTGGAGTGCGGCCTCAGAATCCCCTCCTGTAGACAGTTCATTGCTAACACCACTAGATGGAGCTGCTGGAGCGTGGCCTCAGAAATCCCCTCCTGTAGACAGTACAGCACTGACACCACTAGATGGAGCTGCTGGAGCGCAGCCTCAGAAATCCCCTCCTGTAGACAGTTCAGCGCTGACACCACTAGATGGAGCTGCTGGATCGCAGCCTCAGAAATCCCCTCCTGTAGACAGTTCAGTCCTGACACCACTAGATGGAGCTACTGGAGTGCAGCCTCAGAAATCCCCTCCTGTAGACAGTTCAGCCCTGACACCACTAGATGGAGCTGCTGGAGCACTGGCCTCAGAAATCCCCTCCTGTAGACAGTACAGCACTGACACCACTAGATGGAGCTGCTGGAGCGCAGCCTCAGAAATCCCCTACTGTAGACAGTTCAGTGCTGACAACACTAGATGGAGCTGCTGGAGTGCGGCCTCAGAATCCCCTCCTGTAGACAGTTCAATGCTAACACCACTAGATGGAGCTGCTGGAGCGTGGCCTCAGAAATCCCCTCCTGTAGACAGTACAGCACTGACACCACTAGATGGAGCTGCTGGAGCGCAGCCTCAGAAATCCCCTACTGTAGACAGTTCAGTGCTGACACCACTAGATGGAGCTGCTGGAGCGCGGCCTCAGAAATCCCCTCCTGTAGACAGTTCAGCACTGACACCACTAGATGGAGCTGCCGGAGCGCGGCCTCAGAAATCCCCTCCTGTAGACAGTTCAGCACTGACACCACTAGATGGAGCTGCTGGAGCGCGGCCTCAGAAATCCCCTCCTGTAGACAGTTCAGCACTGGTACCACTAGATGGAGCTGCTGGAGCACGGCCTCAGAAATCCCCTCCTGTAGACAGTTCAACACTGACACCACTAGATGGAGCTGCTGGAGCGTGGCCTCAGAAATCTCCTTCTGTAGACAGTTCAGCACTGACACCACTAGATGGAGCTGCTGCAGCGCGGCCTCAGAAATTCCCTCCTGTAGACAGTTCAGCACTGACACCACTAGATGGAGCTGCTGGAGCAGCCTCAGAAATCCCCTCCTGTAGACAGTTCAGCCCTGACACCACTAGATGGAGCTGCTGCAGCGCGGCCTCAGAAATCCCCTCCTGTAGATAGTTCAGCACTGACACCACTAGATGGAGCTGCTGGAGCGCGGCCTCAGAAATCCCCTCCTGTAGACAGTTCAGCAGTGACACCACTAGATGGAGCTGCTGGAGCAGCCTCAGAAATCCCCTCCTGTAGACAGTTCAGCACTGACACCACTAGATGGAGCTGCTGGAGCGCGGCCTCAGAAATCCCCTCCTGTAGACAGTTCAGCACTGACACCACTAGATCGAGCTGCTAGAGCAGCCCCAGAAATCCCCTCCTGTAGACAGTTCAGCACTGACACCACTAGATGGAGCTGCTGGAGAGCGGCCTCAGAAATCCCCTCCTGTAGACAGTTCAGCACTGGCACCACTAGATGGAGCTGCTGGAGCGCGGCCTCAGAAATCCCCTCCTGTAGACAGTACAGCACTGACACCACTAGATAGAGCTGCTGGAGCGCGGCCTCAGAAATCCCCTCCTGTAGGCAGTTCAGCCCTGACACCACTAGATGGAGCTGCTGGAGTGCGACCTCAGAAATCCCCTCCTGTAGACAGTTCAGCCCTGACACCACTAGATGGAGCTGCTGGAGTGCGGCCTCAGAAATCCCCTCCTGTAGACAGTTCAGCACTGACACCACTAGATGGAGCTGCTGGAGCAGCCTCAGAAATCCCCTCCTGTAGACAGTTCAGCACTGACACCACTAGATGGAGCTGCTGGAGCGGCCTCAGAAATCCCCTCCTGTAGACAGTTCAGCACTGACACCACTGGATGGAGCTGTCATAGCGCGGCCTCAGAAATCCCCTCCTGTAGACAGTTCAGCCCTGACACCACTAGATGGAGCTGCTGGAGCAGCCTCAGAAATCCCCTCCTGTAGACAGTTCAGTCCTGACACCACTAGATGGAGCTGCTGGAGCGGCCTAAGAAATCCCCTCCTGTATACAGTTCAGCCCTGACACCACTAGATGGAGCTGCTGGAGCGGCCTCAGAAATCCCCTCCTGTAGACAGTTCAGCCCTGACACCACTAGATGGAGCTGCTGGAGCAGCCTCAGAAATCCCCTCCTGTAGACAGTTCAGTCCTGACACCACTAGATGGAGCTACTGGAGCGCAGCCTCAGAAATCCCCTCCTGTAGACAGTTCAGCCCTGACACCACTAGATGGAGCTGCTGGAGCACTGGCCTCAGAAATCCCTTCCTGTAGACAGTTCAGCACTGACACCACTAGATGGAGCTGCTGGAGCGCAGCCTCAGAAATCCCCTCCTGTAGACAGTTCGGCCCTGACACCACTAGATGGAGCTGCTGGAGCGCAGCCTCAGAAGTCCCCTCCTGTAGACAGTTCAGCACTGACACCACTAGATGGAGCTGCTGGAGCACTGGCCTCAGAAATCCCCTCCTGTAGACAGTTCAGTGCTGACACCACTAGATGGAGCTGCTGGAGCGTGGCCTCAGAAATCCCCTCCTGTAGACAGTACAGCACTGACACCACTAGATGGAGCTGCTGGAGCGCAGCCACAGAAATCCCCTACTGTAGACAGTTCAGTGCTAACACCACTAGATGGAGGTGCTCGAGCGTGGCCTCAGAAATCCCCTCCTGTAGACAGTACAGCACTGACACCACTAGATGGAGCTGCTGGAGCGCAGCATCAGAAATCCCCTACTGTAGACAGTTCAGTGCTGACAACACTAGATGGAGCTGCTGGAGTGCGGCCTCAGAATCCCCTCCTGTAGACAGTTCAGTGCTAACACCACTAGATGGAGCTGCTGGAGCGTGGCCTCAGAAATCCCCTCCTGTAGACAGTACAGCACTGACACCACTAGATGGAGCTGCTGGAGCGCAGCCTCAGAAATCCCCTCCTGTAGACAGTTCAGTGCTGACTCCACTAGATGGAGCTGCTGGAGCGCGGCCTCAGAAATCCCCTCCTGTAGACAGTTCAGCACTGACACCACTAGATGGAGCTGCCGGAGCGTGCCCTCAGAAATCCCCTCCTGTAGACAGTTCATCACTGACACCACTAGATGGAGCTGCTGGAGCGGCCTCAGAAATCCCCTCCTGTAGACAGTTCAGCACTGACACCACTAGATGGAGCTGCCGGAGCGCGGTCTCAGAAATCCCCTCCTGTAGACAGTTCAGCACTGACACCACTAGATGGAGCTGCTGGAGCGTGGCCTCAGAAATCCCCTCCTGTAGACAGTTCAGCACTGGTACCACTAGATGGAGCTGCTGGAGCACGGCCTCAGAAATCTCCTTCTGTAGACAGTTCAGCACTGACACCACTAGATGGAGCTGCTGGAGCGCAGCCTCAGAAATCCCCTCCTGTAGACAGTTCAGCACTGACACCACTAGATGGAGCTGCTGCAGCGCGGCCTCAGAAATCCCCTCCTGTAGACAGTTCAGTACTGACACCACTAGATGGAGCTGCTGGAGCGCAGCCTCAGAAATCCCCTCCTGTAGACACTTCAGCACTGGTACCACTAGATGGTGCTGCTGGAGCACGGCCTCAGAAATCCCCTCCTGTAGACAGTTCGGCACTGTCACCACTAGATGGAGCTGCTGTAGCGCGGCCTCAGAAATCCCCTCCTGTAGACAGTTCAGCACTGCCACCACTAGATGGAGCTGCCGGAGCTTGGCCTCAGAAATCGCCTCCTATAGACAGTTCAGCACTGACACAACTAGATAGAGCTGCCGGAGCTCGGCCTCAGAAATCCCCTCCTGTAGACAGTTCAGTGCTGACACCACTAGATGGAGCTGCCGGAGCACGGCCTCAGAAATCCCCTCCTGTAGACAGTTCAGCACTGACACCACTAGATGGAGCTGCTGGAGCGTGGCCTCAGAAATCCCCTCCTGTAGACAGTTCAGCACTGACACCACTAGATGGAGCTGCTGGAGCGCGGCCTCAGAAATCCCCTCCTGTAGACAGTTCAGCACTGACACCACTAGATGGAGCTGCTCGAGTGCGGCCTCAGAAATCCCCTCCTGTAGACAGTTCAGCACTGGTACCACTAGATGGAGCTGCTGGAGCACGGCCTCAGAAATCCCCTCCTGTAGACAGTTCGGCACTGACACCACTAGATGGAGCTGCTGGAGCGCAGCCTCAGAAATCCCCTCCTGTAGACAGTTCAGCACTGACACCACTAGATGGAGATGCTGGAGCGGCCTCAGAAATCCCCTCCTGTAGACAGTTCAGCACTGACACCACTAGATGGAGCTGCCGGAGCTTGGCCTCAGAAATCCCCTCCTGTAGACAGTTCAGCACTGACACCACTAGATGGAGCTGCCGGAGCTCGGCCTCAGAAATCCCCTCCTGTAGACAGTTCAGTGCTGACACCACTAGATGGAGCTGCCGGAGCTCGGCCTCAGAAATCCCCTCCTGTAGACAGTTCAGCACCAACACCACTAGATGGAGCTGCTGGAGCGTGGCTTCAGAAATCCCCTCCTGTAGACAGTTCAGCACTGACACCACTAGATGGAGCTGCTGGAGCGCGGCCTCAGAAATCCCCTCCTGTAGACAGTTCAGCACTGACACCACTAGATGGAGCTGCTAGAGCAGCCTCAGAAATCCCCTCCTGTAGACAGTTCAGCACTGACACCACTAGATGGAGCTGCTGGAGAGCTGCCTCAGAAATCCCCTCCTGTAGACAGTTCAGCACTGGCACCACTAGATGGAGCTGCTGGAGTGCGACCTCAGAAATCCCCTCCTGTAGGCAGTTCAGCCCTAACAACACTAGATGGAGCTGCTGGAGTGCGACCTCAGAAATCCCCTCCTGTAGACAGTTCAGCCCTGACACCTCTAGATGGAGCTGCTGGAGCACGGCCTCAGAAATCCCCTCCTGTAGACAGTTCAGCACTGATACCACTAGATGGAGCTGCTGGAGCGGCCTCAGAAATCCCCTCCTGTAGACAGTTCAGCACTGACACCACTGGATGAAGCTGTCATAGCGCGGCCTCAGAAATCCCCTCCTGTAGACAGTTCAGCCCTGACACCACTAGATGGAGCTGCTGGAGCAGCCTCAGAAATCCCCTCCTGTAGACAGTTCAGTCCTGACACCACTAGATGGAGCTGCTGGAGCGGCCTAAGAAATCCCCTCCTGTAGACAGTTCAGCCCTGTCACCACTAGATGGAGCTGCTGGAGCAGCCTCAGAAATCCCCTCCTGTAGACAGTTCAGTCCTGACACCACTAGATGGAGCTGCTGGAGCGGCCTCAGAAATCCCCTCCTGTAGACAGTTCAGCCCTGACACCACTAGATGGAGCTGCTGGAGCAGCCTCAGAAATCCCCTCCTGTAAACAGTTCAGTCCTGACACCACTAGATGGAGCTGCTGGAGCGGCCTCAGAAATCCCCTCCTGTAGACAGTTCAGCCCTGACACCACTAGATGGAGCTGCTGGAGCACTGGCCTCAGAAATCCCCTCCTGTAGACAGTTCAGTGCTGACACCACTAGATGGAGCTGCTGGAGCGTGGCCTCAGAAATCCCCTCCTGTAGACAGTTCAGCCCTGACACCACTAGATGGAGCTGCTGGAGCGCAGCCTCAGAAAACCCCTCCTATAGACAGTTCAGCGCTGACACCACTAGATGGAGCTGCTGGATCGCAGCCTCAGAAATCCCCTCCTGTAGACAGTTCAGTCCTGACACCACTAGATAGAGCTACTGGAGCGCAGCCTCAGAAATCCCCTACTGTAGACAGTTCAGTGCTGAAAACACTAGATGGAGCTGCTGGAGTGCGGCCTCAGAATCCCCTCCTGTAGACAGTTCAGTGCTAACACCACTAGATGGAGCTGCTGGAGCGTGGCCTCAGAAATCCCCTCCTGTAGACAGTACAGCACTGACACCACTAGATGGAGCTGCTGGAGCGCAGCCTCAGAAATCCCCTCCTGTAGACAGTTCAGCGCTGACACCACTAGATGGAGCTGCTGGATCGCAGCCTCAGAAATCCCCTCCTGTAGACAGTTCAGTCCTGACACCACTAGATGGAGCTACTGGAGCGCAGCCTCAGAAATCCCCTCCTGTAGACAGTTCAGCCCTGACACCACTAGATGGAGCTGCTGGAGCACTGGCCTCAGAAATCCCCTCCTGTAGACAGTTCAGCACTGACACCACTAGATGGAGCTGCTGGAGCGCGGCCTCAGAAATCCCCTCCTGTAGACAGTTCAGCCCTGACACCACTAGATGGAGCTGCTGGAGCGCAGCCTCAGAAGTCCCCTCCTGTAGACAGTTCAGCACTGACACCACTAGATGGAGCTGCTGGAGCACTGGCCTCAGAAATCCCCTCCTGTAGACAGTTCAGTGCTGACACCACTAGATGGAGCTGCTGGAGCGCGGCCTCAGAAATCCCCTCCTGTAGACAGTACAGCACTGACACCACTAGATGGAGCTGCTGGAGCGCAGCCTCAGAAATCCCCTACTGTAGACAGTTCAGTGCTAACACCACTAGATGGAGCTGCTGGAGCGTGGCCTCAGAAATCCCCTCCTGTAGACAGTACAGCACTGACACCACTAGATGGAGCTGCTGGAGCGCAGCCTCAGAAATCCCCTACTGTAGACAGTTCAGTGCTGACAACACTAGATGGAGCTGCTGGAGTGCGGCCTCAGAATCCCCTCCTATAGACAGTTCAGTGCTAACACCACTAGATGGAGCTGCTGGAGCGTGGCCTCAGAAATCCCCTCCTGTAGACAGTACAGCACTGACACCACTAGATGGAGCTGCTGGAGCGCAGCCTCAGAAATCCCCTACTGTAGACAGTTCAGTGCTGACACCACTAGATGGAGCTGCTGGAGCGCGGCCTCAGAAATCCCCTCCTGTAGACAGTTCAGCACTGACACCACTAGATGGAGCTGCCGGAGCGCGGCCTCAGAAATCCCCTCCTGTAGACAGTTCAGCACTGACACCACTAGATGGAGCTGCTGGAGCGCGGCCTCAGAAATCCCCTCCTGTAGACAGTTCAGCACTGGTACCACTAGATGGAGCTGCTGGAGCACGGCCTCAGAAATCCCCTCCTGTAGACAGTTCAACACTGACACCACTAGATGGAGCTGCTGGAGCGTGGCCTCAGAAATCTCCTTCTGTAGACAGTTCAGCACTGACACCACTAGATAGAGCTGCTGGAGCGCAGCCTCAGAAATCCCCTTCTGTAGACAGTTCAGCACTGACACCACTAGATGGAGCTGCTGCAGCGCGGCCTCAGAAATCCCCTCCTGTAGACAGTTCAGCACTGACACCACTAGATGGAGGTGCTGGAGCGCTGCCTCAGAAATCCCCTCCTGTAGACAGTTCAGCACTGGTACCACTAGATGGTGCTGCTGGAGCACGGCCTCAGAAATCCCCTCCTGTAGACAGTTCGGCACTGTCACCACTAGATGGAGCTGCTGTAGCGCGGCCTCAGAAATCCCCTCCTGTAGACAGTTCAGCACTGCCACCACTAGATGGAGCTGCCGGAGCTTGGCCTCAGAAATCGCCTCCTGTAGACAGTTCAGCACTGACACAACTAGATGGAGCTGCCGGAGCTCGGCCTCAGAAATCCCCTCCTGTAGACAGTTCAGTGCTGACACCACTCGATGGAGCTGCCGGAGCTCGGCCTCAGAAATCCCCTCCTGTAGACAGTTCAGTGCTGACACCACTCGATGGAGCTGCCGGAGCTCGGCCTCAGAAATCCCCTCCTGTAGACAGTTCAGCACTGACACCACTAGATGGAGCTGCTGGAGCGTGGCCTCAGAAATCCCCTCCTGTAGACAGTTCAGCACTGACACCACTAGATGGAGCTGCTGGAGCGCGGCCTCAGAAATCCCCTCCTGTAGACAGTTCAGCACTGACACCACTAGATGGAGCTGCTGGAGTGCGGCCTCAGAAATCCCCTCCTGTAGACAGTTCAGCACTGGTACCACTAGATGGAGCTGCTGGAGCACGGCCTCAGAAATCCCCTCCTGTAGACAGTTCGGCACTGACACCACTAGATGGAGCTGGTGGAGCGGCCTCAGAAATCCCCTCCTGTAGACAGTACAGCACTGACACCACTAGATGGAGCTGCTGGAGCGCAGCCTCAGAAATCCCCTCCTGTAGACAGTTCAGCACTGACACCACTAGATGGAGCTGCCGGAGCTTGGCCTCAGAAATCCCCTCCTGTAGACAGTTCAGCACTGACACCACTAGATGGAGCTGCCGGAGCTCGGCCTCAGAAATCCCCTCCTGTAGACAGTTCAGTGCTGACACCACTAGATGGAGCTGCCGGAGCTCAGCCTCAGAAATCCCCTCCTGTAGACAGTTCAGCACTGACACCACTAGATGGAGCTGCTGGAGCGTGGCCTCAGAAATCCCCTCCTGTAGACAGTTCAGCACTGACACCACTAGATGGAGCTGCTGGAGCGCAGCCTCAGAAATCCCCTCCTGTAGACAGTTCAGCACTGACACCACTAGATGGAGCTGCTGGAGTGCGGCCTCAGAAATCCCCTCCTGTAGACAGTTCAGCACTGGTACCACTAGATGGAGCTGCTGGAGCACGGCCTCAGAAATCCCCTCCTGTAGACAGTTCGGCACTGACACCACTAGATGGAGCTGCTGGAGCGCAGCATCAGAAATCCACTCCTGTAGACAGTTCAGCACTGACACCACTAGATGGAGCTGCTGGAGCACTGGCCTCAGAAATCCCCTCCTGTAGACAGTTCAGCGCTGCCACCACTAGATGGAGCTGCTGGAGCGCAGCCTCAGAAATCCCCTCCTGTAGACAGTTCAGCACTGACACCACTAGATGGAGCTGCTGTAGCGCGGCCTCAGAAATCCCCTCCTGTAGACAGTTCAGCACTGGCACCACTAGATGGAGCTGCTGGAGCCCGGCCTCAGAAATCCCCTCCTGTAGACAGTTCAGCGCTGCCACCACTAGATGGAGCTGCTGGAGCGCAGCCTCAGAAATCCCCTCCTGTAGACAGTTCAGCACTGACACCACTAGATGGAGCTGCTATAGCGCGGCCTCAGAAATCCCCTCCTGTAGACAGTTCAGCACTGACACCACTAGATGGAGCTGCTGGAGCCCGGCCTCAGAAATCCCCTCCTGTAGACAGTACAGCCCTGACACCACTAGATGGAGCTGCTGGAGCACTGGCCTCAGAAATCCCCTCCTGTAGACAGTACAGCACTGACACCACTAGATGAAGCTGCTGGAGCGCAGCCTCAGAAATCCCCTCCTGTAGACAGTTCAGCACTGACACCACTAGATGGAGCTGCTGTAGCGCGGCCTCAGAAATCCCCTCCTGTAGACAGTTCAGCACTGACACCACTAGATGGAGCTGCTGGAGCCCGGCCTCAGAAATCCCCTCCTGTAGACAGTACAGCCCTGACACCACTAGATGGAGCTGCTGGAGCACTGGCCTCAGAAATCCCCTCCTGTAGACAGTTCAGTGCTGACACCACTAGATGGAGCTGCTGGAGCGCAGCCTCAGAAATCCCCTCCTGTAGACAGTTCAGCATTGACACCACTCGATGGAGCTGCCGGAGCACTGGCCTCATAAATCCCCTCCTGTAGACAGTTCAGTGCTGACACCATTAGATGGAGCTGCTGGAGCGCGGCCTCAGAAATCCCCTACTGTAGACAGTTCAGTGCTGACACCACTAGATGGAGCTGCTGGAGCGCGGCCTCAGAAATCCCCTCCTGTAGACAGTTCAGTGCTATCACCACTAGATGGAGCTGCTGGAGCGCAGCCTCAGAAATCCCCTACTGTAGACAGTACAGCACTGACACCACTAGATGGAGCTGCTGGAGCGCAGCCTCAGAAATCCCCTACTGTAGACAGTTCAGTGCTGACACCACTAGATGGAGCTGCTGGAGCGCGGCCTCAGAAATCCCCTCCTGTAGACAGTTCAGTGCTATCACCACTAGATGGAGCTGCTGGAGCGTGGCCTCAGAAATCCCCTCCTGTAGACAGTACAGCACTGATACCACTAGATGGAGCTGCTGGAGCGCAGCCTCAGAAATCCCCTACTGTAGACAGTTCAGTGCTGACACCACTAGATGGAGCTGCTGGAGCGCGGCCTCAGAAATCCCCTCCTGTAGACAGTTCAGCACTGACACCACTAGATGGAGCTGCTGGAGTGGCCTCAGAAATCCCCTCCTGTAGACAGTTCAGCACTGACACCACTAGATGGAGCTGCCAGAGCGTGCCCTCAGAAATCCCCTCCTGTAGACAGTTCAGCACTGACACCACTAGATGGAGCTGCTGGAGCGCGTCCTCAGAAATCCCCTCCTGTAGACAGTTCAGCACTGACACCAATAGATGGAGCTGCTGCAGCGTCCTCAGAAATCCCCTCCTGTAGACAGTTCAGCACTGACACCACTAGATGGAGCTGCTGCAGCGCGGCCTGAGAAATCCCCTCCTGTAGACAGTTCAGCCCTGACACCACTAGATGGAGCTGCTGCAGCGCGGCCTCAGAAATCCCCTCCTGTAGATTGTTCAGAACTGACACCACTAGATGGAGCTGCTGGAGCGCGGCCTCAGAAATCCCCTCCTGTAGACAGTTCAGCAGTGACACCACTAGATGGAGCTGATGGAGCAGCCTCAGAAATCCCCTCCTGTAGACAGTTCAGCACTGACACCACAAGATGGAGCTGCTGGAGCGCGGCCTCAGAAATCCCCTCCTGTAGACAGTTCAGCACTGACACCACTAGATGGAGCTGCTGGAGTGTGGCCTCAGAAATCCCCTCCTGTAGACAGTTCAGCACTGACACCTCTAGATGAAGCTGCTGGAGTGCGGCCTCAGAAATCCCCTCCTGTAGACAGTTCGGCATAGTCACCACTAGATGGAGCTGCTGTAGCGTGGCCTCAGAAATCCCCTCCTGTAGACAGTTCGGCACTGACACCACTAGATGGAGCTGATGCAGCGCGGCCTCAGAAATCCCCTCCTGTAGACAGTTCAGCACTGACACCACTAGATGGAGCTGCTGGAGCGCAGCCTCAGAAATCCCCTCCTGTAGACAGTTCAGCACTGGTACCACTAGATGGAGCTGCTGGAGCACAGCCTCAGAAATCCCCTCCTGTAGACAGTTCGGCACTGTCACCACTAGATAGAGCTGCTGTAGCGCGGCCTCAGAAATCCCCTCCTGTAGACAGTTCAGCACTGCCACCACTAGATGGAGTTGCCGGAGCTTAGCCTCAGAAATCCCCTCCTGTAGACAGTTCAGCACTGACACCACTAGATGGAGCTGCCGGAGCACGGCCTCAGAAATCCCCTCCTGTAGACAGTTCAGTGCTGACACCACTAGATGGAACTGCCGGAGCTCGGCCTCAGAAATCCCCTCCTGTAGACAGTTCAGCACTGACACCACTAGATGGAGCTCCTGGAGCGTGGCCTCAGAAATCCCCTCCTGTAGACAGTTCAGCACTGACACCACTAGATGGAGCTGCTGGAGCGCGGCCTCAGAAATCCCCTCCTGTAGACAGTTCAGCACTGACACCACTAGATGGAGCTGCTGGAGCGCAGCCTCAGAAATCCCCTCCTGTAGACAGTTCAGCACTGACACCACTAGATGGAGCTGCTGGAGCGCGGCCTCAGAAATCCCCACCTGTAGACAGTTCAGCACTGGTACCACTAGATGGAGCTGCTGGAGCACGGCCTCAGAAATCCCCTCCTGTAGACAGTTCAACACTGACACCACTAGATGGAGCTGCTGGAGCACGGCCTCAGAAATCCCCTCCTGTAGACAGTTCAGCACTGGTACCACTAGATGGAGCTGCTGTAGTGGCCTCAGAAATCCCCTCCTGTAGACAGTTCAGCACTGACACCACTAGATGGAGCTGCTGGAGCACGGCCTCAGAAATCCCCTCCTGTAGACAGTTCAACACTGACACCACTAGATGGAGCTGCTGGAGCACGGCCTCAGAAATCCCCTCCTGTAGACAGTTCAGCACTGGTACCACTAGATGGAGCTGCTGTAGTGGCCTCAGAAATCCCCTCCTGTAGACAGTTCAGCACTGACACCACTAGATGGAGCTGCTGGAGCACGGCCTCAGAAATCCCCTCCTGTAGACAGATCAGCACTGACACCACTAGATGGAGCTGCTGGAGCGTGGCCTCAGAAATCCCCTCCTGTAGACAGTTCAGCACTGACACCACTAGATGGAGCTGCTGGAGCGCAGCCTCAGAAATCCCCTCCTGTAGACAGTTCAGCACTAACACCACTAGATGGAGCTGCCGGAGCTCGGCCTCAGAAATCCCCTCCTGTAGACAGTTCAGCACTGACACCACTAGATGGAGCTCCTGGAGCGTGGCCTCAGAAATCCCCTCCTGTAGACAGTTCAGCACTGACACCACTAGATGGAGCTGCTGGAGCGCAGCCTCAGAAATCCCCTCCTGTAGACAGTTCAGCACTGACACCACTAGATGGAGCTGCTGGAGCACGGCCTCAGAAATCCCCTCCTGTAGACAGATCAGCACTGACACCACTAGATGGAGCTGCTGGAGCGTGGCCTCAGAAATCCCCTCCTGTAGACAGTTCAGCACTGACACCACTAGATGGAGCTGCTGGAGCGCGGCCTCAGAAATCCCCTCCTGTAGACAGTTCAGCACTGGTACACTAGATGGAGCTGCTGAAGCACGGCCTCAGAAATCCCCTCCTGTAGACAGTTCAACACTGACACCACTAGATGGAGCTGCTGGAGCGTGGCCTCAGAAATCCCCTCCTGTAGACAGTTCAGCTCTGACACCAATAGATGGAGCTGCTGGAGCGCGGCCTCAGAAATCCCCTCCTGTAGACAGTTCAGCACTGGTACCACTAGATGGAGCTGCTGGAGTGGCCTCAGAAATCCCCTCCTGTAGACAGTTCAGCACTGACACCACTAGATGGAGCTGCTGGAGCGTGGCCTCAGAAATCCCCTCCTGTAGACAGTTCAGCACTGACACCACTAGATGGAGCTGCTGGAGCACGGCCTCAGAAATCCCCTCCTGTAGACAGATCAGCACTGACACCACTAGATGGAGCTGCTGGAGCGTGGCCTCAGAAATCCCCTCCTGTAGACAGTTCAGCACTGACACCACTAGATGGAGCTGCTGGAGCGCAGCCTCAGAAATCCCCTCCTGTAGACAGTTCAGCACTGACACCACTAGATGGAGCTGCTGGAGCACGGCCTCAGAAATCCCCTCCTGTAGACAGTTCGGCACTGTCACCACTAGATGGAGCTGCTGGAGCGCGGCCTCAGAAATCCCCTCCTGTAGACAGTTCAGCACTGCCACCACTAGATTGAGCTGCCGGAGCGTAGCCTCAGAAATCCCCTCCTGTAGACAGTTCAGCACTGACACCACTAGATGAAGCTACTGGAGCGCGGCCTCAGAAATCCCCTCCTGTAGACAGTTCAGTGCTGACACCACTAGATGGAGCTGCCGGAGCTCGGCCTCAGAAATCCCCTCCTGTAGACAGTTCAGTGCTGACACCACTAGATGGAGCTGCCGGAGCTCGGCCTCAGCAATCCCCTCCTGTAGACAGTTCAGCACTGACACCACTAGATGGAACTGCTGGAGCGTGGCCTCAGAAATCCCCTCCTGTAGACAGTTCAGCACTGACACCACTAGATGGAGCTGCTTGAGCGCAGCCTCAGAAATCCCCTCCTGTAGACAGTTCAGCACTGACACCACTAGATGGAGCTGCTGGAGTGCGGCCTCAGAAATCCCCTCCTGTAGACAGTTCAGCACTGGTACCACTAGATGGAGCTGCTGGAGCACGGCCTCAGAAATCCCCTCCTGTAGACAGTTCGGCACTGACACCACTAGATGGAGCTGCTGCATCGCAGCCTCAGAAATCCCCTCCTGTAGACAGTTCAGTGCTGACACCACTAGATGGAGCTGCCGGAGCTCGGCCTCAGAAATCCCCTCCTGTAGACAGTTCAGCACTGACACCACTAGATGGAGCTGCTGGAGCACGGCCTCAGAAATCCCCTCCTGTAGACAGTTCAGCACTCACACCACTAGATGGAGCTGCTGGAGCGCAGCCTCAGAAATCCCCTCCTGTAGACAGTTCAGCACTGACACCACTAGATGGAGCTGCTGGAGCGCGGCCTCAGAAATCCCCTCCTGTAGACAGTTCAGCACTGGTACCACTGGATGGAGCTGCTGGAGCACGGCCTCAGAAATCCCCTCCTGTAGACAGTTCAACACTGACACCACTAGATGGAGCTGCTGGAGCGTGGCCTCAGAAATCCCCTCCTGTAGACAGTTCAGCTCTGACACTACTAGATGGAGCTGCTGGAGCACGGCCTCAGAAATCTCCTCCTGTAGACAGTTCGGCACTGTCACCACTAGATGGAGCTGCTGTAGCGCGGCCTCAGAAATCCCCTCCTGTAGACAGTTCAGCACTGACACCACTAGATGGAGCTGCTGGAGCACAGCCTCAGAAATCCCCTCCTGTAGACAGTTCGGCACTGTCACCACTAGATGGAGCTGCTGTAGCGCGGCCTCAGAAATCCCCTCCTGTAGACAGTTCAGCACTGACACCACTAGATGGAGCTGCCGGAGCTCGGCCTAAGAAATCCCCTCCTGTAGACAGTTCAGTGCTGACACCACTAGATGGAGCTGCCGGAGCTCGGCCTCAGAAATCCCCTCCTGTAGACAGTTCAGCACTGACACCACTAGATGGAGCTGCTGGAGCGTGGCCTCAGAAATCCCCTCCTGTAGACAGATCAGCACTGACACCACTAGATGGAGCTGCTGGAGCGCAGCCTCAGAAATCCCCTCCTGTAGACAGTTCAGCACTGAGACCACTTGATGGAACTGCTGGAGTGCGGCCTCAGAAATCCCCTCCTGTAGACAGTTCAGCACTGGTACCACTAGATGGAGCTGCTGGAGCACGGCCTCAGAAATCCCCTCCTGTAGACAGTTTGGCACTGACACCACTAGATGGAGCTGCTGCAGCGCGGCCTCAGAAATCCCCTCCTGTAGACAGTTCAGCACTGACACCACTAGATGGAGCTGCTGGAGCACGGCCTCAGAAATCCCCTCCTGTAGACAGTTCAGCACTGACACCACTAGATGGAGCTGCTGCAGCGCGGCCTCAGAAATCCCCTCCTGTAGACAGTTCAGCACTGACACCACTAGATGGAGCTGCTGGAGCAGCCTCAGAAATCCCCTCCTGTAGATAGTTCAGCACTGACACCACTAGATGGAGCTGCCGGAGCTCGGCCTCAGAAATCCCCTCCTGTAGACAGTTCAGCCCTGACACCACTAGATGGAGCTGCTGGAGCGCGGCCTCAGAAATCCACTCCTGTAGACAGTTCAGCACTGACACTACTAGATGGAGCTGCCGGAGCTCGGCCTCAGAAATCCCCTCCTGTAGATAGTTCAGCACTGACAGCACTAGATGGAGCTGCCGGAGCTCGGCCTCAGAAATCCCCTTCTGTAGACAGTTCAGCACTGACACCACTAGATGGAGCTGCTGGAGCACGGCCTCAGAAATCTCCTCCTGTAGAGAGTTCAGCCCTGACACCACTAGATGGAGCTGCTGGAGCTCGGCCTCAGAAATCCCCTCCTGTAGACAGTTCAGCACTGACACCACTAGATGGAGCTGCCGGAGCTCGGCCTCAGAAATCCCCTCCTGTAGACAGTTCATTGCTGACTCCACTAGATGGAGCTGCTGGAGCGCGGCCTCAGAAATCCCCTCCTGTAGACGGTTGAGCCCTGAAACCACTAGATGGAGCTGCTGGAGCGCGGCCTCAGAAATCCCCTCCTGTAGACGGTTCAGCCCTGACACCACTAGATGGAGCTGCTGGAGCGCGGCCTCAGAAATCCCCTCCTGTAGACAGTTCGGCACTGACACCACTAGATGGAGCTGTTGGAGCGCGGCCTCAGAAATCCCCTCCTGTAGACAGTTCAGCACTGACACCACTAGATGGAGCTGCCGGAGCGTGGCCTCAGAAATCCCCTCCTGTAGACAGTTCAGCACTGACACCACTAGATGGAGCTGCCGGAGCACGGCCTCAGAAATCCCCTACTGTAGACAGTTCAGCACTGACACCACTAGATGGAGCTGCTGGAGCGCGGCCTCAGAAATCCCCTCCTGTAGACAGTTCAGCACTGTCACCACTAGATGGAGCTGCTGGAGCGTGGCCTCAGAAATCTCCTCGTATAGACAGTTCAGCCCTGCCACCACTAGATGGAGCTGCTGGAGCGCGGCCTCAGAAATCCCCTCCTGTAGACAGATCAACACTGACGCCACTAGATGGAGCTGCTGGAGCGCAGCCTCCGAAATACCCTCCTGTAGACAGATCAACACTGACGCCACTAGATGGAGCTGCTGGAGCGCGGCCCCAGAAATCCCCTCCTGTAGACAGTTCAGCCCTGACACCACTAGATGGAGCTTCCGGAGCTCGGCCTCAGAAATCCCCTCCTGTAGACAGTTCAGCTCTGACACCACTAGATGGAGCTGCTGGAGCGTGGCCTCAGAAATCCCCTCCTGTAGACAGTTCAGCACTGACACCACTAGATGGAGCTGCTGGAGCACGGACTCAGAAATCTCCTCCTGTAGACAGTTCAGCCCTGACACCACTAGATGGAGCTGCTGGAGCTCGGCCTCAGAAATCCCCTCCTGTAGACAGTTCAGCACTGACACCACTAGATGGAGCTGCCGGAGCTCGGCCTCAGAAATCCCCTCCTGTAGACAGTTCAGTCCTGACACCACTAGATGGAGCTGCTGGAGTGCAGCCTCAGAAATCCCCTCCTGTAGACAGTTCATTGCTGACTCCACTAGATGGAACTGCTGGAGCAGCCTCAGAAATCCCCTCCTGTAGACAGTTCAGCACTGACACCTCTAGATGGAGCTGCTGGAGCGCGGCCTCAGAAATCCCCTCCTGTAGACGGTTCAGCCCTGACACCACTAGATGGAGCTGCTGGAGCGCGGCCTCAGAAATCCCCTCCTGTAGACAGTTCTGCACTGACACCACTAGATGGAGCTGCTGGAGCGCGGCCTCAGAAATCCCCTCCTGTAGACAGTTCAGCACTGACACCATTAGATGGAGCTGCCGGAGGGTGGCCTCAGAAATCCCCTCCTGTAGACAGTTCAGCACTGACACCACTAGATGGAGCTGCCGGAGCACGGCCTCAGAAATCCCCTCATATAGACAGTTCAGCCCTGACACCACTAGATGGAGCTGCCGGAGCACGGGCTCAGAAATCCCCTCCTGTAGACAGTTCAGCACTGACACCACTAGATGGAGCTGCTGGAGCGGTGCCTCAGACATCCCCTCCTGTAGACAGTTCAGCACTGACACCACTAGATGGAGCTGCTGGAGCGCAGCCTCAGAAATCCCCTCCTGTAGACAGATCAACACTGACGCCACTAGATGGAGCTGCTGGAGCGCAGCCTCCGAAATACCCTCCTGTAGACAGATCAACACTGACGCCACTAGATGGAGCTGCTGGAGCGCGGCCCCAGAAATCCCCTCCTGTAGACAGTTCAGCCCTGACACCACTAGATGGAGCTGCTGGAGCGCAGCCTCCGAAATACCCTCCTGTAGACAGAACAGCGCTAACGCCACTAGATGGAACTGCTGGAGCGCGGCCTCAGAAATCCCCTCTTGTAGACAATTCAGCCCTGACACCACTAGATGGAGCTGCTGGAGTGCGGCCACAGAAATCCCCTCCTGTAGACAGTTCAGTGCTGACACCACTAGATGGAGCTGCTGGAGCGCGGCCTCAGAAATCCCCTCCTGTAGACAGTTCAGTGCTGACACCACTAGATGGAGCTGCTGGAGTGCGGCCTCAGAAATCCCCTCCTGTAGACAGTTCAACGCTGACACCACCAGATTGAGCTGTTGGAGCGCGGCCTCAGAAATCCGCTCCTGTAGACAGTTCAGCCCTGACACCACTAGATGGAGCTGCTGGAGCGCGGCCTCAGAAATCCCCTCCAGTAGACAGTTCAGTGCTGACACCACTAGATGGAGCTGCTGGAGCAGCCTCAGAAATCCCCTCCTGTAGACAGTTCAGTGCTGACACCACTAGATGGAGCTGCTGGAGCGCGGCCTCAGAAATCCGCTCCTGTAGACAGTTCAGCCCTGACACCACTAGATGGAGCTGCTGGAGCGCGGCCTCAGAAATACCCTCCTGTAGACAGTTCAGCCCTGCCACCACTAGATGGAGCTGCTGGAGAGCGGCCTCAGAAATCCTCTCCTGTAACAACTCTGCCCTGACACCACTAGATGGAGCTGCTGGAGCGCGGCCTCAGAAATCCCCTCCTGTAGACAGTTCAGCGCTGACACCAGTAGATGGAGCTGCTGGAGCGGCCTCAGAAATCCCCTCCTGTAGACAGTACAGCACTGATACCACTAGATGGCGATGCTGGAGCGCGGCCACAGAAATCCCCTCCTGTAGACAGTACAGCACTGACACCACTAGATGGAGCTGCTGGAGCGCGGCCTCAGAAATCCCCTCCTGTAGACAGTTCAGCGCTGACACCACTAGATGGAGCTGCTGGAGCGGCCTCAGAAATCCCCTCCTGTAGACAGTTCAGCACTGACACCACTAGATGGAGCTGCTGGAGCGCGGCCTCAGAAATCCCCTCCTGTAGACATTTCAGCCCTGACAACACTAGATGGAGATGCTGGAGCGGCGTCAGAAATCCCCTCCTGTAGACAGTTCAGTGCTGACACTACTAGATGGAGCTGATGGAGCAGCCTCAGAAATGCTCTCCTGTAGACAGTTCAGTGCTGACACCACTAGATGGAGCTGCTGGAGCGCGGCCTCAGAAATCCCCTCCTGTTGACAGTTCTGCACTGACACCACTAGATGGAGCTGCTGGAGCGCGGCCTCAGAAATCCCCTCCTGTAGACAGTCCAGCGCTGCCACCACTAGATGGAGCTGCTGGAGCGCGGCCTCAGAAATCCCCTCCTGTAGACAGTCCAGCGCTGCCACCACTAGATGGAGCTGCTGGAGCGCGGCCTCAGAAATCCCCTCCTGTAGACAGTTCAGCCCTGACACCACTAGATGGAGCTGCTGGAGTGCAGCCTCAGAAATCCCCTCCTGTAGACAGTTCATTGCTGACTCCACTAGATGGAACTGCTGGAGCAGCCTCAGAAATCCCCTCCTGTAGACAGTTCAGCACTGACACCTCTAGATGGAGCTGCTGGAGCGCGGCCTCAGAAATCCCCTCCTGTAGACGGTTCAGCCCTGACACCACTAGATGGAGCTGCTGGAGCGCGGCCTCAGAAATCCCCTCCTGTAGACAGTTCTGCACTGACACCACTAGATGGAGCTGCTGGAGCGCGGCCTCAGAAATCCCCTCCTGTAGACAGTTCAGCACTGACACCATTAGATGGAGCTGCCGGAGGGTGGCCTCAGAAATCCCCTCCTGTAGACAGTTCAGCACTGACACCACTAGATGGAGCTGCCGGAGCACGGCCTCAGAAATCCCCTCATATAGACAGTTCAGCCCTGACACCACTAGATGGAGCTGCCGGAGCACGGGCTCAGAAATCCCCTCCTGTAGACAGTTCAGCACTGACACCACTAGATGGAGCTGCTGGAGCGGTGCCTCAGACATCCCCTCCTGTAGACAGTTCAGCACTGACACCACTAGATGGAGCTGCTGGAGCGCAGCCTCAGAAATCCCCTCCTGTAGACAGATCAACACTGACGCCACTAGATGGAGCTGCTGGAGCGCAGCCTCCGAAATACCCTCCTGTAGACAGATCAACACTGACGCCACTAGATGGAGCTGCTGGAGCGCGGCCCCAGAAATCCCCTCCTGTAGACAGTTCAGCCCTGACACCACTAGATGGAGCTGCTGGAGCGCAGCCTCCGAAATACCCTCCTGTAGACAGAACAGCGCTGACGCCACTAGATGGAGCTGCTGGAGCGCGGCCTCAGAAATCCCCTCCTGTAGACAATTCAGCCCTGACACCACTAGATGGAGCTGCTGGAGTGCGGCCACAGAAATCCCCTCCTGTAGACAGTTCAGTGCTGACACCACTAGATGGAGCTGCTGGAGCGCGGCCTCAGAAATCCCCTCCTGTAGACAGTTCAGCGCTGACACCACTAGATGGAGCTGCTGGAGTGCGGCCTCAGAAATCCCCTCCTGTAGACAGTTCAACGCTGACACCACCAGATTGAGCTGTTGGAGCGCGGCCTCAGAAATCCGCTCCTGTAGACAGTTCAGCCCTGACACCACTAGATGGAGCTGCTGGAGCGCGGCCTCAGAAATCCCCTCCAGTAGACAGTTCAGTGCTGACACCACTAGATGGAGCTGCTGGAGCAGCCTCAGAAATCCCCTCCTGTAGACAGTTCAGTGCTGACACCACTAGATGGAGCTGCTGGAGCGCGGCCTCAGAAATCCGCTCCTGTAGACAGTTCAGCCCTGACACCACTAGATGGAGCTGCTGGAGCGCGGCCTCAGAAATACCCTCCTGTAGACAGTTCAGCCCTGCCACCACTAGATGGAGCTGCTGGAGAGCGGCCTCAGAAATCCTCTCCTGTAACAACTCTGCCCTGACACCACTAGATGGAGCTGCTGGAGCGCGGCCTCAGAAATCCCCTCCTGTAGACAGTTCAGCGCTGACACCAGTAGATGGAGCTGCTGGAGCGGCCTCAGAAATCCCCTCCTGTAGACAGTACAGCACTGATACCACTAGATGGCGATGCTGGAGCGCGGCCACAGAAATCCCCTCCTGTAGACAGTACAGCACTGACACCACTAGATGGAGCTGCTGGAGCGCGGCCTCAGAAATCCCCTCCTGTAGACAGTTCAGCGCTGACACCACTAGATGGAGCTGCTGGAGCGGCCTCAGAAATCCCCTCCTGTAGACAGTTCAGCACTGACACCACTAGATGGAGCTGCTGGAGCGCGGCCTCAGAAATCCCCTCCTGTAGACATTTCAGCCCTGACAACACTAGATGGAGATGCTGGAGCGGCGTCAGAAATCCCCTCCTGTAGACAGTTCAGTGCTGACACTACTAGATGGAGCTGATGGAGCAGCCTCAGAAATGCTCTCCTGTAGACAGTTCAGTGCTGACACCACTAGATGGAGCTGCTGGAGCGCGGCCTCAGAAATCCGCTAGTGTAGACGGTTCAGCCCTGACACCACTAGATGGAGTTGTCGGAGCGCGGCCTCAGAAATCCCCTCCTGTAGACAGTTCAGCAGTGACACCACTAGATGGAGCTGCTGGAGCACAGCCTCAGAAATCCCCTCCTGTAGACAGTTCAGCACTGACACCACTAGATGGTGCTGCTGGAGCACTGCCTCAGAAATCCCCTCCTGTAGACAGTTCTGCACTGACACCACTAGATGGTGCTGCTGGAGCCTGGCCTCAGAAATTCCCTCCTGTAGACAGTTCAGCACTGACACCACTAGATGGAGCTGCTGGAGCGCGGCCTCAGAAATCCCCTCCTGTACACAGTACAGCACTGACACCACTAGATGGAGCTGCTGGAGCTCGGCATCAGAAATCCCCTCCTGTAGACAGTTCAGCACTGACACCACTAGATGGAGCTGCTGGAGAACGTCCTCAGAAATCCTCTCCTGTAACAATTCAGCCCTGACACCACTAGATGGAGCTGCTGGAGCGCGGCCTCAGAAATCCCCTCCTGTAGACAGTTCAGCGCTGACACCACTAGATGGAGCTGCTGGAGCGGCCTCAGAAATCCCCTCCTGTAGACAGTTCAGCGCTGACACCACTAGATGGAGCTGCTGGAGCACGGCCTCAGAAATCCCCTCCTGTAGACATTTCAGCCCTGACAACACTAGATGGAGATGCTGGAGCAGCCTCAGAAATCCCCTCCTGTAGACAGTTCAGTGCTGACACCACTAGATGGAGCTGCTGGAGCGCGGCCTCAGAAATCAGCTCCTGTAGACAGTACAGCACTGACACCACTAGATGGAGCTGCTGAAGCACTGGCCTCAGAAATCCCCTCCTGAAGATAGTTCAGCACAGACACCACTAGATGGAGCTGCTGGAGCACGGCCTCAGAAATCCCGTCCTGTAGACAGTTCAGCACTGACACCACTAGATGGAGCTGCTGGAGCGCGGCCTCAGAAATCCCCTCCTGTAGACAGTTCAGCCCTGACACCACTAGATGGAGCTACCGGAGCACGGCCTCAGAAATCCCCTCCTGTAGACAGTTCAGCACTGACACCACTAGATGGAGCTGCTGGAGCGCGGCCTCAGAAATCCCCTCCTGTAGACAGTTCAGCGCTGCCACCACTAGATGGAGCTGCTGGAGCACGGCCTCAGAAATCCCCTCCTGTAGACAGTTCAGCACTGACACCACTAGATGGAGCAGCTGGAGCGGCCTCAGAAATCCCCTCCTGTAGACAGTACAGCACTGTCACCACTAGATGGAGCTGCTGGAGAGCTGCCTCAGAAATCCCCTCCTGTAGACTGTTCAGCACTGACACCACTAGATGGAGCTGCTGGAGCGCGGCCTCAGACGTCCCCTCCTGTGGACAGTTCAGCACTGACACCACTAGATGGAGCTGCTGGAGCGCGGCCTCAGAAATCCCCTCCTGTAGACTGTTCAGCACTGACACCACTAGATGGAGCTGCAGGAGCATGGCCTCAGAGATCCCATACCTGTAGACATTTCTGCACTGTCACCACTAGATGGAGCTGCTGTAGAGCGGCCTCAGAAATCCCCTCCTGTAGACTGTTCAGCACTGACACCACTAGATGGAGCTGCTGGAGCGCGGCCACAGACGTCCACTCCTGTAGACAGTTCAGCACTGACACCACTAGATGGAGCTGCTGGAGCACGGCCTCAGAAATCCCTACCTGTAGACAGTTCAGCCCTGACACCACTAGATGGAGCTGCTGGAGCGCGGCCTCAGAAATCCCCTCCTGTAGACAGATCAGCACTGACACCACTAGATGGAGCTGCTGGAGAGCGGCCTCAGAAATCCCTACCTGTAGACAGTTAAGCCCTGACACCACTAGATGGAGCTGCTGGAGCGCAGCCTCAGAAATTCCCTCCTGTAGACAGTTCAGCGCTGACACCACTAGATGGAGCTGCTGGAGCCTGGCCTCAGAAATCCCCTCCTGTAGACAGTTCAGCGCTGACACCACTAGATGGAGCTGCTGGAGCCTGGCCTCAGAAATCCCCTCATGTAGACAGTTCAGTGTTGACACGAATAGATGGAGCTGCTGGAGCGCGGCCTCAGAAATCTCCTCCTGTAGACAGTTGAGCCCTGACACCACTATATGGAGCTGCTGGAGCGCGCCTCAGAAATCCCCTCCTGTAGACAGTACAGCACTGACACCACTAGATGGAGCTGCTGGAACACGGCCTCAGAAATCCCCTCCTGTAGACAGTTCAGCCCTGTCACCACTACATGGAGCTGCTGGAGCGTGGCTTCAAGAATCCCCTCCTGTAGACAGTTCAGCACTGACACCACTAGATGGAGCTGCTGGATCGGCCTCAGAAATCCCCTCCTGTAGACAGTTCAACACTGACACCACTAGATGGAGCTGCTGGAGTGCAGCCTCAGAAATCCCCTCCTGTAGACAGTTCAGCGCTGACACCACTAGATGGAGCTGCTGGAGCCTGGCCTCAGAAATCCCCTCCTGTAGACAGTTCAGTGCTGACATAACTAGATGGAGCTGCTGGAGCACTGCCTCAGAAATCCCCTCCTGTAGACAGTTCAGTGTTGACACCACTAGATGGAGCTGCTGGAGCGCGGCCTCAGAAATCCCCTCCTGTAGACAGTTCAGCACTGACACCACTAGATGGAGCTGCTGGAGCGGCCTCAGAAATCCCCTCCTGTAGACAGTTCAGCGCTGACACCACTAGATGGAGCTGCTGGAGCACGGCCTCAGAAATCCCCTCCTGTAGACATTTCAGCCCTGACAACACTAGATGGAGATGCTGGAGCAGCCTCAGAAATCCCCTCCTGTAGACAGTTCAGTGCTGACACCACTAGATGGAGCTGCTGGAGCGCGGCCTCAGAAATCAGCTCCTGTAGACAGTACAGCACTGACACCACTAGATGGAGCTGCTGGAGCACGGCCTTAGAAATCCCCTCCTGTAGACAGTTCAGCACTGGCACCACTAGATGGAGCTCCTGGAGCACGGCCTCAGAAATACACTCCTGTAGACAGTTCAGCGCTGACACCACTAGATGGAGCTGCTGGAGCGGCCTCAGAAATCCCCTCCTGTAGACAGTTCAGCGCTGACACCACTAGATGGAGCTGCTGGAGCACGGCCTCAGAAATCCCCTCCTGTAGACATTTGAGCCCTGACAACACTAGATGGAGCTGCTGGAGCGCGGCCTCAGAAATCCCCTCCTGTAGACAGTTCAGCACTGACACCACTAGATGGAGCTGCTGGAGCGGCCTCAGAAATCCCCTTCTGTAGACACATCAGCACTGACACCACTAGATGGAGCTGCTGGAGCGCGGCCTCAGAAATCCCCTCCTGTAGACAGTTCAGTGCTGACACCACTAGATGGAGCTGCTGGAGCGCGGCCTCAGAAATCCCCTCCTGTAGACAGTTCAGCACTGACACCACTAGATGGAGCTGCTGGAGCGGCCTCAGAAATCCCCTTCTGTAGACACATCAGCACTGACACCACTAGATGGAGCTGCTGGAGCGCGGCCTCAGAAATCCCCTCCTGTAGACAGTTCAGCCCTGCCACCACTAGATGGAGCTGCTGGAGAGCGGCCTCAGAAATCCTCTCCTGTAACAACTCTGCCCTGACACCACTAGATGGAGCTGCTGGAGCGCGGCCTCAGAAATCCCCTCCTGTAGACAGTTCAGCGCTGACACCAGTAGATGGAGCTGCTGGAGCGGCCTCAGAAATCCCCTCCTGTAGACAGTACAGCACTGATACCACTAGATGGCGATGCTGGAGCGCGGCCACAGAAATCCCCTCCTGTAGACAGTACAGCACTGACACCACTAGATGGAGCTGCTGGAGCGCGGCCTCAGAAATCCCCTCCTGTAGACAGTTCAGCGCTGACACCACTAGATGGAGCTGCTGGAGCGGCCTCAGAAATCCCCTCCTGTAGACAGTTCAGCACTGACACCACTAGATGGAGCTGCTGGAGCGCGGCCTCAGAAATCCCCTCCTGTAGACATTTCAGCCCTGACAACACTAGATGGAGATGCTGGAGCGGCGTCAGAAATCCCCTCCTGTAGACAGTTCAGTGCTGACACTACTAGATGGAGCTGATGGAGCAGCCTCAGAAATGCTCTCCTGTAGACAGTTCAGTGCTGACACCACTAGATGGAGCTGCTGGAGCGCGGCCTCAGAAATCCGCTAGTGTAGACGGTTCAGCCCTGACACCACTAGATGGAGTTGTCGGAGCGCGGCCTCAGAAATCCCCTCCTGTAGACAGTTCAGCAGTGACACCACTAGATGGAGCTGCTGGAGCACAGCCTCAGAAATCCCCTCCTGTAGACAGTTCAGCACTGACACCACTAGATGGTGCTGCTGGAGCACTGCCTCAGAAATCCCCTCCTGTAGACAGTTCTGCACTGACACCACTAGATGGTGCTGCTGGAGCCCGGCCTCAGAAATTCCCTCCTGTAGACAGTTCAGCACTGACACCACTAGATGGAGCTGCTGGAGCGCGGCCTCAGAAATCCCCTCCTGTACACAGTACAGCACTGACACCACTAGATGGAGCTGCTGGAGCTCGGCATCAGAAATCCCCTCCTGTAGACAGTTCAGCACTGACACCACTAGATGGAGCTGCTGGAGAACGTCCTCAGAAATCCTCTCCTGTAACAATTCAGCCCTGACACCACTAGATGGAGCTGCTGGAGCGCGGCCTCAGAAATCCCCTCCTGTAGACAGTTCAGCGCTGACACCACTAGATGGAGCTGCTGGAGCGGCCTCAGAAATCCCCTCCTGTAGACAGTTCAGCGCTGACACCACTAGATGGAGCTGCTGGAGCACGGCCTCAGAAATCCCCTCCTGTAGACATTTCAGCCCTGACAACACTAGATGGAGATGCTGGAGCAGCCTCAGAAATCCCCTCCTGTAGACAGTTCAGTGCTGACACCACTAGATGGAGCTGCTGGAGCGCGGCCTCAGAAATCAGCTCCTGTAGACAGTACAGCACTGACACCACTAGATGGAGCTGCTGGAGCACGGCCTTAGAAATCCCCTCCTGTAGACAGTTCAGCACTGGCACCACTAGATGGAGCTCCTGGAGCACGGCCTCAGAAATACACTCCTGTAGACAGTTCAGCGCTGACACCACTAGATGGAGCTGCTGGAGCGGCCTCAGAAATCCCCTCCTGTAGACAGTTCAGCGCTGACACCACTAGATGGAGCTGCTGGAGCGCGGCCTCAGAAATCCCCTCCTGTAGACAGTTCAGCACTGACACCACTAGATGGAGCTGCTGGAGCGGCCTCAGAAATCCCCTTCTGTAGACACATCAGCACTGACACCACTAGATGGAGCTGCTGGAGCGCGGCCTCAGAAATCCCCTCCTGTAGACAGTTCAGTGCTGACACCACTAGATGGAGCTGCTGGAGCGCGGCCTCAGAAATCCCCTCCTGTAGACAGTTCAGCACTGACACCACTAGATGGAGCTGCTGGAGCACGGCCTCAGAAATCCCCTCCTGTAGACAGTTCAGCCCTGACACCACTAGATGGAGCTGCTGGAGCGTGGCCTCAAGAATCCCCTCCTGTAGACAGTTCAGCACTGACACCACTAGATGGAGCTACTGGAGCTGCCTCAGAAATCCCCTCCTGTAGACAGTTCAGCACTGACACCACTAGATGGAGCTGCTGGAGTGCGTCCTCAGAAATCCCCTCCTGTAGACAGTACAGCACTGACACCACTAGATGGAGCTGCTGAAGCACTGGCCTCAGAAATCCCCTCCTGAAGATAGTTCAGCACAGACACCACTAGATGGAGCTGCTGGAGCACGGCCTCAGAAATCCCGTCCTGTAGACAGTTCAGCACTGACACCACTAGATGGAGCTGCTGGAGCGCGGCCTCAGAAATCCCCTCCTGTAGACAGTTCAGCCCTGACACCACTAGATGGAGCTACCGGAGCACGGCCTCAGAAATCCCCTCCTGTAGACAGTTCAGCACTGACACCACTAGATGGAGCTGCTGGAGCGCGGCCTCAGAAATCCCCTCCTGTAGACAGTTCAGCGCTGCCACCACTAGATGGAGCTGCTGGAGCACGGCCTCAGAAATCCCCTCCTGTAGACAGTTCAGCACTGACACCACTAGATGGAGCAGCTGGAGCGGCCTCAGAAATCCCCTCCTGTAGACAGTACAGCACTGTCACCACTAGATGGAGCTGCTGGAGCACGGCCTCAGAAATCCCCTCCTGTAGACTGTTCAGCACTGACACCACTAGATGGAGCTGCTGGAGCGCGGCCTCAGACGTCCCCTCCTGTGGACAGTTCAGCACTGACACCACTAGATGGAGCTGCTGGAGCGCGGCCTCAGAAATCCCCTCCTGTAGACTGTTCAGCACTGACACCACTAGATGGAGCTGCAGGAGCATGGCCTCAGAGATCCCATACCTGTAGACATTTCAGCACTGTCACCACTAGATGGAGCTGCTGTAGAGCGGCCTCAGAAATCCCCTCCTGTAGACTGTTCAGCACTGACACCACTAGATGGAGCTGCTGGAGCGCGGCCACAGACGTCCACTCCTGTAGACAGTTCAGCACTGACACCACTAGATGGAGCTGCTGGAGCACGGCCTCAGAAATCCCTACCTGTAGACAGTTCAGCCCTGACACCACTAGATGGAGCTGCTGGAGCGCGGCCTCAGAAATCCCCTCCTGTAGACAGATCAGCACTGACACCACTAGATGGAGCTGCTGGAGAGCGGCCTCAGAAATCCCTACCTGTAGACAGTTAAGCCCTGACACCACTAGATGGAGCTGCTGGAGCGCAGCCTCAGAAATTCCCTCCTGTAGACAGTTCAGCGCTGACACCACTAGATGGAGCTGCTGGAGCCTGGCCTCAGAAATCCCCTCCTGTAGACAGTTCAGCGCTGACACCACTAGATGGAGCTGCTGGAGCCTGGCCTCAGAAATCCCCTCCTGTAGACAGTTCAGCACTGGTACCACTAGATGGAGCTGCTGGAGCACGGCCTCAGAAATCTCCTTCTGTAGACAGTTCAGCCCTGACACCACTATATGGAGCTGCTGGAGCGCGCCTCAGAAATCCCCTCCTGTAGACAGTTGAGCCCTGACACCACTATATGGAGCTGCTGGAGCGCGCCTCAGAAATCCCCTCCTGTAGACAGTACAGCACTGACACCACTAGATGGAGCTGCTGGAGCGCGGCCTCAGAAATCCCCTCCTGTAGACAGTTCAGCACTGACACCACTAGATGGAGCTGCTGGAACACGGCCTCAGAAATCCCCTCCTGTAGACAGTTCAGCCCTGTCACCACTACATGGAGCTGCTGGAGCGTGGCTTCAAGAATCCCCTCCTGTAGACAGTTCAGCACTGACACCACTAGATGGAGCTGCTGGATCGGCCTCAGAAATCCCCTCCTGTAGACAGTTCAACACTGACACCACTAGATGGAGCTGCTGGAGTGCAGCCTCAGAAATCCCCTCCTGTAGACAGTTCAGCGCTGACACCACTAGATGGAGCTGCTGGAGCCTGGCCTCAGAAATCCCCTCCTGTAGACAGTTCAGTGCTGACATAACTAGATGGAGCTGCTGGAGCACTGCCTCAGAAATCCCCTCCTGTAGACAGTTCAGTGTTGACACCACTAGATGGAGCTGCTGGAGCGCGGCCTCAGAAATCCCCTCCTGTAGACAGTTCAGCACTGACACCACTAGATGGAGCTGCTGGAGCGGCCTCAGAAATCCCCTCCTGTAGACAGTTCAGCGCTGACACCACTAGATGGAGCTGCTGGAGCACGGCCTCAGAAATCCCCTCCTGTAGACATTTCAGCCCTGACAACACTAGATGGAGATGCTGGAGCAGCCTCAGAAATCCCCTCCTGTAGACAGTTCAGTGCTGACACCACTAGATGGAGCTGCTGGAGCGCGGCCTCAGAAATCAGCTCCTGTAGACAGTACAGCACTGACACCACTAGATGGAGCTGCTGGAGCACGGCCTTAGAAATCCCCTCCTGTAGACAGTTCAGCACTGGCACCACTAGATGGAGCTCCTGGAGCACGGCCTCAGAAATACACTCCTGTAGACAGTTCAGCGCTGACACCACTAGATGGAGCTGCTGGAGCGGCCTCAGAAATCCCCTCCTGTAGACAGTTCAGCGCTGACACCACTAGATGGAGCTGCTGGAGCACGGCCTCAGAAATCCCCTCCTGTAGACATTTGAGCCCTGACAACACTAGATGGAGCTGCTGGAGCGCGGCCTCAGAAATCCCCTCCTGTAGACAGTTCAGCACTGACACCACTAGATGGAGCTGCTGGAGCGGCCTCAGAAATCCCCTTCTGTAGACACATCAGCACTGACACCACTAGATGGAGCTGCTGGAGCGCGGCCTCAGAAATCCCCTCCTGTAGACAGTTCAGTGCTGACACCACTAGATGGAGCTGCTGGAGCGCGGCCTCAGAAATCCCCTCCTGTAGACAGTTCAGCACTGACACCACTAGATGGAGCTGCTGGAGCACGGCCTCAGAAATCCCCTCCTGTAGACAGTTCAGCCCTGACACCACTAGATGGAGCTGCTGGAGCGTGGCCTCAAGAATCCCCTCCTGTAGACAGTTCAGCACTGACACCACTAGATGGAGCTGCTGGAGCGGCCTCAGAAATCCCCTCCTGTAGACAGTTCAGCACTGACACCACTAGATGGAGCTGCTGGAGTGCGTCCTCAGAAATCCCCTCCTGTAGACAGTACAGCACTGACACCACTAGATGGAGCTGCTGAAGCACTGGCCTCAGAAATCCCCTCCTGAAGATAGTTCAGCACAGACACCACTAGATGGAGCTGCTGGAGCACGGCCTCAGAAATCCCGTCCTGTAGACAGTTCAGCACTGACACCACTAGATGGAGCTGCTGGAGCGCGGCCTCAGAAATCCCCTCCTGTAGACAGTTCAGCCCTGACACCACTAGATGGAGCTACCGGAGCACGGCCTCAGAAATCCCCTCCTGTAGACAGTTCAGCACTGACACCACTAGATGGAGCTGCTGGAGCGCGGCCTCAGAAATCCCCGCCTGTAGACAGTTCAGCGCTGCCACCACTAGATGGAGCTGCTGGAGCACGGCCTCAGAAATCCCCTCCTGTAGACAGTTCAGCACTGACACCACTAGATGGAGCAGCTGGAGCGGCCTCAGAAATCCCCTCCTGTAGACAGTTCAGCACTGTCACCACTAGATGGAGCTGCTGGAGAGCGGCCTCAGAAATCCCCTCCTGTAGACTGTTCAGCACTGACACCACTAGATGGAGCTGCTGGAGCGCGGCCTCAGACGTCCCCTCCTGTGGACAGTTCAGCACTGACACCACTAGATGGAGCTGCTAGAGCGCGGCCTCAGAAATCCCCTCCTGTAGACTGTTCAGCACTGACACCACTAGATGGAGCTGCAGGAGCATGGCCTCAGAGATCCCATACCTGTAGACATTTCAGCACTGTCACCACTAGATGGAGCTGCTGGAGAGCGGCCTCAGAAATCCCCTCCTGTAGACTGTTCAGCACTGACACCACTAGATGGAGCTGCTGGAGCGCGGCCACAGACGTCCACTCCTGTAGACAGTTCAGCACTGACACCACTAGATGGAGCTGCTGGAGCGCGGCCTCAGAAATCCCCTTCTGTAGACTGTTCAGTACTGACACCACTAGATGGAGCTGCTGGAGAGCGGCCTCAGAAATCCCTACCTGTAGACAGTTCAGCCCTGACACCACTAGATGGAGCTGCTGGAGCGCGGCCTCAGAAATCCCCTCCTGTAGACAGATCAGCACTGACACCACTAGATGGAGCTGCTGGAGCGCGGTCTCAGAAATCCCCTCCTGTAGACAGTTCAGCACTGACACCACTAGATGGAGCTGCTGGAGCACGGCCTCAGAAATCCCCTCCTGTAGACAGATCAGCACTGACACCACTAGATGGAGCTGCTGGAGCGCGGCCTCAGAAATCCCCTCCTGTAGACAGTTCAGCACTGACACCACTAGATGGAGCTGCTGGAGCACGGCCTCAGAAATCCCCTCCTGTAGACAGATCAGCACTGACACCACTAGATGGAGCTGCTGGAGCGTGGCCTCAGAAATCCCCTCCTGTAGACAGTTCAGCACTGACACCACTAGATGGAGCTGCTGGAGCACGGCCTCAGAAATCCCCTCCTGTAGACAGTTCGGCACTGTCACCACTAGATGGAGCTGCTGGAGCGCGGCCTCAGAAATCCCCTCCTGTAGACAGTTCAGCACTGCCACCACTAGATTGAGCTGCCGGAGCGTAGCCTCAGAAATCCCCTCCTGTAGACAGTTCAGCACTGGTACCACTAGATGGAGCTGTTGGAGCACGGCCTCAGAAATCCCCTCCTGTAGACAGTTCAACACTGACTCCACTAGATGGAGCTGCTGGAGCGTGGCCTCATTAATCCCCTCGTGTAGACAGTTCAGCTCTGACACCAATAGATGGAGCTGCTGGAGCGCGGTCTCAGAAATCCCCTGCTGTAGACAGTTCAGCACTTGTACCACTAGATGGAGCTGCTGGAGTGGCCTCAGAAATCCCCTCCTGTAGAGAGTTCAGCACTGACACCACTAGATGGAGCTGCTGGAGCGCGGCCTCAGAAATCCCCTCCTGTAGACAGTTCAGCACTGACACCACTAGATGGAGCTGCTGGAGCACGGCCTCAGAAATCCCCTCCTGTAGACAGATCAGCACTGACACCACTAGATGGAGCTGCTGGAGCGTGGCCTCAGAAATCCCCTCCTGTAGACAGTTCAGCACTGACACCACTAGATGGAGCTGCTGGAGCGCAGCCTCAGAAATCCCCTCCTGTAGACAGTTCAGCACTGACACCACTAGATGGAGCTGCTGGAGCACGGCCTCAGAAATCCCCTCCTGTAGACAGTTCGGCACTGTCACCACTAGATGGAGCTGCTGTAGCGCGGCCTCAGAAATCCCCTCCTGTAGACAGTTCAGCACTGCCACCACTAGATTGAGCTGCCGGAGCGTAGCCTCAGAAATCCCCTCCTGTAGACAGTTCAGCACTGACACCACTAGATGAAGCTACTGGAGCGTGGCCTCAGAAATCCCCTCCTGTAGACAGTTCAGTGCTGACACCACTAGATGGAGCTGCCGGAGCTCGGCCTCAGAAATCCCCTCCTGTAGACAGTTCAGTGCTGACACCACTAGATGGAGCTGCCGGAGCTCGGCCTCAGAAATCCCCTCCTGTAGACAGTTCAGCACTGACACCACTAGATGGAGCTGCTGGAGCGTGGCCTCAGAAATCCCCTCCTGTAGACAGTTCAGCACTGACACCACTAGATGGAGCTGCTTGAGCGCAGCCTCAGAAATCCCCTCCTGTAGACAGTTCAGCACTGACACCACTAGATGGAGCTGCTGGAGTGCGGCCTCAGAAATCCCCTCCTGTAGACAGTTCAGCACTGGTACCACTAGATGGAGCTGCTGGAGCACGGCCTCAGAAATCCCCTCCTGTAGACAGTTCGGCACTGACACCACTAGATGGAGCTGCTGCATCGCAGCCTCAGAAATCCCCTCCTGTAGACAGTTCAGTGCTGACACCACTAGATGGAGCTGCCGGAGCTCGGCCTCAGAAATCCCCTCCTGTAGACAGTTCAGCACTGACACCACTAGATGGAGCTGCTGGAGCACGGCCTCAGAAATCCCCTCCTGTAGACAGTTCAGCACTCACACCACTAGATGGAGCTGCTGGAGCGCAGCCTCAGAAATCCCCTCCTGTAGACAGTTCAGCACTGACACCACTAGATGGAGCTGCTGGAGCGCGGCCTCAGAAATCCCCTCCTGTAGACAGTTCAGCACTGGTACCACTGGATGGAGCTGCTGGAGCACGGCCTCAGAAATCCCCTCCTGTAGACAGTTCAACACTGACACCACTAGATGGAGCTGCTGGAGCGTGGCCTCAGAAATCCCCTCCTGTAGACAGTTCAGCTCTGACACTACTAGATGGAGCTGCTGGAGCACGGCCTCAGAAATCTCCTCCTGTAGACAGTTCGGCACTGTCACCACTAGATGGAGCTGCTGTAGCGCGGCCTCAGAAATCCCCTCCTGTAGACAGTTCAGCACTGACACCACTAGATGGAGCTGCTGGAGCACAGCCTCAGAAATCCCCTCCTGTAGACAGTTCGGCACTGTCACCACTAGATGGAGCTGCTGTAGCGCGGCCTCAGAAATCCCCTCCTGTAGACAGTTCAGCACTGACACCACTAGATGGAGCTGCCGGAGCTCGGCCTAAGAAATCCCCTCCTGTAGACAGTTCAGTGCTGACACCACTAGATGGAGCTGCCGGAGCTCGGCCTCAGAAATCCCCTCCTGTAGACAGTTCAGCACTGACACCACTAGATGGAGCTGCTGGAGCGTGGCCTCAGAAATCCCCTCCTGTAGACAGATCAGCACTGACACCACTAGATGGAGCTGCTGGAGCGCAGCCTCAGAAATCCCCTCCTGTAGACAGTTCAGCACTGAGACCACTTGATGGAACTGCTGGAGTGCGGCCTCAGAAATCCCCTCCTGTAGACAGTTCAGCACTGGTACCACTAGATGGAGCTGCTGGAGCACGGCCTCAGAAATCCCCTCCTGTAGACAGTTTGGCACTGACACCACTAGATGGAGCTGCTGCAGCGCGGCCTCAGAAATCCCCTCCTGTAGACAGTTCAGCACTGACACCACTAGATGGAGCTGCTGGAGCACGGCCTCAGAAATCCCCTCCTGTAGACAGTTCAGCACTGACACCACTAGATGGAGCTGCTGCAGCGCGGCCTCAGAAATCCCCTCCTGTAGACAGTTCAGCACTGACACCACTAGATGGAGCTGCTGGAGCAGCCTCAGAAATCCCCTCCTGTAGATAGTTCAGCACTGACACCACTAGATGGAGCTGCCGGAGCTCGGCCTCAGAAATCCCCTCCTGTAGACAGTTCAGCCCTGACACCACTAGATGGAGCTGCTGGAGCGCGGCCTCAGAAATCCACTCCTGTAGACAGTTCAGCACTGACACTACTAGATGGAGCTGCCGGAGCTCGGCCTCAGAAATCCCCTCCTGTAGATAGTTCAGCACTGACAGCACTAGATGGAGCTGCCGGAGCTCGGCCTCAGAAATCCCCTTCTGTAGACAGTTCAGCACTGACACCACTAGATGGAGCTGCTGGAGCGTGGCCTCAGAAATCCCCTCCTGTAGACAGTTCAACACTGACACCACTAGATGGAGCTGCTGGAGCACGGCCTCAGAAATCTCCTCCTGTAGAGAGTTCAGCCCTGACACCACTAGATGGAGCTGCTGGAGCTCGGCCTCAGAAATCCCCTCCTGTAGACAGTTCAGCACTGACACCACTAGATGGAGCTGCCGGAGCTCGGCCTCAGAAATCCCCTCCTGTAGACAGTTCATTGCTGACTCCACTAGATGGAGCTGCTGGAGCGCGGCCCCAGAAATCCCCTCCTGTAGACGGTTCAGCCCTGAAACCACTAGATGGAGCTGCTGGAGCGCGGCCTCAGAAATCCCCTCCTGTAGACGGTTCAGCCCTGACACCACTAGATGGAGCTGCTGGAGCGCGGCCTCAGAAATCCCCTCCTGTAGACAGTTCGGCACTGACACCACTAGATGGAGCTGTTGGAGCGCGGCCTCAGAAATCCCCTCCTGTAGACAGTTCAGCACTGACACCACTAGATGGAGCTGCCGGAGCGTGGCCTCAGAAATCCCCTCCTGTAGACAGTTCAGCACTGACACCACTAGATGGAGCTGCCGGAGCACGGCCTCAGAAATCCCCTACTGTAGACAGTTCAGCACTGACACCACTAGATGGAGCTGCTGGAGCGCGGCCTCAGAAATCCCCTCCTGTAGACAGTTCAGCACTGTCACCACTAGATGGAGCTGCTGGAGCGTGGCCTCAGAAATCCCCTCCTGTACACAGTTCAGCACTGACACCACTAGATGGAGCTGCTGGAGCGCGGCCTCAGAAATCCCCTCCTGTAGACAGATCAACACTGACGCCACTAGATGGAGCTGCTGGAGCGCAGCCTCCGAAATACCCTCCTGTAGACAGATCAACACTGACGCCACTAGATGGAGCTGCTGGAGCGCGGCCCCAGAAATCCCCTCCTGTAGACAGTTCAGCCCTGACACCACTAGATGGAGCTTCCGGAGCTCGGCCTCAGAAATCCCCTCCTGTAGACAGTTCAGCTCTGACACCACTAGATGGAGCTGCTGGAGCGTGGCCTCAGAAATCCCCTCCTGTAGACAGTTCAGCACTGACACCACTAGATGGAGCTGCTGGAGCACGGACTCAGAAATCTCCTCCTGTAGACAGTTCAGCCCTGACACCACTAGATGGAGCTGCTGGAGCTCGGCCTCAGAAATCCCCTCCTGTAGACAGTTCAGCACTGACACCACTAGATGGAGCTGCCGGAGCTCGGCCTCAGAAATCCCCTCCTGTAGACAGTTCAGTCCTGACACCACTAGATGGAGCTGTTGGAGTGCAGCCTCAGAAATCCCCTCCTGTAGACAGTTCATTGCTGACTCCACTAGATGGAACTGCTGGAGCAGCCTCAGAAATCCCCTCCTGTAGACAGTTCAGCACTGACACCTCTAGATGGAGCTGCTGGAGCGCGGCCTCAGAAATCCCCTCCTGTAGACGGTTCAGCCCTGACACCACTAGATGGAGCTGCTGGAGCGCGGCCTCAGAAATCCCCTCCTGTAGACAGTTCTGCACTGACACCACTAGATGGAGCTGCTGGAGCGCGGCCTCAGAAATCCCCTCCTGTAGACAGTTCAGCACTGACACCACTAGATGGAGCTGCCGGAGGGTGGCCTCAGAAATCCCCTCCTGTAGACAGTTCAGCACTGACACCACTAGATGGAGCTGCCGGAGCACGGCCTCAGAAATCCCCTCATATAGACAGTTCAGCCCTGACACCACTAGATGGAGCTGCCGGAGCACGGGCTCAGAAATCCCCTCCTGTAGACAGTTCAGCACTGACACCACTAGATGGAGCTGCTGGAGCGGTGCCTCAGACATCCCCTCCTGTAGACAGTTCAGCACTGACACCACTAGATGGAGCTGCTGGAGCGCAGCCTCAGAAATCCCCTCCTGTAGACAGATCAACACTGACGCCACTAGATGGAGCTGCTGGAGCGCAGCCTCCGAAATACCCTCCTGTAGACAGATCAACACTGACGCCACTAGATGGAGCTGCTGGAGCGCGGCCCCAGAAATCCCCTCCTGTAGACAGTTCAGCCCTGACACCACTAGATGGAGCTGCTGGAGCGCAGCCTCCGAAATACCCTCCTGTAGACAGAACAGCGCTGACGCCACTAGATGGAGCTGCTGGAGCGCGGCCTCAGAAATCCCCTCCTGTAGACAATTCAGCCCTGACACCACTAGATGGAGCTGCTGGAGTGCGGCCACAGAAATCCCCTCCTGTAGACAGTTCAGTGCTGACACCACTAGATGGAGCTGCTGGAGCGCGGCCTCAGAAATCCCCTCCTGTAGACAGTTCAGTGCTGACACCACTAGATGGAGCTGCTGGAGTGCGGCCTCAGGAATCCCCTCCTGTAGACAGTTCAACGCTGACACCACCAGATTGAGCTGTTGGAGCGCGGCCTCAGAAATCCGCTCCTGTAGACAGTTCAGCCCTGACACCACTAGATGGAGCTGCTGGAGCGCGGCCTCAGAAATCCCCTCCAGTAGACAGTTCAGTGCTGACACCACTAGATGGAGCTGCTGGAGCAGCCTCAGAAATCCCCTCCTGTAGACAGTTCAGTGCTGACACCACTAGATGGAGCTGCTGGAGCGCGGCCTCAGAAATCCGCTCCTGTAGACAGTTCAGCCCTGACACCACTAGATGGAGCTGCTGGAGCGCGGCCTCAGAAATACCCTCCTGTAGACAGTTCAGCCCTGCCACCACTAGATGGAGCTGCTGGAGAGCGGCCTCAGAAATCCTCTCCTGTAACAACTCTGCCCTGACACCACTAGATGGAGCTGCTGGAGCGCGGCCTCACAAATCCCCTCCTGTAGACAGTTCAGCGCTGACACCAGTAGATGGAGCTGCTCGAGCGGCCTCAGAAATCCCCTCCTGTAGACAGTACAGCACTGATACCACTAGATGGCGATGCTGGAGCGCGGCCACAGAAATCCCCTCCTGTAGACAGTACAGCACTGACACCACTAGATGGAGCTGCTGGAGCGCGGCCTCAGAAATCCCCTCCTGTAGACAGTTCAGCGCTGACACCACTAGATGGAGCTGCTGGAGCGGCCTCAGAAATCCCCTCCTGTAGACAGTTCAGCACTGACACCACTAGATGGAGCTGCTGGAGCGCGGCCTCAGAAATCCCCTCCTGTAGACATTTCAGCCCTGACAACACTAGATGGAGATGCTGGAGCGGCGTCAGAAATCCCCTCCTGTAGACAGTTCAGTGCTGACACTACTAGATGGAGCTGATGGAGCAGCCTCAGAAATGCTCTCCTGTAGACAGTTCAGTGCTGACACCACTAGATGGAGCTGCTGGAGCGCGGCCTCAGAAATCCGCTAGTGTAGACGGTTCAGCCCTGACACCACTAGATGGAGTTGTCGGAGCGCGGCCTCAGAAATCCCCTCCTGTAGACAGTTCAGCAGTGACACCACTAGATGGAGCTGCTGGAGCACAGCCTCAGAAATCCCCTCCTGTAGACAGTTCAGCACTGACACCACTAGATGGTGCTGCTGGAGCACTGCCTCAGAAATCCCCTCCTGTAGACAGTTCTGCACTGACACCACTAGATGGTGCTGCTGGAGCCCGGCCTCAGAAATTCCCTCCTGTAGACAGTTCAGCACTGACACCACTAGATGGAGCTGCTGGAGCGCGGCCTCAGAAATCCCCTCCTGTACACAGTACAGCACTGACACCACTAGATGGAGCTGCTGGAGCTCGGCATCAGAAATCCCCTCCTGTAGACAGTTCAGCACTGACACCACTAGATGGAGCTGCTGGAGCACGTCCTCAGAAATCCTCTCCTGTAACAATTCAGCCCTGACACCACTAGATGGAGCTGCTGGAGCGCGGCCTCAGAAATCCCCTCCTGTAGACAGTTCAGCGCTGACACCACTAGATGGAGCTGCTGGAGCGGCCTCAGAAATCCCCTCCTGTAGACAGTTCAGCGCTGACACCACTAGATGGAGCTGCTGGAGCACGGCCTCAGAAATCCCCTCCTGTAGACATTTCAGCCCTGACAACACTAGATGGAGATGCTGGAGCAGCCTCAGAAATCCCCTCCTGTAGACAGTTCAGTGCTGACACCACTAGATGGAGCTGCTGGAGCGCGGCCTCAGAAATCAGCTCCTGTAGACAGTACAGCACTGACACCACTAGATGGAGCTGCTGGAGCACGGCCTTAGAAATCCCCTCCTGTAGACAGTTCAGCACTGGCACCACTAGATGGAGCTCCTGGAGCACGGCCTCAGAAATACACTCCTGTAGACAGTTCAGCGCTGACACCACTAGATGGAGCTGCTGGAGCGGCCTCAGAAATCCCCTCCTGTAGACAGTTCAGCGCTGACACCACTAGATGGAGCTGCTGGAGCACGGCCTCAGAAATCCCCTCCTGTAGACATTTGAGCCCTGACAACACTAGATGGAGCTGCTGGAGCGCGGCCTCAGAAATCCCCTCCTGTAGACAGTTCAGCACTGACACCACTAGATGGAGCTGCTGGAGCGGCCTCAGAAATCCCCTTCTGTAGACACATCAGCACTGACACCACTAGATGGAGCTGCTGGAGCGCGGCCTCAGAAATCCCCTCCTGTAGACAGTTCAGTGCTGACACCACTAGATGGAGCTGCTGGAGCGCGGCCTCAGAAATCCCCTCCTGTAGACAGTTCAGCACTGACACCACTAGATGGAGCTGCTGGAGCACGGCCTCAGAAATCCCCTCCTGTAGACAGTTCAGCCCTGACACCACTAGATGGAGCTGCTGGAGCGTGGCCTCAAGAATCCCCTCCTGTAGACAGTTCAGCACTGACACCACTAGATGGAGCTACTGGAGCGGCCTCAGAAATCCCCTCCTGTAGACAGTTCAGCACTGACACCACTAGATGGAGCTGCTGGAGTGCGTCCTCAGAAATCCCCTCCTGTAGACAGTTCAGCACTGACACCACTAGATGGAGCTGCTGAAGCACTGGCCTCAGAAATCCCCTCCTGAAGATAGTTCAGCACAGACACCACTAGATGGAGCTGCTGGAGCACGGCCTCAGAAATCCCGTCCTGTAGACAGTTCAGCACTGACACCACTAGATGGAGCTGCTGGAGCACGGCCTCAGAAATCCCCTCCTGTAGACAGTTCAGCACTGACACCACTAGATGGAGCTGCTGGAGCGCGGCCTCAGAAATCCCCTCCTGTAGACAGTTCAGCGCTGCCACCACTAGATGGAGCTGCTGGAGCACGGCCTCAGAAATCCCCTCCTGTAGACAGTTCAGCACTGACACCACTAGATGGAGCAGCTGGAGCGGCCTCAGAAATCCCCTCCTGTAGACAGTTCAGCACTGTCACCACTAGATGGAGCTGCTGGAGAGCGGCCTCAGAAATCCCCTCCTGTAGACTGTTCAGCACTGACACCACTAGATGGAGCTGCTGGAGCGCGGCCTCAGACGTCCCCTCCTGTGGACAGTTCAGCACTGACACCACTAGATGGAGCTGCTGGAGCGCGGCCTCAGAAATCCCCTCCTGTAGACTGTTCAGCACTGACACCACTAGATGGAGCTGCAGGAGCATGGCCTCAGAGATCCCATACCTGTAGACATTTCAGCACTGTCACCACTAGATGGAGCTGCTGGAGAGCGGCCTCAGAAATCCCCTCCTGTAGACTGTTCAGCACTGACACCACTAGATGGAGCTGCTGGAGCGCGGCCACAGACGTCCACTCCTGTAGACAGTTCAGCACTGACACCACTAGATGGAGCTGCTGGAGCACGGCCTCAGAAATCCCCTCCTGTAGACTGTTCAGTACTGACACCACTAGATGGAGCTGCTGGAGAGCGGCCTCAGAAATCCCTACCTGTAGACAGTTCAGCCCTGACACCACTAGATGGAGCTGCTGGAGCGCGGCCTCAGAAATCCCCTCCTGTAGACAGATCAGCACTGACACCACTAGATGGAGCTGCTGGAGAGCGGCCTCAGAAATCCCTACCTGTAGACAGTTAAGCCCTGACACCACTAGATGGAGCTGCTGGAGCGCAGCCTCAGAAATTCCCTCCTGTAGACAGTTCAGCGCTGACACCACTAGATGGAGCTGCTGGAGCCTGGCCTCAGAAATCCCCTCCTGTAGACAGTTCAGCGCTGACACCACTAGATGGAGCTGCTGGAGCCTGGCCTCAGAAATCCCCTCATGTAGACAGTTCAGTGTTGACACGAATAGATGGAGCTGCTGGAGCGCGGCCTCAGAAATCTCCTCCTGTAGACAGTTGAGCCCTGACACCACTATATGGAGCTGCTGGAGCGCGCCTCAGAAATCCCCTCCTGTAGACAGTACAGCACTGACACCACTAGATGGAGCTGCTGGAGCGCGGCCTCAGAAATCCCCTCCTGTAGACAGTTCAGCACTGACACCACTAGATGGAGCAGCTGGAGCGGCCTCAGAAATCCCCTCCTGTAGACAGTTCAGCACTGTCACCACTAGATGGAGCTGCTGGAGAGCGGCCTCAGAAATCCCCTCCTGTAGACTGTTCAGCACTGACACCACTAGATGGAGCTGCTGGAGCGCGGCCTCAGACGTCCCCTCCTGTGGACAGTTCAGCACTGACACCACTAGATGGAGCTGCTGGAGCGCGGCCTCAGAAATCCCCTCCTGTAGACTGTTCAGCACTGACACCACTAGATGGAGCTGCAGGAGCATGGCCTCAGAGATCCCATACCTGTAGACATTTCAGCACTGTCACCACTAGATGGAGCTGCTGGAGAGCGGCCTCAGAAATGCCCTCCTGTAGACTGTTCAGCACTGACACCACTAGATGGAGCTGCTGGAGCGCGGCCACAGACGTCCACTCCTGTAGACAGTTCAGCACTGACACCACTAGATGGAGCTGCTGGAGCACGGCCTCAGAAATCCCCTCCTGTAGACTGTTCAGTACTGACACCACTAGATGGAGCTGCTGGAGAGCGGCCTCAGAAATCCCTACCTGTAGACAGTTCAGCCCTGACACCACTAGATGGAGCTGCTGGAGCGCGGCCTCAGAAATCCCCTCCTGTAGACAGATCAGCACTGACACCACTAGATGGAGCTGCTGGAGAGCGGCCTCAGAAATCCCTACCTGTAGACAGTTAAGCCCTGACACCACTAGATGGAGCTGCTGGAGCGCAGCCTCAGAAATTCCCTCCTGTAGACAGTTCAGCGCTGACACCACTAGATGGAGCTGCTGGAGCCTGGCCTCAGAAATCCCCTCCTGTAGACAGTTCAGCACTGACACCACTAGATGGAGCTGCTGGAACACGGCCTCAGAAATCCCCTCCTGTAGACAGTTCAGCCCTGTCACCACTACATGGAGCTGCTGGAGCGTGGCTTCAAGAATCCCCTCCTGTAGACAGTTCAGCACTGACACCACTAGATGGAGCTGCTGGATCGGCCTCAGAAATCCCCTCCTGTAGACAGTTCAACACTGACACCACTAGATGGAGCTGCTGGAGTGCAGCCTCAGAAATCCCCTCCTGTAGACAGTTCAGCGCTGACACCACTAGATGGAGCTGCTGGAGCCTGGCCTCAGAAATCCCCTCCTGTAGACAGTTCAGTGCTGACATAACTAGATGGAGCTGCTGGAGCACTGCCTCAGAAATCCCCTCCTGTAGACAGTTCAGTGTTGACACCACTAGATGGAGCTGCTGGAGCGCGGCCTCAGAAATCCCCTCCTGTAGACAGTTCAGCACTGACACCACTAGATGGAGCTGCTGGAGCGGCCTCAGAAATCCCCTCCTGTAGACAGTTCAGCGCTGACACCACTAGATGGAGCTGCTGGAGCACGGCCTCAGAAATCCCCTCCTGTAGACATTTCAGCCCTGACAACACTAGATGGAGATGCTGGAGCAGCCTCAGAAATCCCCTCCTGTAGACAGTTCAGTGCTGACACCACTAGATGGAGCTGCTGGAGCGCGGCCTCAGAAATCAGCTCCTGTAGACAGTACAGCACTGACACCACTAGATGGAGCTGCTGGAGCACGGCCTTAGAAATCCCCTCCTGTAGACAGTTCAGCACTGGCACCACTAGATGGAGCTCCTGGAGCACGGCCTCAGAAATACACTCCTGTAGACAGTTCAGCGCTGACACCACTAGATGGAGCTGCTGGAGCGGCCTCAGAAATCCCCTCCTGTAGACAGTTCAGCGCTGACACCACTAGATGGAGCTGCTGGAGCACGGCCTCAGAAATCCCCTCCTGTAGACATTTGAGCCCTGACAACACTAGATGGAGCTGCTGGAGCGCGGCCTCAGAAATCCCCTCCTGTAGACAGTTCAGCACTGACACCACTAGATGGAGCTGCTGGAGCGGCCTCAGAAATCCCCTTCTGTAGACACATCAGCACTGACACCACTAGATGGAGCTGCTGGAGCGCGGCCTCAGAAATCCCCTCCTGTAGACAGTTCAGTGCTGACACCACTAGATGGAGCTGCTGGAGCGCGGCCTCAGAAATCCCCTCCTGTAGACAGTTCAGCACTGACACCACTAGATGGAGCTGCTGGAGCACGGCCTCAGAAATCCCCTCCTGTAGACAGTTCAGCCCTGACACCACTAGATGGAGCTGCTGGAGCGTGGCCTCAAGAATCCCCTCCTGTAGACAGTTCAGCACTGACACCACTAGATGGAGCTGCTGGAGCGGCCTCAGAAATCCCCTCCTGTAGACAGTTCAGCACTGACACCATTAGATGGAGCTGCTGGAGTGCGTCCTCAGAAATCCCCTCCTGTAGACAGTACAGCACTGACACCACTAGATGGAGCTGCTGAAGCACTGGCCTCAGAAATCCCCTCCTGAAGATAGTTCAGCACAGACACCACTAGATGGAGCTGCTGGAGCACGGCCTCAGAAATCCCGTCCTGTAGACAGTTCAGCACTGACACCACTAGATGGAGCTGCTGGAGCGCGGCCTCAGAAATCCCCTCCTGTAGACAGTTCAGCCCTGACACCACTAGATGGAGCTACCGGAGCACGGCCTCAGAAATCCCCTCCTGTAGACAGTTCAGCACTGACACCACTAGATGGAGCTGCTGGAACGCGGCCTCAGAAATCCCCGCCTGTAGACAGTTCAGCGCTGCCACCACTAGATGGAGCTGCTGGAGCACGGCCTCAGAAATCCCCTCCTGTAGACAGTTCAGCACTGACACCACTAGATGGAGCAGCTGGAGCGGCCTCAGAAATCCCCTCCTGTAGACAGTTCAGCACTGTCACCACTAGATGGAGCTGCTGGAGAGCGGCCTCAGAAATCCCCTCCTGTAGACTGTTCAGCACTGACACCACTAGATGGAGCTGCTGGAGCGCGGCCTCAGACGTCCCCTCCTGTGGACAGTTCAGCACTGACACCACTAGATGGAGCTGCTAGAGCGCGGCCTCAGAAATCCCCTCCTGTAGACTGTTCAGCACTGACACCACTAGATGGAGCTGCAGGAGCATGGCCTCAGAGATCCCATACCTGTAGACATTTCAGCACTGTCACCACTAGATGGAGCTGCTGGAGAGCGGCCTCAGAAATCCCCTCCTGTAGACTGTTCAGCACTGACACCACTAGATGGAGCTGCTGGAGCGCGGCCACAGACGTCCACTCCTGTAGACAGTTCAGCACTGACACCACTAGATGGAGCTGCTGGAGCGCGGCCTCAGAAATCCCCTTCTGTAGACTGTTCAGTACTGACACCACTAGATGGAGCTGCTGGAGAGCAGCCTCAGAAATCCCTACCTGTAGACAGTTCAGCCCTGACACCACTAGATGGAGCTGCTGGAGCGCGGCCTCAGAAATCCCCTCCTGTAGACAGATCAGCACTGACACCACTAGATGGAGCTGCTGGAGAGCGGCCTCAGAAATCCCTACCTGTAGACAGTTAAGCCCTGACACCACTAGATGGAGCTGCTGGAGCGCAGCCTCAGAAATTCCCTCCTGTAGACAGTTCAGCGCTGACACCACTAGATGGAGCTGCTGGAGCCTGGCCTCAGAAATCCCCTCCTGTAGACAGTTCAGCGCTGACACCACTAGATGGAGCTGCTGGAGCCTGGCCTCAGAAATCCCCTCATGTAGACAGTTCAGTGTTGACACGAATAGATGGAGCTGCTGGAGCGCGGCCTCAGAAATCTCCTCCTGTAGACAGTTGAGCCCTGACACCACTATATGGAGCTGCTGGAGCGCGCCTCAGAAATCCCCTCCTGTAGACAGTACAGCACTGACACCACTAGATGGAGCTGCTGGAGAGCGGCCTCAGAAATCCCCTCCTGTAGACAGTTCAGCACTGACACCACTAGATGGAGCTGCTGGAACACGGCCTCAGAAATCCCCTCCTGTAGACAGTTCAGCCCTGTCACCACTACATGGAGCTGCTGGAGCGTGGCTTCAAGAATCCCCTCCTGTAGACAGTTCAGCACTGACACCACTAGATGGAGCTGCTGGATCGGCCTCAGAAATCCCCTCCTGTAGACAGTTCAACACTGACACCACTAGATGGAGCTGCTGGAGTGCAGCCTCAGAAATCCCCTCCTGTAGACAGTTCAGCGCTGACACCACTAGATGGAGCTGCTGGAGCCTGGCCTCAGAAATCCCCTCCTGTAGACAGTTCAGTGCTGACATAACTAGATGGAGCTGCTGGAGCACTGCCTCAGAAATCCCCTCCTGTAGACAGTTCAGTGTTGACACCACTAGATGGAGCTGCTGGAACGCGGCCTCAGAAATCCCCTCCTGTAGACAGTTCAGCCCTGACACCACTAGATGGAGCTGCTGGAGCGCGCCTCAGAAATCCCCTCCTGTAGACAGTACAGCACTGACACCACTAGATGGAGCTGCTGGAGCGCGGCCTCAGAAATCCCCTCCTGTAGACAGTGCAGCACTGACACCACTAGATGGAGCTGCTGGAGCACGGCCTCAATAATCCCCTCCTGTAGACAGTTCAGCCCTGACACCACTAGATGGAGCTGCTGGAGCGTGGCCTCAAGAATCCCCTCCTGTAGACAGTTCAGCACTGACACCACTAGATGGAGCTGCTGGAGCGGCCTCAGAAATCCCCTCCTGTAGACAGTTCAGCACTGACACCACTAGATGGAGCTGCTGGAGTGCGTCCTCAGAAATCCCCTCCTGTAGACAGTACAGCACTGACACCACTAGATGGAGCTGCTGAAGCACTGGCCTCAGAAATCCCCTCCTGAAGATAGTTCAGCACAGACACCACTAGATGGAGCTACCGGAGCACGGCTTCAGAAATCCCGTCCTGTAGACAGTTCAGCACTGACACCACTAGATGGAGCTGCTGGAGCGCGGCCTCAGAAATCCCCTCCTGTAGACAATTCAGCACTGACACCACTAGATGGAGCTGCTGGAGCACTGCCTCAGAAATCCCCTCCTGTAGACAGTTCAGCCCTGACACCACTAGATGGAGCTGCTGGAGCGCGGCCTCAGAAATCCCCTCCTGTAGACAGTTCAGCGCTGCCACTACTAGATGGAGCTGCTGGAGCACGGCCTCAGAAATCCCCTCCTGTAGACAGTTCAACACTGACACCACTAGATGGAGCTGCTGGAGCGCTGCCTCAGAAATCCCCTCCTGTAGACAGTTCAGCACTGACACCACTAGATGGAGCAGCTGGAGCGGCCTCAGAAATCCCCTCCTGTAGACAGTTCAGCACTGTCACCACTAGATGGAGCTGCTGGAGAGGGGCCTCAGAAATCCCCTCCTGTAGGCTGTTCAGCACTGACACCACTAGATGGAGCTGCTGGAGCGCGGCCTCAGACGTCCCCTCCTGTAGACAGTTCAGCACTGACACCACTAGATGGAGCTGCTGGAGCGCAGCCTCAGAAATCCCCTCCTGTAGACAGTTCAGCACTGTCACCACTAGATGGAGCTGCTGGAGCGTGGCCTCAAGAATCCCCTCCTGTAGACAGTTCAGCACTGACACCACTAGATGGAGCTGCTGGAGCGGCCTCAGAAATCCCCTCCTGTAGACAGTTCAGCACTGACACCACTAGATGGAGCTGCTGGAGCGCGTCCTCAGAAATCCCCTCCTGTAGACAGTACAGCACTGACACCACTAGATGGAGCAGCTGGAGCGCAGCCTCAGAAATCCCCTCCTGTAGACAGTTCAGCACTGACACCACTAGATGGAGCTGCTGGAGCGCGGACTCAGAAATCCCCTCCTGTAGACAGTACAGCACTGACACCACTAGATGGAGCTGCTGGAGAGCGGCCTCAGACGTCCCCTCCTGTAGACAGTTCAGCACTGACACCACTAGATGGAGCTGCTGGAGCGCGGACTCAGAAATCCCCTCCTGTAGACTGTTCAGCACTGACACCACTAGATGGAGCTGCAGGAGCGTGGCCTCAGAGATCCCATACTTGTAGACAGTACAGCACTGACACCACTAGATGGAGCAGCTGGAGCGCAGCCTCAGAAATCCCCTCCTGTAGACAGTACAGCACTGACACCACTAGATGGAGCTGCTGGAGCACTGGCCTCAGAAATCCCCTCCTGTAGACAGTTCAGCCCTGACACCACTAGATGGAGCTACCGGAGCACGGCCTCAGAAATCCCCTCCTGTAGACAGTTCAGCACTGACACCACTAGATGGAGCTGCTGGAGCGCGGCCTCAGAAATCCCCTCCTGTAGACAGTTCAGCGCTGCCACCACTAGATGGAGCTGCTGGAGCACGGCCTCAGAAATCCCCTCCTGTAGACAGTTCAGCACTGACACCACTAGATGGAGCAGCTGGAGCGGCCTCAGAAATCCCCTCCTGTAGACAGTTCAGCACTGTCACCACTAAATGGAGCTGCTGGAGAGCGGCCTCAGAAATCCCCTCCTGTAGACTGTTCAGCACTGACACCACTAGATGGAGCTGCTGGAGCGCGTCCTCAGACGTCCCCTCCTGTGGACAGTTCAGCACTGACACCACTAGATGGAGCTGCTGGAGCGCGGCCTCAGAAATCCCCTCCTGTAGACTGTTCAGCACTGACACCACTAGATGGAGCTGCAGGAGCATGGCCTCAGAGATCCCATACCTGTAGACATTTCAGCACTGTCACCACTAGATGGAGCTGCTGGAGAGCGGCCTCAGAAATCCCCTCCTGTAGACTGTTCAGCACTGACACCACTAGATGGAGCTGCTGGAGCGCGGCCACAGACGTCCACTCCTGTAGACAGTTCAGCGCTGACACCACTAGATGGAGCTGCTGGAGCACGGCCTCAGAAATCCCCTCCTGTAGACTGTTCAGTACTGACACCACTAGATGGAGCTGCTGGAGAGCGGCCTCAGAAATCCCTACCTGTAGACAGTTCAGCCCTGACACCACTAGATGGAGCTGCTGGAGTGCAGCCTCAGAAATTCCCTCCTGTAGACAGTTCAGCGCTGACACCACTAGATGGAGCTGCTGGAGCCTGGCCTCAGAAATCCCCTCCTGTAGACAGTTCAGCGCTGACACCACTAGATGGAGCTGCTGGAGCCTGGCCTCAGAAATCCCCTCCTGTAGACAGTTCAGTGTTGACACGAATAGATGGAGCTGCTGGAGCGCGGCTTCAGAAATCTCCTCCTGTAGACAGTTCAGCCCTGACACCACTATATGGAGCTGCTGGAGCGCGCCTCAGAAATCCCCTCCTGTAGACAGTACAGCACTGACACCACTAGATGGAGCTGCTGGAGCGCGGCCTCAGAAATCCCCTCCTGTAGACAGTTCAGCACTGACACCACTAGATGGAGCTGCTGGAACACGGCCTCAGAAATCCCCTCCTGTAGACAGTTCAGCCCTGTCACCACTACATGGAGCTGCTGGAGCGTGGCTTCAAGAATCCCCTCCTGTAGACAGTTCAGCACTGACACCACTAGATGGAGCTGCTGGATCGGCCTCAGAAATCCCCTCCTGTAGACAGTTCAACACTGACACCACTAGATGGAGCTGCTGGAGTGCAGCCTCAGAAATCCCCTCCTGTAGACAGTTCAGCGCTGACACCACTAGATGGAGCTGCTGGAGCCTGGCCTCAGAAATCCCCTCCTGTAGACAGTTCAGTGCTGACATAACTAGATGGAGCTGCTGGAGCACTGCCTCAGAAATCCCCTCCTGTAGACAGTTCAGTGTTGACACCACTAGATGGAGCTGCTGGAGCGCGGCCTCAGAAATCCCCTCCTGTAGACAGTTCAGCCCTGACACCACTAGATGGAGCTGCTGAAGCGCGCCTCAGAAATCCCCTCCTGTAGACAGTACAGCACTGACACCACTAGATGGAGCTGCTGGAGCGCGGCCTCAGAAATCCCCTCCTGTAGACAGTTCAGCACTGACACCACTAGATGGAGCTGCTGGAGCCGCCTCAGAAATACCCTTCTGTAGATAGTTCAGCACTGACACCACTAAATGGAGCAGCTGGAGCGCGGCCTCAGAAATCCCCTCCTGTAGACAGTTCAGTGCTGACACCACTAGATGGACCTGCTGGAGCGCGGCCTCAGAAATCCCCTCCTGTAGACAGTTCAGTACTGACACCACTAGATGGAGCTGCTGAAATACGGCCTCAGAAATCCCCTCCTGTAGACTGTTCAGCCCTGTCACCACTACATGGAGCTGCTGGAGCGTGGCCTCAAGAATCCCCTCCTGTAGACAGTTCAGCACTGACACCACTAGATGGAGCTGCTGGAGCGCGGCCTCAGAAATCCCCTCCTGTAGACAGTTCAACACTGACACCACTAGACGGAGCTGCTGGAGCGGCCTCAGAAATTCCCTCCTGTATACAGTTCAGCCCTGACACCACTAGATGGAGCTGCTGGAGCGCCGCCTCAAATATCCCCTGCTGTAGACAGTTCAGCACTGACACCACTAGATGGAGCTGCTGGAGCGCGTCCTCAGAAATCCCCTCCTGTAGACAGTACAGCACTGACACCACTAGATGGAGCAGCTGGAGCGCAGCCTCAGAAATCCCCTCCTGTAGACAGTTCAGCACTGACACCACTAGATGGAGCTGCTGGAGCGGCCTCAGAAATCCCCTCCTGTAGACAGTTCAGCACTGTCACCACTAGATGGAGCTGCTGGAGCACTGGCCTCAGAAATCCCTTCCTGTATACAGTTCAGCACTGACACCACTAGATGGAGCTGCCGGAGCGCGGCCTCAGAAATCCCCTCCTGTAGACAGTTCAGCACTGACACCACTAGATGGAGCTGCTGGAGCGCGGCCTCACAAATCCCCTCCTGTAGACAGTTCAGCACTGACACCACTAGATGGAGCTGTTGGAGCGGCCTCAGAAATCCCCTCCTGTAGACAGTTCAGCGCTGACACCACTAGATGGAGCTGCTGGAGCCTGGCCTCAGAAATCCCCTCCTGTAGACAGTTCAGTGCTGACACCACTAGATGGAGCTGCTGCAGCACTGCCTCAGAAATCCCCTCCTGTAGACAGTTCAGCCCTGACACCACTAGATGGAGATGCTGGAGCGCGGCCTCAGAAATCTCCTCCTGTAGACAGTTCAGCACTGACACCACTAGATGGAGCTGCTGGAGCGCGGCCTCAGAAATCCCCTCCTGTAGACAGTCCAGTGCTGCCACCACTAGATGGAGCTGCTGGAGCACGGCCTCAGAAATCCCCTCCTGTAGACAGTTCAACACTGACACCACTTGATGGAGCTGCTGGAGCGCTGCCTCAGAAATCCCCTCCTGTAGACAGCTCAGCACTGACACCACTAGATGGAGCTGCTGGAGCGTGGCCTCAGAAATCCCCTCCTGTAGACAGTTCAGCCCTGACACCACTAGATGGAGCTGCTGGAGCGCGGCCTCAGAAATCCCCTCCTGTAGACAGTTTAGCACTGACACCACTAGATGGAGCTGCTGGAGCGTGGCCTCAGAAATCCCCTCCTGTAGACAGTTCAGCACTGACACCACTAGATGAAGCTGCTGGAGCGCGGCCTCAGATGTCCCCTCCTGTAGACAGTTGAGCCCTGACACCACTAGATGGAGCTGCTGGAGCGCGGCCTCAGAAATCCCCTCTTGTAGACAGTTTAGCACTGACACCACTAGATGGAGCTGCAGGAGCGCGGCCTCAGTAATCCCCTCCTGTAGACAGTTTAGCACTGTCACCACTAGATGGACCTGCTGGAGCGCGGCCTCAGAAATCCCCTCCTGTAGACAGTTCAGCACTGACACCACTAGATGGACCTGCTGGAGCGCGGCCTCAGAAATCCCCTCCTGTAGACAGTTCAGCCCTGACACCACTAGATGGAGCTGCTGGAGAGCGGCCTCAGAAATCCCCTCCTGTAGACAGTTTAGCACTGACACCACTAGATGGAGCTGCTGGAGCGTGGCCTCAGAAATCCCCTCCTGTAGACAGTTCAGCACTGAAACCACTAGATGGAGCTGCTGGAGAGCAGCCTCAGAAATCCCCTCCTGTAGACAGTTCAGCACTGACACCACTAGATGGAGTTACTGGAGCGCGGCCTCAGAAATCCCCTCCTGTAGACTGTTCAGTGCTAACACCACTAGCTGGAGCGCAGCCTCAGAAATCCCCTCCTGTAGACAGTACAGCACTGACACCACTAGATGGAGCTGCTGGAGCGCGGCCTCAGATATCCCGTCCTGTAGACAGTTTAGCACTGACACCACTAGATGGAGCTGCTGGAGCGCGGCCACAGAAATCCCCTCCTGTAGACAGTTCAGCACTGGCACCACTAGATGGAGCTGCTGGAGCACGGCCTCAGAAATCCCCTCCTGTAGACAGTTAGCCCTGTCACCACTAGATGGAGCTGCCGAAGCACTGCCTCAGAAATCCCCTCCTGTAGACAGTTCAGCACTGACACCACTAGATGGAGCTGCTGGAGCGCGCCTCAGAAATCCCCTCCTGTAGACAGTACAGCACTGACAACACTAGATGGAGCTGCTGGAGCGTGGCCTCAGAAATCCCCTCCTGTAGACAGTTCAGTACTAACACCACTAGATGGAGCTGCTGGAACACGGCCTCAGAAATCCCATCTTGTAGACAGTTCAGCCCTGTCACCACTACATGGAGCTGCTGGAGCGTGGCTTCAAGAATCCCCTCCTGTACACAGTTCAGCACTGACACCACTAGATGAAGCTGCTGGATCGGCCTCAGAAATCCCCTCCTGTAGACAGTTCAACACTGACACCACTAGATGGAGATGCTGGAGTGCAGCCTCAGAAATCCCCTCCTGTAGACAGTTCAGCGCTGACACCACTAGATGGAGCTGCTGGAGCCTGGCCTCAGAAATCCCCTCCTGTAGACAGTTCAGTGCTGACATAACTAGATGGAGCTGCTGGAGCACTGCCTCAGAAATCCCCTCCTGTAGACAGTTCAGTGTTGACACCACTAGATGGAGCTGCTGGAGCGCGGCCTCAGAAATCCCCTCCTGTAGACAGTTCAGCCCTGACACCACTAGATGGAGCTGCTGGAGCGCGCCTCAGAAATCCCCTCCTGTAGACAGTACAGCGCTGACACCACTAGATGGAGCTGCTGGAGCGCGGCCTCAGAAATCCCCTCCTGTAGACAGTTCAGCACTGACACCACTAGGTGGAGCTGCTGGAGCCGCCTCAGAAATCCCCTTCTGTAGATAGTTCAGCACTGACACCACTAGATGGAGCTGCTGCAGTGCGGCCTCAGAAATCCCCTCCTGTAGACAGTTCAGTGCTGACACCACTAGATGGAGCTGCTGGAGCGTGGCCTCAGAAATCCCCTCCTGTAGACAGTTCAGTTCTGACACCACTAGATGGAGCTGCTGAAATACGGCCTCAGAAATCCCCTCCTGTAGACTGTTCAGCCCTGTCACCAATACATGGAGCTGCTGGAGCGTGGCCTCAAGAATCCCCTCCTGTAGACAGTTCAGCACTGACACCACTAGATGGAGCTGCTGGAGCGCGGCCTCAGAAATCCCCTCCTGTAGACAGTTCAACACTGACACCACTAGATGGAGCTGCTGGAGCGGCCTCAGAAATTCCCTCCTGTATACAGTTCAGCCCTGACACCACTAGATGGAGCTGCTGGAGCGCCGCCTCAAATATCCCCTGCTGTAGACTGTTCAGCACTGACACCACTAGATGGAGCTGCTGGAGCACTGCCTCAGAAATTCCCTCCTGTATACAGTTCAGCCCTGACACCACTAGATGGAGCTGCTGGAGCGCTGCCTCAGAAATCCCCTCCTGTAGACAGTACAGCCCTGACACCACTAGATGGAGCTGCTGGAGCGTGGCCTCAGAAATCCCCTCCTGTAGACAGTACAGCACTGACACCACTAGATGGAGCTGCTGGAGTGCGGCCTCAGAAATTCCCTCCTGTAGACAGTTCAGCACTGACACCACTAGATGGAGCTGCTGGAGCGCGGCCTCAGAAATCCCCTCCTGTAGACAGTTCAGTGCGGACACAACTAGATGGAGCTGCTGGAGCTGACTCAGAAATCCCCTTCTGTAGACAGTTCAGCACTGACACCACTAGATGGAGCTGCTGGAGTGCGGCCTCAGAAATCCCCTCCTGTAGACAGTTCAGTGCTGCCACCACTAGATGGAGCTGCTGGAGCGCGGCCTCAGAAATCCCCTCCTGTAGACTGTTCAGCACTGAAACCACTAGATGGAGCTGCTGGAGCACGGCCTCAGAAATCCCCTCCTGTAGACAGTTCAGCCCTGACACCACTAGATGGAGCTGCTGGAGCGTGGCCTCAAGAATTCCCTCCTGTAGACAGTTCAGCACTGACACCACTAGATGGAGCTGCTGGAGCGCGTCCTCAGAAATCACCTCCTGTAGACAGTTCAGCACTGAAACCACTAGATGGAGCTGCTGGAGCACGGCCTCAGAAATCCCCTCCTGTAGACAGTTCAGCCCTGACACCACTAGATGGAGCTGCTGGAGCTGCCTCAGAAATCCCCTCCTGTAGACAGTTCAGCACTGACACCACTAGATGGAGCTGCTGGAGCGCGTCCTCAGAAATCCCCTCCTGTAGACAGTACAGCACTGACACCACTAGATGGAGCAGCTGGAGCGCAGCCTCAGAAATCCCCTCCTGTAGACATTACAGAACTGACAACACTAGATGGAGCTGCTGGAGCTGCCTCAGAAATCCCCTCCTGTAGACAGTTCAGCACTGTCACCACTAGATGGAGCTGCTGGAGCACTGGCCTCAGAAATCCCCTCCTGTATACAGTTCAGCACTGACACCACTAGATGGAGCTGCCGGAGCGCGGCCTCAGAAATCCCCTAATGTAGACAGTTCAGCACTGACACCACTAGATGGAGCTGCTGGAGCGCGGCCTCAGAAATCCCCTCCTGTAGACAGTTCACCACTGACACCACTAGATGGAGCTGCTGGAGCGGCCTCAGAAATCCCCTCCTGTAGACAGTTCAGCGCTGACACCACTAGATTTAGCTGCTGGAGCATGGCCTCAGAAATCCCCTCCTGTAGACAGTTCAGTGCTGACACCACTAGATGGAGCTGCTGGAGCACTGCCTCAGAAATCCCCTCCTGTAGACAGTTCAGCCCTGACACCACTAGATGGAGCTGCTGGAGCGCGGCCTCAGAAATCTCCTCCTGTAGACAGTTCAGCACTGACACCACTAGATGGAGCTGCTGGAGCGCGGCCTCAGAAATCCCCTCCTGTAGACAGTCCACTGCTGCCACCACTAGATGGAGCTGCTGGAGAACGGCCTCAGAAATCCCCTCCTGTAGACAGTTCAACACTGACACCACTTGATGGAGCTGCTGGAGCGCTGCCTCAGAAATCCCCTCCTGTAGACAGTTCAGCACTGACACCACTAGATGGAGATGCTGGAGCAGCCTCAGAAATCCCCTCCTGTAGACAGTTCAGCCCTGACACCACTAGATGGAGCTGCTGGAGCGCGGCCTCAGAAATCCCCTCCTGTAGACAGCTCAGCTCTGACACCACTAGATGGAGCTGCTGGAGCGCGGCCTCAGAAATCCCCTCCTGTAGACAGTTCAGCACTGTCACCACTAGATAGAGCTGCTGGAGAGCGGCCTCAGAAATCCCATCCTGTAGACTGTTCAGCACTGACACCACTAGATGGAGCTGCTGGAGCACTGCCTCAGACGTCCCCTCCTGTAGCCAGTTCAGCACTGACACCACTAGATGGAGCTGCTGGAGCGCTGCCTCAGAAATCCCCTTCTGTAGACAGTTCAGCACTGACAACACTAGATGGAGCTGCTGGAGCGCGGCCTCAGAAATCCCCTCCTGTAGACAGTTCAGCCCTGACACCACTAGATGGAGCTGCTAGAGCGCGGCCTCAGAAATCCCCTCCTGTAGACAGTTCAGCACTGTCACCACTAGATGGAGCTGCTGGAGAGCGGCCTCAGAAATCCCCTCTTGTAGACTGTTCAGCACTGGCACCACTAGATGGAGCTGCTGGAGCGCGGCCTCAGAAATCCCCTTCTGTAGACAGTTCAGCACTGACACCACTAGATGGAGCTGCTGGAGCGCGGCCTCAGAAATCCCCTTCTGTAGACAGTTCAGCCCTGACACCACTAGATGGAGCTGCTAGAGCGCGGCCTCAGAAATCCCCTCCTGTAGACAGTTCAGGACTGTCACCACTAGATGGAGCTGCTGGAGAGCGGCCTCAGAAATCCCCTCCTGTAGACAGTTCAGCACTGACACCACTAGATGGAGCTGCTGGAGCGCGGCCTCAGAAATCCCCTCCTGTAGACAGTTCAGCACTGTCACCACTAGATGGAGCTACTGGAGAGCGGCCTCAGAAATCCCCTCCTGTAGACTGTTCACAACTGACACCACTAGATGGAGCTGCAGGAGCGTGGCCTCAGAGATCCCCTCCTGTAGACAGTTCAGCCCTGACACCACTAGATGGAGCTGCCGGAGCACAGCCTCAGATATCCCATACCTGTAGACAGTTCAGCCCTGACACCACTAGATGGAGCTGCTGGAGCGGGGCCTCAGACGTCCCCTCCTGTAGACAGTTCAGCCCTGACACCACTAGATGGAGCTGCTGCAGCGCAGCCTCAGAAATCCCCTCCTGTAGACAGTTCAATGCTGACACCACTAGATGGAGCAGCTGCAGCGCAGCCTCAGAAATCCCCTCCTGTAGACAGTTCAGCACTGACACCACTAGATGGAGCTGCTGGAGCGCGGCCTCAGAAATCCCCTCCTGTAGACAGTTCAGCACTGTCACCACTAGATGGAGCTGCTGGAGAGCGGCCTCAGAAATCCCCTCCTGTAGACTATTCACCACTGGCACCACTAGATGGAGCTGCAGGAGCGCGGCCTCAGAAATCCACTCCTGTAGACAGTTCAGTGCTGACACCACTAGATGGAGCTGCTGGAGCGCGGCCTCAGAAATCCCCTCCTGTAGACAGTTCAGTACTGACACCACTAGATGGAGCTGCTGAAATACGGCCTCAGAAATCCCCTCCTGTAGACAGTTCAGTCCTGTCACCACTACATGGAGCTGCTGGAGCGTGGCCTCAAGAATCCCCTCCTGTAGACAGTTCAGCACTGACACCACTAGATGGAGCTGCTGGAGCGCGGCCTCAGAAATCCCCTCCTGTAGACAGTTCAACACTGACACCACTAGATGGAGCTGCTGGAGCCGCCTCAGAAATTCCCTCCTGTATACAGTTCAGCCCTGACACCACTAGATGGAGCTGCTGGAGTGCCGCCTCAAATATCCCCTCCTGTAGACTGTTCAGCACTGACACCACTAGATGGAGCTGCTGGAGCACTGCCTCAGAAATTCCCTCCTGTATACAGTTCAGCCCTGGCACCACTAGATGGAGCTGCTGGAGCGCTGCCTCAGAAATCCCCTCCTGTAGACAGTTCAGCCCTGACACCACTAGATGGAGCTGCTGGAGCGCGGCCTCAGAAATCCCCTCCTGTAGACAGTACAGCACTGACACCACTAGATGGAGCTGCTAGAGTGCGGCCTCAGAAATTCCCTCCTGTAGACAGTTCAGCACTGACACCACTAGATGGAGCTGCTGGAGCGCGGCCTCAGAAATCCCCTCCTGTAGACAGTTCAGTGTGGACACCACTAGATGGAGCTGCTGGAGCTGCCTCAGAAATCCCCTTCTGTAGACAGTTCAGCACTGACACCACTAGATGGAGCTGCTGGAGCGTGGCCTCAGAAATCCCCTCCTGTAGACAGTTCAGTGCTGCCACCACTAGATGGAGCTGCTGGAGCGCGGCCTCAGAAATCCCCTCCTGTAGACTGTTCAGCACTGAAACCACTAGATGGAGCTGCTGGAGCACGGCCTCAGAAATCCCCTCCTGTAGACAGTTCAGCCCTGACACCACTAGATGGAGCTGCATGAGCGTGGCCTCAAGAATTCCCTCCTGTAGACAGTTCAGCACTGACACCACTAGATGGAGCTGCTGGAGCGCGGCCTCAGAAATCCCCTCCTGTAGACAGCTCAGCTCTGACACCACTAGATGGAGCTGCTGGAGCGCGGCCTCAGAAATCCCCTCCTGTAGACAGTTCAGCACTGTCACCACTAGATAGAGCTGCTGGAGAGCGGCCTCAGACGTCCCCTCCTGTAGACAGTGCAGCACTGACACCACTAGATGGAGCTGCTGGAGCGCGGCCTCAGAAATCCCCTCCTGTATACAGTTCAGCCCTGACACCACTAGATGGAGCTGCTAGAGCGCGGCCTCAGAAATCCCCTCCTGTAGACAGTTCAGTGCTGACACCACTAGATGGAGCTGCTGGAGCACTGCCTCAGAAATTCCCTCCTGTAGACAGTTCAGCCCTGACACCACTAGATGGAGCTGCTGGAGCGCGGCCTCAGAAATCCCCTCCTGTAGACAGTTCAGCACTGACACCACTAGATGGAGCTGCTGGAGCGCAGCCTCAGAAATCCCCTCCTGTAGACAGTCCAGCGCTGCCACCACTAGATGGAGCTGCTGGAGCACGGCCTCAGAAATCCCCTCCTGTAGACAGTTCAACACTGACACCACTTGATGGAGCTGCTGGAGCGCTGCCTCAGAAATCCCCTCCTGTAGACAGTTCAGCACTGACACCACTAGATGGAGCTGCTGGAGCAGCCTCAGAAATCCCCTCCTGTAGACAGTTCAGCCCTGACACCACTAGATGGAGCTGCTGGAGCGCGGCCTCAGAAATCCCCTCCTGTAGACAGCTCAGCTCTGACACCACTAGATGGAGCTGCTGGAGCGCGGCCTCAGAAATCCCCTCCTGTAGACAGTTCAGCACTGTCACCACTAGATAGAGCTGCTGGAGAGCGGCCTCAGACGTCCCGTCCTGTAGCCAGTTCAGCACTGACACCACTAGATGGAGCTGCTGGAGCGCGGCCTCAGAAATCCCCTTCTGTAGACAGTTCAGCACTGACACCACTAGATGGAGCTGCTGGAGCGCGGCCTCAGAAATCCTCTCCTGTAGACAGTTCAGCCCTGACACCACTAGATGGAGCTGCTAGAGCGCAGCCTCAGAAATCCCCTCCTGTAGACAGTTCAGCACTGTCACCACTAGATGGAGCTGCTGGAGAGCGGCCTCAGAAATCCCCTCCTGTAGACTGTTCAGCACTGTCACCACTAGATAGAGCTGCTGGAGAGCGGCCTCAGACGTCCCGTCCTGTAGCCAGTTCAGCACTGACACCACTAGATGGAGCTGCTGGAGCGCGGCCTCAGAAATCCCCTTCTGTAGACAGTTCAGCACTGACACCACTAGATGGAGCTGCTGGAGCGCGGCCTCAGAAATCCTCTCCTGTAGACAGTTCAGCCCTGACACCACTAGATGGAGCTGCTAGAGCGCAGCCTCAGAAATCCCCTCCTGTAGACAGTTCAGCACTGTCACCACTAGATGGAGCTGCTGGAGAGCGGCCTCAGAAATCCCCTCCTGTAGACTGTTCAGCACTGGCACCACTAGATGGAGCTGCTGGAGCGCGGCCTCAGACGTCCCCTCCTGTAGACAGTCCAGCGCTGCCACCACTAGATAGAGCTGCTGGAGCACGGCCTCAGAAATCCCCTCCTGTAGACAGTTCAACACTGACACCACTTGATGGAGCTGCTGGAGCGCTACCTCAGAAATCCCCTCCTGTAGACAGTTCAGAACTGAAACCACTAGATGGAGCTGCTGGAGCAGCCTCAGAAATCCCCTCCTGTAGACAGTTCAGCCCTGACACCACTAGATGGAGCTGCTGGAGCGCGGCCTCAGAAATCCCCTCCTGTAGACAGCTCAGCTCTGACACCACTAGATGGAGCTGCTGGAGTGCGGCCTCAGAAATCCCCTCCTGTAGACAGTTCAGCACTGTCACCACTAGATAGAGCTGCTGGAGAGCGGCCTCAGAAATCCCCTCCTGTAGACTGTTCAGCACTGACACCACTAGATGGAGCTGCTGAAGCGCGGCCTCAGACGTCCCCTCCTGTAGCCACTTCAGCACTGACACCACTAGATGGAGCTGCTGGAGCGCGGCCTCAGAAATCCCCTTCTGTAGACAGTTCGGCACTGACACCACTAGATGGAGCTGCTAGAGCGCAGCTTCAGAAATCCCCTCCTGTAGACAGTTCAGCACTGTCACCACTAGATGGAGCTGCTGGAGAGCGGCCTCAGAAATCCCCTCCTGTAGACTGTTCAGCACTGGCACCACTAGATTGAGCTGCTGGAGCGCGGCCTCAGACGTCCCCTCCTGTAGACAGTTCAGCCCTGACACCACTAGATGGAGCTGCTGGAGCGCAGCCTCAGAAATCCCCTCCTGTAGACAGTTCAGCACTGACACCACTAGATGGAGCTGCTGGAGCGCGGCCTCAGAAATCCCCTCATGTAGACAGTTCAGCACTGTCACCACTAGATGGAGCTGCTGGAGAGCGGCCTCATAAATCCCCTCCTGTAGACAGTTCAGCCCTGACACCACTAGATGGAGCTGCTGGAGCGGGGCCCTCAGACGTACCCTCCTGTAGACAGTTCAGCCCTGACACCACTAGATGGAGCTGCTGCAGCGCAGCCTCAGAAATCCCCTCCTGTAGACAGTTCAGTGCTGACACCACTAGATGGAGCAGCTGGAGCGCAGCCTCAGAAATCCCCTCCTGTAGACAGTTCAGCACTGACACCACTAGATGGAGCTGCTGGAACGCGGCCTCATAAATCCCCTCCTGTAGACAATTCAGTGCTGACACCACTAGATGGAGCAGCTGGAGCGCAGCCTAAGAAATCCCCTCCTGTAGACAGTTCAGCACTGACACCACTAGATGGAGCTGCTGGAGCGTGGCCTCAGAAATCCCCTCCTGTAGACAGTTCAGCACTGACACCATTAGATGGAGCTGCTGGAGCACGGCCTCAGAAATCCCCTCCTGTAGACAGTACACCACTGACACCACTAGATGGAGCAGCTGGAGCGCAGCCTCAGAAATCCACTCCTGTAGACAGTACAGCACTGACACCACTAGATGGAGCTGTAGGAGCACGGCCTCAGAAATCCCCTCCTGTAGACAGTTCAGCACTGACACCACTAGATGGAGCTGCTGGAGCGCGGCCTCAGAAATCCCCTCCTGTAGACAGTTCAGCACTGACACCACTAGATGGAGCTGCTGGAGCGGCCGCAGAAATCCCATCCTGTAGACAGTTCAGCGCTGACACCACTAGATGGAGCTGCTGGAGCCTGGCCTCAGAAATCCCCTCTTGTAGACAGTTCAGTGCTGACACCACTAGATGGAGCTGCTGGAGCACTGCCTCAGAAATCCCCTCCTGTAGACAGTTCAGCACTGACACCACTAGATGGAGCTGCTGGAGCGCGACCTCAGAAATCCCATCCTGTAGACAGTTCAGCACTGACACCACTAGATGGAGCTGCTGGAGTCTGGCCTCAGAAATCCTCTCCTGTAGACAGTTCAGCCCTGACACCACTAGATGTAGCTGCTGGAGCGCGGCCTCAGAAATCCCCTCCTGTAGACAGCTCAGCTCTGACACCACTAGATGGAGCTGCTGGAGCGCGGCCTCAGAAATCCCCTCCTGTAGACAGTTCAGCACTGTCACCACTAGATAGAGCTGCTGGAGAGCGGCCTCAGACGTCCCCTCCTGTAGACAGTTCAGCACTGACACCACTAGATGGATCTGCTGGAGAGCGGCCTCAGAAATCCCCTCCTGTATACAGTTCAGCCCTGACACCACTAGATGGAGCTGCTAGAGCGCGGCCTCAGAAATCCCCTCCTGTAGACAGTTCAGTGCTGACACCACTAGATGGAGCTGCTGGAGCACTGCCTCAGAAATCCCCTCCTGTAGACAGTTCAGCCCTGACACCACTTGATGGAGCTGCTGGAGCGCGGCCTCAGAAATCCCCTCCTGTAGACAGTTCAGCACTGACACCACTAGATGGAGCTGCTGGAGCGCGGCCTCAGAAATCCACTCCTGTAGACAGTCCAGCGCTGCCACCACTAGATGGAGCTGCTGGAGCAGGGCCTCAGAAATCCCCTCCTGTAGACAGTTCAACACTGACACCACTTGATGGAGCTGCTGGAGCGCTGCCTCAGAAATCCCCTCCTGTAGACAGTTCAGCACTGACACCACTAGATGGAGCTGCTGGAGCAGCCTCAGAATTCCCCTCCTGTAGACAGTTCAGCCCTGACACCACTAGATGGAGCTGCTGGAGCGCGGCCTCAGAAATCCCCTCCTGTAGACAGCTCAGCTCTGACACCACTAGATGGAGCTGCTGGAGCGCGGCCTCAGAAATCCCCTCCTGTAGACAGTTCAGCACTGTCACCACTAGATAGAGCTCCTGGAGAGCGGCCTCAGAAATCCCCTCCTGTAGACTGTTCAGCACTGACACCACTAGATGGAGCTGCTGGAGCGCGGCCTCAGACGTCCCCTCCTGTAGCCAGTTCAGCACTGACACCACTAGATGGAGCTGCTGGAGCGCGGCTTCAGAAATCCCCTTCTGTAGACAGTTCAGCACTGACACCACTAGATGGAGCTGCTGGAGCACGGCCTCAGAAATCCCCTCCTGTAGACAGTTCAGCCCTGACACCACTAGATGGAGCTGCTAGAGCGCGGCGTCAGAAATCCCCTCCTGTAGACAGTTCAGCACTGTCACCACTAGATGGAGCTGCTGGAGAGCGGCCTCAGAAATCCCCTCCTGTAGACTGTTCAGCACTGGCACCACTAGATGGAGCTGCTGGAGCGCGGCCTCAGACGTCCCCTCCTGTAGACAGTTCAGCCCTGACACCACTAGATGGAGCTGCTGGAGCGCAGCCTCAGAAATCCCCTCCTGTAGACAGTTCAGCACTGACACCACTAGATGGAGCTGCTGAAGCGCGGCCTCAGAAATCCCCTCCTGTAGACAGTTCAGCACTGTCACCACTAGATTGAGCTGCTGGAGAGCGGCCTCATAAATCCCCTCCTGTAGACAGTTCAGCACAGACACCACTAGATGGAGCTGCCGGAGCATGGCCTCAGATATCCCATACCTGTAGACAGTTCAGCCCTGACACCACTAGATGGAGCTGCTGGAGCGGGGCCTCAGACGTCCCCTCCTGTAGACAGTTGAGCCCTGACACCACTAGATGGAGCTGCTGCAGCGCAGCCTCAGAAATCCCCTCCTGTAGACAGTTCAATGCTGACACCACTAGATGGAGCAGCTGGAGCGCAGCCTCAGAAATCCCCTCCTGTAGACAGTTCAGCACTGACACCACTAGATGGAGCTGCTGGAGCGCGGCCTCAGAAATCCCCTCCTGTAGACAGTTCAGCACTGTCACCACTAGATGGAGCTGCTGGAGAGCGGCCTCAGAAATCCCCTCCTGTATACAGTTCAGCCCTGACACCACTAGATGGAGCTGCTAGAGCGCGGCCTCAGAAATCCCCTCCTGTAGACAGTTCAGTGCTGACACCACTAGATGGAGCTGCTGGAGCACTGCCTCAGAAATCCCCTCCTGTAGACAGTTCAGCCCTGACACCACTTGATGGAGCTGCTGGAGCGCGGCCTCAGAAATCCCCTCCTGTAGACAGTTCAGCCCTGACACCACTAGATGGAGCTGCTGGAGCGCAGCCTCAGAAATCCCCTCCTGTAGACAGTTCAGCACTGACACCACTAGATGGAGCTGCTGGAGCGCGGCCTCAGAAATCCCCTCCTGTAGACAGTTCAGCACTGTCACCACTAGATGGAGCTGCTGGAGAGCGGCCTCATAAATCCCCTCCTGTAGACAGTTCAGCCCTGACACCACTAGATGGAGCTGCTGGAGCGGGGCCCTCAGACGTACCCTCCTGTAGACAGTTCAGCCCTGACACCACTAGATGGAGCTGCTGCAGCGCAGCCTCAGAAATCCCCTCCTGTAGACAGTTCAGTGCTGACACCACTAGATGGAGCAGCTGGAGCGCAGCCTCTGAAATCCCCTCCTGTAGACAGTTCAGCATTGACACCACTAGATGGAGCTGCTGGAACGCGGCCTCATAAATCCCCTCCTGTAGACAGTTCAGTGCTGAAACCACTAGATGGAGCTGCTGGAGCACTGCCTCAGAAATCCCCTCCTGTAGACAGCTCAGCTCTGACACCACTAAATGGAGCTGCTGGAGCGCGGCCTCAGAAATCCCCTCCTGTAGACAGTTCAGTGCTGACACCACTAGATGGAGCAGCTGGAGCGCAGCCTCAGAAATCCCCTCCTGTAGACAGTTCAGCACTGACACCACTAGATGGAGCTGCTGGAACGCGGCCTCATAAATCCCCTCCTGTAGACAATTCAGTGCTGACACCACTAGATGGAGCAGCTGGAGCGCAGCCTAAGAAATCCCCTCCTGTAGACAGTTCAGCTCTGACACCACTAGATGGAGCTGCAGGAGCGTGGCCTCAGAAATCCCCTCCTGTAGACAGTTCAGCACTGACACCATTAGATGGAGCTGCTTGAGCACGGCCTCAGAAATCCCCTCCTGTAGACAGTACACCACTGACACCACTAGATGGAGCAGCTGGAGCGCAGCCTCAGAAATCCACTCCTGTAGACAGTACAGCACTGACACCACTAGATGGAGCTGTAGGAGCACGGCCTCAGAAATCCCCTCCTGTAGACAGTTCAGCACTGACACCACTAGATGGAGCTGCTGGAGTGCGGCCTCAGAAATCCCCTCCTGTAGACAGTTCAGCACTGACACCACTAGATGGAGCTGCTGGAGCGGCCGCAGAAATCCCATCCTGTAGACAGTTCAGCGCTGACACCACTAGATGGAGCTGCTGGAGCCTGGCCTCAGAAATCCCCTCTTGTAGACAGTTCAGTGCTGACACCACTAGATGGAGCTGCTGGAGCACTGCCTCAGAAATCCCCTCCTGTAGACAGTTCAGCACTGACACCACTAGATGGAGCTGCTGGAGCGCGACCTCAGAAATCCCATCCTGTAGACAGTTCAGCACTGACACCACTAGATGGAGCTGCTGGAGTCTGGCCTCAGAAATCCTCTCCTGTAGACAGTTCAGCCCTGACACCACTAGATGTAGCTGCTGGAGCGCGGCCTCAGAAATCCCCTCCTGTAGACAGCTCAGCTCTGACACCACTAGATGGAGCTGCTGGAGCGCGGCCTCAGAAATCCCCTCCTGTAGACAGTTCAGCACTGTCACCACTAGATAGAGCTGCTGGAGAGCGGCCTCAGACGTCCCCTCCTGTAGACAGTTCAGCACTGACACCACTAGATGGATCTGCTGGAGAGCGGCCTCAGAAATCCCCTCCTGTATACAGTTCAGCCCTGACACCACTAGATGGAGCTGCTAGAGCGCGGCCTCAGAAATCCCCTCCTGTAGACAGTTCAGTGCTGACACCACTAGATGGAGCTGCTGGAGCACTGCCTCAGAAATCCCCTCCTGTAGACAGTTCAGTACTGACACCACTTGATGGAGCTGCTGGAGCGCGGCCTCAGAAATCCCCTCCTGTAGACAGTTCAGCACTGACACCACTAGATGGAGCTGCTGGAGCGCGGCCTCAGAAATCCACTCCTGTAGACAGTCCAGCGCTGCCACCACTAGATGGAGCTGCTGGAGCAGGGCCTCAGAAATCCCCTCCTGTAGACAGTTCAACACTGACACCACTTGATGGAGCTGCTGGAGCGCTGCCTCAGAAATCCCCTCCTGTAGACAGTTCAGCACTGACACCACTAGATGGAGCTGCTGGAGCAGCCTCAGAATTCCCCTCCTGTAGACAGTTCAGCCCTGACACCACTAGATGGAGCTGCTGGAGCGCGGCCTCAGAAATCCCCTCCTGTAGACAGCTCAGCTCTGACACCACTAGATGGAGCTGCTGGAGCGCGGCCTCAGAAATCCCCTCCTGTAGACAGTTCAGCACTGTCACCACTAGATAGAGCTCCTGGAGAGCGGCCTCAGAAATCCCCTCCTGTAGACTGTTCAGCACTGACACCACTAGATGGAGCTGCTGGAGCGCGGCCTCAGACGTCCCCTCCTGTAGCCAGTTCAGCACTGACACCACTAGATGGAGCTGCTGGAGCGCGGCTTCAGAAATCCCCTTCTGTAGACAGTTCAGCACTGACACTGTGACACCCCAGGGGTCTGGTTGTCACAGTGATAGAGATATTACGTCTGAGAGCAGGTGGGAGGTCCTTTGGTCAGGGATCCTGTGCATGCCACACCTCCTGCCCAGCCTTGGGAGGGGAAGAACTTCCCCTGTATAAACCCGGGGCTGAGGCAGAGTGATTGAGTCCAGGAAGAGCAGAGACAAGAGCAGCATAGGAAGCAGCAGAGTCACAAGGAGTCAGGGGCTGGCAGCTAAAGAGCTCGCCCTGACTAAGAAGATTCTTTACCGGACCCGGAGTCCGAGGCTGTGGGGACTAACTTCTACCCAGCAGCAGAATCCGTCAGGCAGGGGATTTCAGGTCCCCTGGCCCAGAAGCCCGAAGGCACCGAGTCACCGGCCATACGGGTGAGCACCACACGGTACACTCAGGGACGTGGGCTACTTACATCAGCTTCTAGCAAGGTAGCCAGAAGAGTACAGTCAGCTTGGGAGGCCTACAACTACGCCTGGCCAGGGGAGATCCCATCTGCTCAAGGACTGACCAGGCCCCGTTCGCTAGCAAGTACTCCGGGAGGGTCTATCGTTGTTATCAGTAAAGACCCTGAACGCTACCATACCGTCTCTGAGTGGTTCCTGCTACCCCCATCATCCACGTCGGCTGCCCTGAGGCCATACCCCTCCCGTTGGGGGTTATACTATCACGCTGCACCATCCTTCCACCGGCCTCAGCGGTCTGCCCTGCAGCAGCAGCCCCCTGGCTGCATTCAACGGGTGGCGTAGTCATCAACCGTTTTCTACCGCTAACAGACTGCCGTCCAGTTTGACTCCCTGGGCACGGACCGGGTCACCGCCACGAGACTACAACCCTAAACAGATCCGGCTCCGGGTAAGCTCCCGCGTGCGCAACGCAGCGCGACACAGGCCCAGGGGCGCGTCAACTTTGGCGTAGTCGGCAGGATCACGTGCCCGCAACCACCGGGTACTGCGTGCCTGAAAAGCAAAGACTGTTCAAACTTACCAGTGGTGAAGATTCCCGCCATCGGTGAAGATTCCCGCCATCCGGCGCCATCTTCAGCCTTCTTCCCGCCATCGGTGAAGTTTCCCGCCATCCGGCGCCATCTTCAGCCTTCTTCCCGCCATCCGTGGAGTTTTCCCGCCATTGGACGCCATCTTGAGGACGCCGCGCGGGAAGAAGAGGGGCGTGGACTCCGAAAGCGCGCGAGAACTGAAGCCCCGCCTCACGTCCGGACGTTGCGTAAGGTCCTGGAAGGAGCCCAGCAGACGCCGACGTCACAGGAGCGCGACGGAAGGTCCTCAACCCTGACGATCCACTGCGGAGCCGCGGCCTACGGAAGAGGATCATCGCAAGGTAGGCCACGGTCCACTAGGGGGGAGGAAGATGTCGGATACGGAGGAGAGCTTCACTACCTCGACCCCCGCCAGCGCCACCGCTGCTGCAGTTATGCCCTTCACCATGCCATATATCCCGGGAGCAGCTTGGCTACCCCAGTACTCAGGGGAGTCACATACCCTGCATGACTTTAGAGAAAAGCTGGATAGCCTCTTCCAGGTGTACCCCCTCACAGAAGAGCAAAAAGTGAGCATCCTGGTGGCCCAACTAATCGGGGCAGCCAAAAGAGAAGTAAAATCTTGGCCACCTGGGAGGAGGACTGTCGCAGAGATACTAACCCGGCTGAGGGACACCTTCGATACCCGCACCTCAGCCGAGATCAAGCTTAGATTCTACGGGTGCAAGCAGCGAGCGCATGAGAGTATAAGGGACTATGCACTAAACCTACAAGAGGCCCTGAGGGCCATAAAGCAGACCGACCCTGATGGGGTGGGAAACGAGGACAGGCTGTTGACTGAACAATTTATAGAGGGTTTATATTGCAATGCCCACCGAACCCAGTTGCGGGCAATGGCCTTACAGGATCCCCATCTGGACTTTGCACAGTTCAAGGATAGAGCTATCCGGGTGCTCCGAGAACCAGCACCGGGTGGCGTTGTGACCCACAGGCGCCCAGCTATTACTTACCACCAGGAGGCGGCGCCCTTGTCGGCAGGGCCTGTGGGAGCTGATGCGCAGGCTTTGGACAATGACCCGGCTCCAGACCTACACCATCAGGTCCAAGAGCTAGTTAAGAGCGTTGCTGCGCTAACCCGAACTGTGCAGTCTTTACAGGTTTCCACTCCAGGGAAGATCCAGCTGGCATCCGGACCGGAGGACATCCCGTGGCGTCGACCAAGGAGGACCCCACCGGCCAGAGGAAGACCCAGTGACCGATACAGCGAGGACGGACGACCCATCTGCCGCCGCTGCAATCAACCCGGACATATGGAAAGGTACTGTTCTTTAAACGGGCACAACCTGGGGTAGAGGGCCAACCCCCAGGAAAAAGATCACCAGGCCCATCGAACTGGCGCGACAGATATGTGGGAGGACGTCCAGTCTTGCCTGTGGTACTGGATGGCATTCCCATGAGTGCCCTACTGGACACCGGGTCACAGGTCACCACCATCCCGTACGTGCTCTTCAAGCAGTACTGGAATGACTCGGATATTACCCGCTACCCTGACGACGACTTGAGTATCATCGCCAGCAATGGTCAGCCCGTGCCACAGATCGGATTTAAAGAGGTGACCATCAAAATTGGTAGAGTCGAACTGGCCGCACAGGGACTGATCATTGTAGACATTGACAAACATGAGAGTCACCCAAAGATAACTCTAGGAACTAATGTAATTGAAAATTGTCTTGCAGAGGTGATTTTCCTTTTACAGCAGGTTGCCAAGAATGCCAGCTCCGGCGAGCAGCGGGTGCTCCAGAAAGAGATCCGGGCACTGATGCAACGGCAACAAGTGGAACTCTCCGGCGGTGAGATTGGTAGCGTAAGAATGTGTGACCCTTTTCCTATTGCCATGCCCCCAAAAAGTGAAATGATGATTTGGTGCCGGGCAGCTATTGGTCTGAGAGGTAGAGATTACCAGGCAATGGTAGAACCAGTTTACTCAGATAGTAGGCCCACCATTTTGACAGCACGGGGGGTGGTCAATGTACGCCATGGGAGGGTGCCCGTTCGCATAATAAATATCGGGGAGAGGGAAGTGTACCTGCCCCGGTATGCCACGCTAGCCAAATTATATACCACTAATCAAAATTCTATACAATTTGTGGAACCCTTGCCTCCATCTCACCCGGAGGAAGGTAACGGCTCTAAGAAAGACATGGAGGACTGGTGTCAGCAACTACATCTGGGTACTGACTCCACTCCCTCACACCAGAAACAAGGAGTCTATCGGGTGGTTCAAGAGTATGAGAGAGTGTTTAGTAAACACCCGTTAGACTTCGGGCGAGTCAAGGGGGTAGAACACCGCATCCCCACGGGAGATCATCCTCCCATAAAAGAGAGGTATCGACCCGTACCCCCTGCACATTACCAACACGCCAAGGGGATGCTTAGAGACATGAAGGAGGCTGGGGTAATCCGGGATAGCTGTAGCCCCTGGGCAGCCCCACTAGTTTTAGTCAAAAAGAAAGACAACACCATGAGGATGTGTGTAGATTACCGGAAAATCAACCGTATCACACACAAGGATGCGTACCCCTTACCAAGGATAGAGGAGTCATTGGCTGCTTTAAGATCTGCTAACTTCTTCTCTACCTTGGATCTCACTAGCGGGTACTGGCAGGTTCCTGTAGCAGAGGCAGACCGGGAGAAGACTGCATTCACCACCCCGATGGGACTTAGTGAGTTCACCTGCATGCCGTTCGGACTCTGCAACGCCCCAGGAACCTTCCAACGATTAATGGAGTGCTGTCTGGGCCACAGAAACTTCGAGACGGTCCTGTTGTACCTGGACGATGTCATCGTATACTCCAAAACTTACGAGGACCACCTGAAACACCTGGCGGAGGTGTTCGAAGCTCTGGCGAGTTATGGCCTAAAGGTGAAACCCTCCAAGTGTCACCTCCTGAAACCAAAGGTGCAATACCTGGGACACGTGGTGAGCGCTGACGGAGTGGCTCCCGACCCCGATAAGATCACCGCAATTAAGGGATGGCCAAGCCCCTCCAGCGTAAAAGAAGTGCGGCAGTTCCTAGGGTTGGTAGGCTACTACCGAAGGTTTATTCCCGGTTTCACCAAAAAGGCAGCGCCTATGCAGGACCTCCTGATAGGCCAGTCCCGGAAGGCCAAGAACCAGAAGCCGCCCTTCAAATGGGAAGAGCTAGAAGAAGAGTCCTTCCGCCAGCTGAAGATGGCCCTCACGGGGGATGAAATCTTGGCGTACCCAGACTATAGCCAGCCCTTCATCCTCTACACCGACGCCAGTAACATCGGGCTAGGAGCCGTACTATCCCAGATTCAGCAGGGGAGAGAACGAGTGATCTCCTATGCCAGCCGAAAACTGCGACCCACCGAAAGGAACCCCGAGAATTACAGCTCATTTAAGCTAGAGTTCCTGGCCGTGGTATGGGCAGTCACCGAGCGCTTTAGGCATTACCTCGCTTCTTCCCGGTTCACCGTATACACGGATAACAACCCGTTGATACACCTGGACACGGCAAGACTCGGTGCCCTGGAGCAGAGGTGGATGGCCCGTCTGTCCAACTACGAGTTTACAATTAAATACCGGGCAGGGCGCTCCAATACCAACGCGGACGCCCTGTCCAGGATGCCCAACCTGCCGGACGGAGGAGAAGATCCGGAGGGACTGGAAGAAGTTGAACTCCCTGCGTTCCACCGTCATGGGACTATCCAGTATTCCCACCGGGTAAGGAGTAAGCAGGCTGCTACGTTGAACCCCTTACCTCACTACAACTGGGCGGAAACGCAAGACAGCGACCCTGCCGTCCGACTGGTGAAGGAGATGCTGACTCGCCCGGAGGCTAGCCTGGAATCAGACGCTCCAGAGGAAGCCAAACAACTATGGGCAGAGAAGAGTCGACTGTTCCTTTACAAGGGGAAGTTGTGCCGCAGAATGGTTAACTCCAGGACGCATGAACTACTCTGGCAAGTAGTGGTGCCACGAAGAGACGCAGCCATGGTGATGGAGGCATACCACGACGGAGCTGGACACTTCGGGTGGAAAAAGCTGGAGTTCCTGCTGCGCGAGCGGTTCCACTGGGTAGGCATGAGGGGAACCATCGAGAAGTGGTGCAGAGACTGTGGCCCGTGCAATCTGAGAAGGAAGGACCGGGCCAGCCAGAAGACTCCCCTGCAGTCCATCGTCACCCGGCAACCGTTGGAACTGGTGGCCTTGGATCATGTAAAACTGACCCCCAGCAGAAGTGGCTACGTCTACGCGTTAACCATCGTGGATCATTACTCCCGGTTTCTGGTTGTCGTCCCCGTCAAGGACTTAACGGCTCGAACAGCAGCTAGAGCCTTCCAGCAGCACTTTTGCCGCCCACACGGGTACCCGGACCAAGTGCTGACGGACCAGGGACCTGCCTTTGAAGCGGAGGTCTTCCAGGAATTCTGTAATCTGTATGGCTGCCGGAAGATAAGGACGACACCCTACCATCCGCAAACTAATGGACTTTGTGAAAAAATGAACCAGGTGGTAATGGATCTTCTAAAAACGTTGCCCCTGGAAGAACGCAGTCTGTGGCCTGAGAAGTTGCCCGATCTGGTGGACCTATACAACCACATCCCGGTAGGTTCCACCAACTGTACCCCGGCTTACCTAATGAGGGCAAGACCTGGTAAGTTACCTGTTGACCTGGAAATGGGAGTCCTGACGCCCGAGGACACTTCACCAGAAACAGACTGGGACACAGAGAGGCAGCAGCAGTACCGGAAAGTACAGGAGAGCGTGGAGCGAAGTCTTTGTCAGGCTAGGGAAAGACAAGAGAAGACTTACAACCAGTATGCTCCCGCTGTTCCCCTGGTACCCGGAGAGCAGGTCTTGAAGAGGAAGAGACGGCTCCACAAGTTGGACGACCAGTGGGAGAAGGACCCGTACACCGTACTGCCCTCAAGCCACGAGAACCCGAAGGTCTGTACCATCAGTAAAGACGGAGGGGAAACCACAGCCATTGTATCCCGGGACCACCTGAAGAAGTGCCCCGAACAACTGAGGAACCCTGAGGAGGAACAGGAAGACCATCGACCCGTGGAAGAAAGGGAAGATATGGTTAGTACCGTGCTCGGGGACTTCCCTCGGTCTTGGACTCAAGTCAATGGTGCAGTTGTGGTACCCGTACTCACCTTCCTCCAACCATCATCCCAAGAACCTACGGAGCAACGGGTAGAGCTGGAAGAGCAGCCGGTCCAGGAGGCAGAAGACTCCACCCAAGCGGAACGGGAGAATCCACCCTCTGCTTATAGTGAGCCTGCCGTACCCCTAGTGAGACAAAGAGCCGGTAGACAGCTGCCCAGTTTACCCTTGACAGCTCCTACACCCTGTAGTTCAGGGCCAGATAGTCAGCTCCGTAGGTCCACTAGGGCCACTAGAGGCCAGTTACCCGCACGTTGGAGGATCTAAATGTTTAAGTTGTTTTACAATGTTTACCTGTTTATTGTTGCTTGTGTGTAATTTTGTGTTTCTAGTTGTTTTTAGGAGTCTTCGGTGGATTTACCGGGAATCCTTTGTATATAGTTGGAGCGTAACCCAGGATGGACTAGAGACTGTTAAGGACTCGGGGTAGGACAGACCCCTACCTGGTTACGTCTCCCTGTGTTGGTGAAATGGACACCTTTGCTTTTCTTCAAAGACTGCACCCGGTTGCGGACATCCGTGACCATCTTATTGTGTTTCCTTATTGTATTTTATTGTTCTTTGATATACCTTGTTATATTTTTCTAAAAAATGTTTAGTCCCGGAGTACTAAATTTCACTAGGGGGGAGTGTGACACCCCAGGGGTCTGGTTGTCACAGTGATAGAGATATTACGTCTGAGAGCAGGTGGGAGGTCCTTTGGTCAGGGATCCTGTGCATGCCACACCTCCTGCCCAGCCTTGGGAGGGGAAGAACTTCCCCTGTATAAACCCGGGGCTGAGGCAGAGTGATTGAGTCCAGGAAGAGCAGAGACAAGAGCAGCATAGGAAGCAGCAGAGTCACAAGGAGTCAGGGGCTGGCAGCTAAAGAGCTCGCCCTGACTAAGAAGATTCTTTACCGGACCCGGAGTCCGAGGCTGTGGGGACTAACTTCTACCCAGCAGCAGAATCCGTCAGGCAGGGGATTTCAGGTCCCCTGGCCCAGAAGCCCGAAGGCACCGAGTCACCGGCCATACGGGTGAGCACCACACGGTACACTCAGGGACGTGGGCTACTTACATCAGCTTCTAGCAAGGTAGCCAGAAGAGTACAGTCAGCTTGGGAGGCCTACAACTACGCCTGGCCAGGGGAGATCCCATCTGCTCAAGGACTGACCAGGCCCCGTTCGCTAGCAAGTACTCCGGGAGGGTCTATCGTTGTTATCAGTAAAGACCCTGAACGCTACCATACCGTCTCTGAGTGGTTCCTGCTACCCCCATCATCCACGTCGGCTGCCCTGAGGCCATACCCCTCCCGTTGGGGGTTATACTATCACGCTGCACCATCCTTCCACCGGCCTCAGCGGTCTGCCCTGCAGCAGCAGCCCCCTGGCTGCATTCAACGGGTGGCGTAGTCATCAACCGTTTTCTACCGCTAACAGACTGCCGTCCAGTTTGACTCCCTGGGCACGGACCGGGTCACCGCCACGAGACTACAACCCTAAACAGATCCGGCTCCGGGTAAGCTCCCGCGTGCGCAACGCAGCGCGACACAGGCCCAGGGGCGCGTCAACACCACTAGATGGAGCTGCTGGAGCACGGCCTCAGAAATCCCCTCCTGTAGACAGTTCAGCCCTGACACCACTAGATGGAGCTGCTAGAGCGCGGCGTCAGAAATCCCCTCCTGTAGACAGTTCAGCACTGTCACCACTAGATGGAGCTGCTGGAGAGCGGCCTCAGAAATCCCCTCCTGTAGACTGTTCAGCACTGGCACCACTAGATGGAGCTGCTGGAGCGCGGCCTCAGACGTCCCCTCCTGTAGACAGTTCAGCCCTGACACCACTAGATGGAGCTGCTGGAGCGCAGCCTCAGAAATCCCCTCCTGTAGACAGTTCAGCACTGACACCACTAGATGGAGCTGCTGAAGCGCGGCCTCAGAAATCCCCTCCTGTAGACAGTTCAGCACTGTCACCACTAGATTGAGCTGCTGGAGAGCGGCCTCATAAATCCCCTCCTGTAGACAGTTCAGCACAGACACCACTAGATGGAGCTGCCGGAGCATGGCCTCAGATATCCCATACCTGTAGACAGTTCAGCCCTGACACCACTAGATGGAGCTGCTGGAGCGGGGCCTCAGACGTCCCCTCCTGTAGACAGTTGAGCCCTGACACCACTAGATGGAGCTGCTGCAGCGCAGCCTCAGAAATCCCCTCCTGTAGACAGTTCAATGCTGACACCACTAGATGGAGCAGCTGGAGCGCAGCCTCAGAAATCCCCTCCTGTAGACAGTTCAGCACTGACACCACTAGATGGAGCTGCTGGAGCGCGGCCTCAGAAATCCCCTCCTGTAGACAGTTCAGCACTGTCACCACTAGATGGAGCTGCTGGAGAGCGGCCTCAGAAATCCCCTCCTGTATACAGTTCAGCCCTGACACCACTAGATGGAGCTGCTAGAGCGCGGCCTCAGAAATCCCCTCCTGTAGACAGTTCAGTGCTGACACCACTAGATGGAGCTGCTGGAGCACTGCCTCAGAAATCCCCTCCTGTAGACAGTTCAGCCCTGACACCACTTGATGGAGCTGCTGGAGCGCGGCCTCAGAAATCCCCTCCTGTAGACAGTTCAGCCCTGACACCACTAGATGGAGCTGCTGGAGCGCAGCCTCAGAAATCCCCTCCTGTAGACAGTTCAGCACTGACACCACTAGATGGAGCTGCTGGAGCGCGGCCTCAGAAATCCCCTCCTGTAGACAGTTCAGCACTGTCACCACTAGATGGAGCTGCTGGAGAGCGGCCTCATAAATCCCCTCCTGTAGACAGTTCAGCCCTGACACCACTAGATGGAGCTGCTGGAGCGGGGCCCTCAGACGTACCCTCCTGTAGACAGTTCAGCCCTGACACCACTAGATGGAGCTGCTGCAGCGCAGCCTCAGAAATCCCCTCCTGTAGACAGTTCAGTGCTGACACCACTAGATGGAGCAGCTGGAGCGCAGCCTCTGAAATCCCCTCCTGTAGACAGTTCAGCATTGACACCACTAGATGGAGCTGCTGGAACGCGGCCTCATAAATCCCCTCCTGTAGACAGTTCAGTGCTGAAACCACTAGATGGAGCTGCTGGAGCACTGCCTCAGAAATCCCCTCCTGTAGACAGCTCAGCTCTGACACCACTAAATGGAGCTGCTGGAGCGCGGCCTCAGAAATCCCCTCCTGTAGACAGTTCAGTGCTGACACCACTAGATGGAGCAGCTGGAGCGCAGCCTCAGAAATCCCCTCCTGTAGACAGTTCAGCACTGACACCACTAGATGGAGCTGCTGGAACGCGGCCTCATAAATCCCCTCCTGTAGACAATTCAGTGCTGACACCACTAGATGGAGCAGCTGGAGCGCAGCCTAAGAAATCCCCTCCTGTAGACAGTTCAGCTCTGACACCACTAGATGGAGCTGCAGGAGCGTGGCCTCAGAAATCCCCTCCTGTAGACAGTTCAGCACTGACACCATTAGATGGAGCTGCTTGAGCACGGCCTCAGAAATCCCCTCCTGTAGACAGTACACCACTGACACCACTAGATGGAGCAGCTGGAGCGCAGCCTCAGAAATCCACTCCTGTAGACAGTACAGCACTGACACCACTAGATGGAGCTGTAGGAGCACGGCCTCAGAAATCCCCTCCTGTAGACAGTTCAGCACTGACACCACTAGATGGAGCTGCTGGAGTGCGGCCTCAGAAATCCCCTCCTGTAGACAGTTCAGCACTGACACCACTAGATGGAGCTGCTGGAGCGGCCGCAGAAATCCCATCCTGTAGACAGTTCAGCGCTGACACCACTAGATGGAGCTGCTGGAGCCTGGCCTCAGAAATCCCCTCTTGTAGACAGTTCAGTGCTGACACCACTAGATGGAGCTGCTGGAGCACTGCCTCAGAAATCCCCTCCTGTAGACAGTTCAGCACTGACACCACTAGATGGAGCTGCTGGAGCGCGACCTCAGAAATCCCATCCTGTAGACAGTTCAGCACTGACACCACTAGATGGAGCTGCTGGAGTCTGGCCTCAGAAATCCTCTCCTGTAGACAGTTCAGCCCTGACACCACTAGATGTAGCTGCTGGAGCGCGGCCTCAGAAATCCCCTCCTGTAGACAGCTCAGCTCTGACACCACTAGATGGAGCTGCTGGAGCGCGGCCTCAGAAATCCCCTCCTGTAGACAGTTCAGCACTGTCACCACTAGATAGAGCTGCTGGAGAGCGGCCTCAGACGTCCCCTCCTGTAGACAGTTCAGCACTGACACCACTAGATGGATCTGCTGGAGAGCGGCCTCAGAAATCCCCTCCTGTATACAGTTCAGCCCTGACACCACTAGATGGAGCTGCTAGAGCGCGGCCTCAGAAATCCCCTCCTGTAGACAGTTCAGTGCTGACACCACTAGATGGAGCTGCTGGAGCACTGCCTCAGAAATCCCCTCCTGTAGACAGTTCAGCCCTGACACCACTTGATGGAGCTGCTGAAGCGCGGCCTCAGAAATCCCCTCCTGTAGACAGTTCAGCACTGACACCACTAGATGGAGCTGCTGGAGCGCGGCCTCAGAAATCCCCTCCTGTAGACAGTCCAGCGCTGCCACCACTAGATGGAGCTGCTGGAGCAGGGCCTCAGAAATCCCCTCCTGTAGACAGTTCAACACTGACACCACTTGATGGAGCTGCTGGAGCGCTGCCTCAGAAATCCCCTCCTGTAGACAGTTCAGCACTGACACCACTAGATGGAGCTGCTGGAGCAGCCTCAGAATTCCCCTCCTGTAGACAGTTCAGCCCTGACACCACTAGATGGAGCTGCTGGAGCGCGGCCTCAGAAATCCCCTCCTGTAGACAGCTCAGCTCTGACACCACTAGATGGAGCTTCTGGAGCACGGCCTCAGAAATCCCCTCCTGTAGACAGTTCAGCACTGTCACCACTAGATAGAGCTGCTGGAGAGCGGCCTCAGAAATCCCCTCCTGTAGACTGTTCAGCACTGACACCACTAGATGGAGCTGCTGGAGCGCGGCCTCAGACGTCCCCTCCTGTAGCCAGTTCAGCACTTACACCACTAGATGGAGCTGCTGGAGCGCGGCCTCAGAAATCCCCTTCTGTAGACAGTTCAGCACTGACACCACTAGATGGAGCTGCTGGAGCGCGGCCTCAGAAATCCCCTCCTGTAGACAGTTCAGCCCTGACACCACTAGATGGAGCTGCTAGAGCGCGGCGAAAGAAATCCCCTCCTGTAGACAGTTCAGCACTGTCACCACTAGATGGAGCTGCTGGAGAGCGGCCTCAGAAATCCCCTCCTGTAGACTGTTCAGCACTGGCACCACTAGATGGAGCTGCTGGAGCGCGGCCTCAGACGTCCCCTCCTGTAGACAGTTCAGCCCTGACACCACTAGATGGAGCTGCTGGAGCGCAGCCTCAGAAATCCCCTCCTGTAGACAGTTCAGCACTGACACCATTAGATGGAGCTGCTGGAGCGCGGCCTCAGAAATCCCCTCCTGTAGACAGTTCAGCACTGTCACCACTAGATGGAGCTGCTGGAGAGCGGCCTCATAAATCCCCTCCTGTAGACAGTTCAGCACAGACACCACTAGATGGAGCTGCCGGAGCATGGCCTCAGATATCCCATACCTGTAGACAGTTCAGCCCTGACACCACTAGATGGAGCTGCTGGAGCGGGGCCTCAGACGTCCCCTCCTGTAGACAGTTCAGCCCTGACACCACTAGATGGAGCTGCTGCAGCGCAGCCTCAGAAATCCCCTCCTGTAGACAGTTCAATGCTGACACCACTAGATGGAGCAGATGGAGCGCAGCCTCAGAAATCCCCTCCTGTAGACAGTTCAGCACTGACACCACTAGATGGAGCTGCTGGAGCGCGGCCTCAGAAATCCCCTCCTGTAGACAGTTCAGCACTGTCACCACTAGATGGAGCTGCTGGAGAGCGGCCTCAGAAATCCCCTCCTGTATACAGTTCAGCCCTGACACCACTAGATGGAGCTGCTAGAGCGCGGCCTCAGAAATCCCCTCCTGTAGACAGTTCAGTGCTGACACCACTAGATGGAGCTGCTGGAGCACTGCCTCAGAAATCCCCTCCTGTAGACAGTTCAGCCCTGACACCACTTGATGGAGCTGCTGGAGCGCGGCCTCAGAAATCCCCTCCTGTAGACAGTTCAGCACTGACACCACTAGATGGAGCTGCTGGAGCGCGGCCTCAGAAATCCCCTCCTGTAGACATTCCAGCGCTGCCACCACTAGATGGAGCTGCTGGAGCACGGCCTCAGAAATCCCCTCCTGTAGACAGTTCAACACTGACACCACTTGATGGAGCTGCTGGAGCACTGCCTCAGAAATCCCCTCCTGTAGACAGTTCAGCACTGACACCACTAGATGGAGCTGCTGGAGCAGCCTCAGAAATCCCCTCCTGTAGACAGTTCAGCCCTGACACCACTAGATGGAGCTGCTGGAGCGCGGCCTCAGAAATCCCCTCCTGTAGACAGTTCAGTGCTGACACCACTAGATGGAGCTGCTGGAGCACTGCCTCAGAAATCCCCTCCTGTAGACAGTTCAGCCCTGACACCACTTGATGGAGCTGCTGGAGCGCGGCCTCAGAAATCCCCTCCTGTAGACAGTTCAGCACTGACACCACTAGATGGAGCTGATGGAGCGCGGCCTCAGAAATCCCCTCCTGTAGACAGTCCAGCGCTGTCACCACTAGATGGAGCAGCTGGAGCACGGCCTCAAAAATCCCGTCCTGTAGACAGTTCAACACTGACACCACTTGATGGAGCTGCTGGAGCGCAGCCTCAGAAATCCCCTCCTGTAGACAGTTCAGCACTGACACCACTAGATGGAGCTGCTGGAGCAGCCTCAGAAATCCCCTCCTGTAGACAGTTCAGCCCTGACACCACTAGATGGAGCTGCTGGAGCGCGGCCTCAGAAATCCCCTCCTGTAGACAGCTCAGCTCTGACACCACTAGATGGAGCTGCTGGAGCGCGGCCTCAGAAATCCCCTCCTGTAGACAGTTCAGCACTGTCACCACTAGATAGAGCTGCCGGAGAGCGGCCTCAGAAATCCCCTCCTGTAGACTGTTCAGCACTGACACCACTAGATGGAGCTGCTGGAGCGCGGCCTCAGACGTCCCCTCCTGTAGCCAATTCAGCACTGACACCACTAGATGGAGCTGCTGGAGCGCGGCCTCAGAAATCCCCTTCTGTAGACAGTTCAGCACTGACACCACTAGATGGAGCTGCTGGAGCGCGGCTTCAGAAATCCCCTCCTGTAGACAGTTCAGCCCTGACACCACTAGATGGAGCTGCTAGAGCGCAGCGTCAGAAATCCCCTCCTGTAGACAGTTCAGCACTGTCACCACTAGATGGAGCTGCTGGAGAGCGGCTTCAGAAATCCCCTCCTGTAGACTGTTCAGCACTGGCACCACTAGATGGAGCTGCTGGAGCGCGGCCTCAGACGTCCCCTCCTGTAGACAGTTCAGCCCTGACACCACTAGATGGAGCTGCTGGAGCGCAGCCTCAGAAATCCCCTCCTGTAGACAGTTCAGCACTGACACCACTAGATGGAGCTGCTGGAGCGCGGCCTCAGAAATCCCCTCCTGTAGACAGTTCAGCACTGTCACCACTAGATGAAGCTGCTGGAGAGCGGCCTCATAAATCCCCTCCTGTAGACAGTTCAGCACAGACACCACTAGATGGAGCTGCCGGAGCATGGCCTCAGATATCCCATACCTGTAGACAGTTCAGCCCTGACACCACTAGATGGAGCTGCTGGAGCGGGGCCTCAGACGTCCCCTCCTGTAGACAGTTCAGCCCTGACACCACTAGATTGAGCTGCTGCAGCGCAGCCTCAGAAATCCCCTCCTGTAGACAGTTCAATGCTGACACCACTAGATGGAGCAGCTGGAGCGCAGCCTCAGAAATCCCCTCCTGTAGACAGTTCAGCACTGCACCACTAGATGGAGCTGCTGGAGCGCGGCCTCAGAAATCCCCTCCTGTAGACAGTTCAGCACTGTCACCACTAGATGGACCTGCTGGAGAGCGGCCTCAGAAATCCCCTCCTGTAGACTATTCACCACTGACACCACTAGATGGAGCTGCAGGAGCGTGGCCTCAGAGATCCCCTCCTGTAGCCAGTTCAGCACTGACACCACTAGATGGAGCTGCCGGAGCACGGCCTCAGATATCCCATACCTGTAGACAGTTCAGCCCTGACACCACTAGATGGAGCTGCTGGAGCCGGGCCTCAGACGTCCCCTCCTGTAGACAGTTCAGCCCTGACACCACTAGATGGAGCTGCTGCAGCGCAGCCTCAGAAATCCCCTCCTGTAGACAGTTCAGTGCTGACACCCCTAGATGGAGCAGCTGGAGCGCAGCCTCAGAAATCCCCTCCTGTAGACAGTTTAACACTGACACCACAAGATGGAGCTGCTGGAGCTGTCTCAGAAATCCCCTCCTGTAGACAGTTCAGCGCTGACACCACTAGATGGAGCTGCTGTAGCCTGGCCTCCAAAATCCCCTCCTGTAGACAGTTCAGTGCTGAAACCACTAGATGGAGCTGCTGGAGCACTGCCTCAGAAATCCCCTCCTGTAGACAGCTCAGCTCTGACACCACTAGATGGAGCTGCTAGAGCGCGGCCTCAGAAATCCCCTCCTGTAGACAGTTCAGTGCTGACACCACTAGATGTAGCAGCTGGAGCGCAGCCTCAGAAATCCTCTCCTGTAGACAGTTCAGCACTGAGACCACTAGATGGAGCTGCTGGAACGCGGCCTCATAAATCCCCTCCTGTAGTCAGTTCAGTGCTGACACCACTAGATGGAGCAGCTGGAGCGCAGCCTAAGAAATCCCCTCCTGTAGACAGTTCAGCACTGACACCACTAGATGGAGCTGCTGGAGCGTGGCCTCAGAAATCCCCTCCTGTAGACAGTTCAGCACTGACACCATTAGATGGAGCTGCTGGAGCTTGGCCTCAGAAATCCCCTCCTGTAGACAGTACACCACTGACACCACTAGATGGAGCAGCTGGAGCGCAGCCTCAGAAATCCACTCCTGTAGACAGTACAGCACTGACACCACTAGAAGGAGCTGTAGGAGCACGGCCTCAGAAATCCCCTCCTGTAGACAGTTCAGCACTGACACCACTAGATGGAGCTGCTGGAGCAGCCTCAGAAATCCCCTCCTGTAGACAGTTCAGCCCTGACACCAGTAGATGGAGCTGCTGGAGCGCGGCCTCAGAAATCCCCTCCTGTAGACAGCTCAGCTCTGACACCACTAGATGGAGCTGCTGGAGCGCGGCCTCAGAAATCCCCTCCTGTAGACAGTTCAGCACTGTCACCACTAGATTGAGCTGCTGGAGAGCGGCCTCAGAAATCCCCTCCTGTAGACTGTTCAGCACTGACACCACTAGATGGAGCTGCTGGAGCGCGGCCTCAGACGTCCCCTCCTGTAGCCAGTTCAGCACTGACACCACTAGATGGAGCTGCTGGAGCGCGGCCTCAGAAATCCCCTTCTGTAGACAGTTCAGCACTGACACCACTAGATGGAGCTGCTGGAGCGCGGCCTCAGAAATCCCCTCCTGTAGACAGTTCAGCCCTGACACCACAAGATGGAGCTGCTAGAGCGCGGCCTCAGAAATCCCCTCCTGTAGACAGTTCAGCACTGTCACCACTAGATGGAGCTGCTGGAGAGCGGCCTCAGAAATCCCCTCCTGTAGACTGTTCAGCACTGGCACCACTAGATGGAGCTGCTGGAGCGCGGCCTCAGACGTCCCCTCCTGTAGACAGTTCAGCCCTGACACCACTAGATGTTGCTGCTGGAGCGCAGCCTCAGAAATCCTCTCCTGTAGACAGTTCAGCACTGACACCACTAGATGGAGCTGCTGGAGCGCGGCCTCAGAAATCCCCTCCTATAGACAGTTCAGCACTGACACCACTAGATGGAGCTGCTGGAGTGCGGCCTCAGAAATCCCCTCCTGTAGACAGTTCAGCACTGACACCACTAGATGGAGCTGCTGGAGCGGCCGCAGAAATCCCATCCTGTAGACAGTTCAGCGCTGACACCACTAGATGGAGCTGCTGGAGCCTGGCCTCAGAAATCCCCTCTTGTAGACAGTTCAGTGCTGACACCACTAGATGGAGCTGCTGGAGCACTGCCTCAGAAATCCCCTCCTGTAGACAGTTCAGCACTGACACCACTAGATGGAGCTGCTGGAGCGCGACCTCAGAAATCCCATCCTGTAGACAGTTCAGCACTGACACCACTAGATGGAGCTGCTGGAGTCTGGCCTCAGAAATCCTCTCCTGTAGACAGTTCAGCCCTGACACCACTAGATGTAGCTGCTGGAGCGCGGCCTCAGAAATCCCCTCCTGTAGACAGCTCAGCTCTGACACCACTAGATGGAGCTGCTGGAGCGCGGCCTCAGAAATCCCCTCCTGTAGACAGTTCAGCACTGTCACCACTAGATAGAGCTGCTGGAGAGCGGCCTCAGACGTCCCCTCCTGTAGACAGTTCAGCACTGACACCACTAGATGGATCTGCTGGAGAGCGGCCTCAGAAATCCCCTCCTGTATACAGTTCAGCCCTGACACCACTAGATGGAGCTGCTAGAGCGCGGCCTCAGAAATCCCCTCCTGTAGACAGTTCAGTGCTGACACCACTAGATGGAGCTGCTGGAGCACTGCCTCAGAAATCCCCTCCTGTAGACAGTTCAGCCCTGACACCACTTGATGGAGCTGCTGGAGCGCGGCCTCAGAAATCCCCTCCTGTAGACAGTTCAGCACTGACACCACTAGATGGAGCTGCTGGAGCGCGGCCTCAGAAATCCCCTCCTGTAGACAGTCCAGCGCTGCCACCACTAGATGGAGCTGCTGGAGCAGGGCCTCAGAAATCCCCTCCTATAGACAGTTCAACACTGACACCACTTGATGGAGCTGCTGGAGCGCTGCCTCAGAAATCCCCTCCTGTAGACAGTTCAGCACTGACACCACTAGATGGAGCTGCTGGAGCAGCCTCAGAATTCCCCTCCTGTAGACAGTTCAGCCCTGACACCACTAGATGGAGCTGCTGGAGCGCGGCCTCAGAAATCCCCTCCTGTAGACAGCTCAGCTCTGACACCACTAGATGGAGCTTCTGGAGCACGGCCTCAGAAATCCCCTCCTGTAGACAGTTCAGCACTGTCACCACTAGATAGAGCTGCTGGAGAGCGGCCTCAGAAATCCCCTCCTGTAGACTGTTCAGCACTGACACCACTAGATGGAGCTGCTGGAGCGCGGCCTCAGACGTCCCCTCCTGTAGCCAGTTCAGCACTGACACCACTAGATGGAGCTGCTGGAGCGCGGCCTCAGAAATCCCCTTCTGTAGACAGTTCAGCACTGACACCACTAGATGGAGCTGCTGGAGCGCGGCCTCAGAAATCCCCTCCTGTAGACAGTTCAGCCCTGACACCACTAGATGGAGCTGCTAGAGCGCGGCGAAAGAAATCCCCTCCTGTAGACAGTTCAGCACTGTCACCACTAGATGGAGCTGCTGGAGAGCGGCCTCAGAAATCCCCTCCTGTAGACTGTTCAGCACTGGCACCACTAGATGGAGCTGCTGGAGCGCGGCCTCAGACGTCCCCTCCTGTAGACAGTTCAGCCCTGACACCACTAGATGGAGCTGCTGGAGCGCAGCCTCAGAAATCCCCTCCTGTAGACAGTTCAGCACTGACACCATTAGATGGAGCTGCTGGAGCGCGGCCTCAGAAATCCCCTCCTGTAGACAGTTCAGCACTGTCACCACTAGATGGAGCTGCTGGAGAGCGGCCTCATAAATCCCCTCCTGTAGACAGTTCAGCACAGACACCACTAGATGGAGCTGCCGGAGCATGGCCTCAGATATCCCATACCTGTAGACAGTTCAGCCCTGACACCACTAGATGGAGCTGCTGGAGCGGGGCCTCAGACGTCCCCTCCTGTAGACAGTTCAGCCCTGACACCACTAGATGGAGCTGCTGCAGCGCAGCCTCAGAAATCCCCTCCTGTAGACAGTTCAATGCTGACACCACTAGATGGAGCAGATGGAGCGCAGCCTCAGAAATCCCCTCCTGTAGACAGTTCAGCACTGACACCACTAGATGGAGCTGCTGGAGCGCGGCCTCAGACATCCCCTCCTGTAGACAGTTCAGCACTGTCACCACTAGATGGAGCTGCTGGAGAGCGGCCTCAGAAATCCCCTCCTGTATACAGTTCAGCCCTGACACCACTAGATGGAGCTGCTAGAGCGCGGCCTCAGAAATCCCCTCCTGTAGACAGTTCAGTGCTGACACCACTAGATGGAGCTGCTGGAGCACTGCCTCAGAAATCCCCTCCTGTAGACAGTTCAGCCCTGACACCACTTGATGGAGCTGCTGGAGCGCGGCCTCAGAAATCCCCTCCTGTAGACAGTTCAGCACTGACACCACTAGATGGAGCTGCTGGAGCGCGGCCTCAGAAATCCCCTCCTGTAGACAGTCCAGCGCTGCCACCACTAGATGGAGCTGCTGGAGCACGGCCTCAGAAATCCCCTCCTGTAGACAGTTCAACACTGACACCACTTGATGGAGCTGCTGGAGCACTGCCTCAGAAATCCCCTCCTGTAGACAGTTCAGCACTGACACCACTAGATGGAGCTGCTGGAGCAGCCTCAGAAATCCCCTCCTGTAGACAGTTCAGCACTGACACCACTAGATGGAGCTGCTGGAGCGCGGCCTCAGAAATCCCCTCCTGTAGACAGTTCAGTGCTGACACCACTAGATGGAGCTGCTGGAGCACTGCCTCAGAAATCCCCTCCTGTAGACAGTTCAGCCCTGACACCACTTGATGGAGCTGCTGGAGCGCGGCCTCAGAAATCCCCTCCTGTAGACAGTTCAGCACTGACACCACTAGATGGAGCTGATGGAGCGCGGCCTCAGAAATCCCCTCCTGTAGACAGTCCAGCGCTGTCACCACTAGATGGAGCAGCTGGAGCACGGCCTCAAAAATCCCGTCCTGTAGACAGTTCAACACTGACACCACTTGATGGAGCTGCTGGAGCGCAGCCTCAGAAATCCCCTCCTGTAGACAGTTCAGCACTGACACCACTAGATGGAGCTGCTGGAGCAGCCTCAGAAATCCCCTCCTGTAGACAGTTCAGCCCTGACACCACTAGATGGAGCTGCTGGAGCGCGGCCTCAGAAATCCCCTCCTGTAGACAGCTCAGCTCTGACACCACTAGATGGAGCTGCTGGAGCGCGGCCTCAGAAATCCCCTCCTGTAGACAGTTCAGCACTGTCACCACTAGATAGAGCTGCCGGAGAGCGGCCTCAGAAATCCCCTCCTGTAGACTGTTCAGCACTGACACCACTAGATGGAGCTGCTGGAGCGCGGCCTCAGACGTCCCCTCCTGTAGCCAGTTCAGCACTGACACCACTAGATGGAGCTGCTGGAGCGCGGCCTCAGAAATCCCCTTCTGTAGACAGTTCAGCACTGACACCACTAGATGGAGCTGCTGGAGCGCGGCTTCAGAAATCCCCTCCTGTAGACAGTTCAGCCCTGACACCACTAGATGGAGCTGCTAGAGCGCGGCGTCAGAAATCCCCTCCTGTAGACAGTTCAGCACTGTCACCACTAGATGGAGCTGCTGGAGAGCGGCTTCAGAAATCCCCTCCTGTAGACTGTTCAGCACTGGCACCACTAGATGGAGCTGCTGGAGCGCGGCCTCAGACGTCCCCTCCTGTAGACAGTTCAGCCCTGACACCACTAGATGGAGCTGCTGGAGCGCAGCCTCAGAAATCCCCTCCTGTAGACAGTTCAGCACTGACACCACTAGATGGAGCTGCTGGAGCGCGGCCTCAGAAATCCCCTCCTGTAGACAGTTCAGCACTGTCACCACTAGATGAAGCTGCTGGAGAGCGGCCTCATAAATCCCCTCCTGTAGACAGTTCAGCACAGACACCACTAGATGGAGCTGCCGGAGCATGGCCTCAGATATCCCATACCTGTAGACAGTTCAGCCCTGACACCACTAGATGGAGCTGCTGGAGCGGGGCCTCAGACGTCCCCTCCTGTAGACAGTTCAGCCCTGACACCACTAGATTGAGCTGCTGCAGCGCAGCCTCAGAAATCCCCTCCTGTAGACAGTTCAATGCTGACACCACTAGATGGAGCAGCTGGAGCGCAGCCTCAGAAATCCCCTCCTGTAGACAGTTCAGCACTGCACCACTAGATGGAGCTGCTGGAGCGCGGCCTCAGAAATCCCCTCCTGTAGACAGTTCAGCACTGTCACCACTAGATGGAGCTGCTGGAGAGCGGCCTCAGAAATCCCCTCCTGTAGACTATTCACCACTGACACCACTAGATGGAGCTGCAGGAGCGTGGCCTCAGAGATCCCCTCCTGTAGCCAGTTCAGCACTGACACCACTAGATGGAGCTGCCGGAGCACGGCCTCAGATATCCCATACCTGTAGACAGTTCAGCCCTGACACCACTAGATGGAGCTGCTGGAGCCGGGCCTCAGACGTCCCCTCCTGTAGACAGTTCAGCCCTGACACCACTAGATGGAGCTGCTGCAGCGCAGCCTCAGAAATCCCCTCCTGTAGACAGTTCAGTGCTGACACCCCTAGATGGAGCAGCTGGAGCGCAGCCTCAGAAATCCCCTCCTGTAGACAGTTTAACACTGACACCACAAGATGGAGCTGCTGGAGCTGTCTCAGAAATCCCCTCCTGTAGACAGTTCAGCGCTGACACCACTAGATGGAGCTGCTGTAGCCTGGCCTCCAAAATCCCCTCCTGTAGACAGTTCAGTGCTGAAACCACTAGATGGAGCTGCTGGAGCACTGCCTCAGAAATCCCCTCCTGTAGACAGCTCAGCTCTGACACCACTAGATGGAGCTGCTAGAGCGCGGCCTCAGAAATCCCCTCCTGTAGACAGTTCAGTGCTGACACCACTAGATGTAGCAGCTGGAGCGCAGCCTCAGAAATCCTCTCCTGTAGACAGTTCAGCACTGAGACCACTAGATGGAGCTGCTGGAACGCGGCCTCATAAATCCCCTCCTGTAGTCAGTTCAGTGCTGACACCACTAGATGGAGCAGCTGGAGCGCAGCCTAAGAAATCCCCTCCTGTAGACAGTTCAGCACTGACACCACTAGATGGAGCTGCTGGAGCGTGGCCTCAGAAATCCCCTCCTGTAGACAGTTCAGCACTGACACCATTAGATGGAGCTGCTGGAGCTTGGCCTCAGAAATCCCCTCCTGTAGACAGTACACCACTGACACCACTAGATGGAGCAGCTGGAGCGCAGCCTCAGAAATCCACTCCTGTAGACAGTACAGCACTGACACCACTAGAAGGAGCTGTAGGAGCACGGCCTCAGAAATCCCCTCCTGTAGACAGTTCAGCACTGACACCACTAGATGGAGCTGCTGGAGCAGCCTCAGAAATCCCCTCCTGTAGACAGTTCAGCCCTGACACCAGTAGATGGAGCTGCTGGAGCGCGGCCTCAGAAATCCCCTCCTGTAGACAGCTCAGCTCTGACACCACTAGATGGAGCTGCTGGAGCGCGGCCTCAGAAATCCCCTCCTGTAGACAGTTCAGCACTGTCACCACTAGATTGAGCTGCTGGAGAGCGGCCTCAGAAATCCCCTCCTGTAGACTGTTCAGCACTGACACCACTAGATGGAGCTGCTGGAGCGCGGCCTCAGACGTCCCCTCCTGTAGCCAGTTCAGCACTGACACCACTAGATGGAGCTGCTGGAGCGCGGCCTCAGAAATCCCCTTCTGTAGACAGTTCAGCACTGACACCACTAGATGGAGCTGCTGGAGCGCGGCCTCAGAAATCCCCTCCTGTAGACAGTTCAGCCCTGACACCACAAGATGGAGCTGCTAGAGCGCGGCCTCAGAAATCCCCTCCTGTAGACAGTTCAGCACTGTCACCACTAGATGGAGCTGCTGGAGAGCGGCCTCAGAAATCCCCTCCTGTAGACTGTTCAGCACTGGCACCACTAGATGGAGCTGCTGGAGCGCGGCCTCAGACGTCCCCTCCTGTAGACAGTTCAGCCCTGACACCACTAGATGTTGCTGCTGGAGCGCAGCCTCAGAAATCCCCTCCTGTAGACAGTTCAGCACTGACACCACTAGATGGAGCTGCTGGAGCGCGGCCTCAGAAATCCCCTCCTGTAGACAGTTCAGCACTGTCACCACTAGAAGGAGCTGCTGGAGAGCGGCCTCATAAATCCCCTCCTGTAGACAGTTCAGCACAGACACCACTAGATGGAGCTGCCGGAGCACGGCCTCAGATATCCCATATCTGTAGACAGTTCAGCCCTGACACCACTAGATGGAGCTGCTGGAGCGGGGCCTCAGACGTCCCCTCCTGTAGACAGTTCAGCCCTGACACCACTAGATGGAGCTGCTGCAGCGCAGCCTCAGAAATCCCCTCCTGTAGACAGGTCAATGCTGACACCACTAGATGGAGCAGCTGGAGCGCAGCCTCAGAAATCCCCTCCTGTAGACAGTTCAGCACTGACACCACTAGATGGAGCTGCTGGAGCGCGGCCTCAGAAATCCCCTCCTGTAGACAGTTCAGCACTGTCACCACTAGATGGAGCTGCTGGAGAGCGGCCTAAGAAATCCCCTCCTGTAGACTATTCACCACTGACACCACTAGATGGAGCTGCAGGAGCGTGGCCTCAGAGATCCCCTCCTGTAGACAGTTCAGCACTGACACCACTAGATGGAGCTGCCGGAGCACGGCCTCAGATATCCCATACCTGTAGACAGTTCAGCCCTGACACCACTAGATGGAGCTGCTGGAGCGGGGCCTCAGACGTCCCCTCCTGTAGACAGTTCAGCCCTGACACCACTAGATGGAGCTGCTGCAGCGCAGCCTCAGAAATCCCCTCCTGTAGACAGTTCAGTGCTGACACCATTAGATGGAGCAGCTGGAGCGCAGCCTCAGAAATCCCCTCCTGTAGACAGTTTAACACTGACACCACAAGATGGAGCTGCTGGAGCTGTCTCAGAAATCCCCTCCTGTAGACAGTTCAGCGCTGACACCACTAGATGGAGCTGCTGGAGCCTGGCTTCCGAAATCCCCTCCTGTAGACAGTTCAGTGCTGACACCACTAGATGGAGCTGCTGGAGCACTGCCTCAGAAATCCCCTCCTGTAGACAGCTCAGCACTGACACCACTAGATGGAGCTGCTGGAGCGCGGCCTCAGACGTCCCCTCCTGTAGACAGTTCAGCACTGACACCACTAGATGGAGCTGCTGGAGCGCGGCCTCAGAAATCCCCTTCTGTTGACAGTTCAGCACTGACACCACTAGATGGAGCTGCTGGAGCGCGGCCTCTGAAATCCCCTCCTGTAGACAGTTCAGCACTGTCACCACTAGATGGAGCTGCTGGAGAGCGGCCTCAGATGTCCCCTCCTGTAGACAGTTCAGCCCTGACACCACTAGATGGAGCTGCTGGAGCACGGCCTCAGAAATCCCCTCCTGTAGACAGTTCAACACTGACACCACTTGATGGAGCTGCTGGAGCGCTGCCTCAGAAATCCCCTCCTGTAGACAGCTCAGCTCTGACACCACTAGATGGAGCTGCTGGAGCGCGGCCTCAGAAATCCCCTCCTGTAGACAGTTCAGTGCTGACACCACTAGATGGAGCAGCTGGAGCGCAGCATAAGAAATCCCCTCCTGTAGACAGTTCAGCACTGACACCACTAGATGGAGCTGCTGGAGCGTGGCCTCAGAAATCCCCTCCTGTAGACAGTTCAGCACTGACACCATTAGATGGAGCTGCTGGAGCACGGCCTCAGAAATCCCCTCCTGTAGACAGTACACCACTGACACCACTAGATGGAGCAGCTGGAGCGCAGCCTCAGAAATCCACTCCTGTAGACAGTACAGCACTGACACCACTAGAAGGAGATGTAGGAGCACGGCCTCAGAAATCCCCTCCTGTAGACAGTTCAGAACTGACACCACTAGATGGAGCTGCTGGAGCCGGCCTCAGAAATCCCCTCCTGTAGACAGTTCAGCACTGACACCACTAGATGGAGCTGCTGGAGAGGCCTCAGAAATCCCATCCTGTAGACAGTTCAGCGCTGACACCACTAGATGGAGCTGCTGGAGCCTGGCCTCAGAAATCCCCTCTTGTAGACAGTTCAGCACTGACACCACTAGACGGAGCTGCTGGAGCGCGGCCTCAGAAATTCCCTCCTGTAGACAGTTCAGCACTGACACCACTAGATGGAGCTGCTGGAGCGGCCTCAGAAATCCTATCCTGTAGACAGTTCAGCGCTGACACCACTAGATGGAGCTGCTGGAGCCTGGCCTCAGAAATCTCCTCTTGTAGACAGTTCAGTGCTGACACCACTAGATGGAGCTGCTGGAGCACTGCATCAGAAATCCCCTCCTGTAGACAGTTCAGCACTGACACCACTAGATGGAGCTGCTGGAGCGCGGCCTCAGAAATCCCATCCTGTAGACAGTTCAGCACTGACACCACTAGATGGAGCTGCTGGAGTCTGGCCTCAGAAATCCTCTCCTGTAGACAGTTCAGCCCTGACACCACTAGATGTAGCTGCTGGAGCGCGGCCTCAGAAATCCCCTCCTGTATACAGCTCAGCTCTGACACCACTAGATGGAGCTGCTGGAGCGCGGCCTCAGAAATCCCCTCCTGTAGACAGTTCAGCACTGTCACCACTAGATAGAGCTGCTGGAGAGAGGCCTCAGACGTCCCCTCCTGTAGACAGTTCAGCACTGCCACCACTAGATGGAGCTGCTGGAGCGCGGCCTCAGAAATGCCCTTCTGTAGACAGTACAGCACTGACACCACTAGATGGAGCTGCTGGAGCGCGGCCTCAGAAATCCCCTCCTGTATACAGTTCAGCCCTGACACCACTAGATGGAGCTGCTAGAGCGCGGCCTCAGAAATCCCCTCCTGTAGACAGTTCAGCACTGTCACCACTAGATGGAGCTGCTGGAGAGCGGCCTCAGAAATCCCCTCCTGTAGACTGTTCAGCACTGGCACCACTAGATGAAGCTGCTGGAGTGCGGCCTCAGACGTCCCCTCCTGTAGACAGTTCAGCCCTGACACCACTAGATGGAGCTGCTGGAGCGCAGCCTCAGAAATCCCCTCCTGTAGACAGTTCAGCACTGACACCACTAGATGGAGCTGCTGGAGCGCGGCCTCAGAAATCCCCTCCTGTAGACAGTTCAGCACTGTCACCACTAGATGGAGCTGCTGGAGAGCGGCCTCAGAAATCCCCTCCTGTAGACTGTTCACCACTGACACCACTAGATGGAGCTGCAGGAGCGTGGCCTCAGAGATCCCCTCCTGTAGACAGTTCAGCACTGACACCACTAGATGGAGCTGCCGGAGCACGGCCTCTGATATCCCATACCTGTAGACAGTTCAGCCCTGACACCACTAGATGGAGCTGCTGTAGCGGGGCCTCAGAAATCCCCTCCTGTAGACAGTTCAGCACTGACACCACTAGATGGAGCTGCTGGAGCGCGGCCTCAGAAATCCCCTCCTGTAGACAGTTCAGCACTGACACCACTAGATGGAGCTGCTGGAGCGCGGCCTCAGAAATCCCCTCTTGTAGACAGTTCAGCACTGTCACCACTAGATGGAGCTGCTGGAGAGCGGCCTCAGAAATCCCCTCCTGTAGACTGTTCACCACTGACACCACTAGATAGAGCTGCAGGAGCGTGGCCTCAGAGATCCCCTCCTGTAGACAGTTCAGCACTGACACCACTAGATGGAGCTGCCGGAGCACGGCCTCTGATATCCCATACCTGTAGACAGTTCAGCCCTGACACCACTAGATGGAGCTGCTGGAGCACGGCCTCAGAAATCCCCTCCTGTAGACAGTTCAACACTGACACCTCTTGATGGAGCTGCTGGAGCGCTGCCTCAGAAATCCCCTCCTGTAGACAGCTCAGCTCTGACACCACTAGATGGAGATGCTGGAGCGCGGCCTCAGAAATCCCCTACTGTAGACAGTTCAGTGCTGACACCACTAAATGGAGCAGCTGGAGCGCAGCCTCAGAAATCCCCTCCTGTAGACAGTTCAGCACTGACACCACTAGATGGAGCTGCTGGAGCGTGGCCTCAGAAATCCCCTCCTGTAGACAGTTCAGCACTGACACCACTAGATGGAGCTGCTGGAGCACTGCCTCAGAAATCCCGTCCTGTAGACAGCTCAGCTCTGACACCACTAGATGGAGCTGCTGGAGCGCGGCCTCAGAAATCCCCTCCTGTAGACAGTTCAGTGCTGACACCACTAGATGGAGCAGCTGGAGCGCAGCCTCAGAAATCCCCTCCTGTAGACAGTTCAGCACTGCACCACTAGATGGAGCTGCTGGAGCGCGGCCTCAGAAATCCCCTCCTGTAGACAGTTCAGCACTGTCACCACTAGATGGAGCTGCTGGAGAGCGGCCTCAGAAATCCCCTCCTGTAGACTATTCACCACTGACACCACTAGATGGAGCTGCAGGAGCGTGGCCTCAGAGATCCCCTCCTGTAGCCAGTTCAGCACTGACACCACTAGATGGAGCTGCCGGAGCAAGGCCTCAGATATCCCATACCTGTAGACAGTTCAGCCCTGACACCACTAGATGGAGCTGCTGGAGCCGGGCCTCAGACGTCCCCTCCTGTAGACAGTTCAGCCCTGACACCACTAGATGGAGCTGCTGCAGCGCAGCCTCAGAAATCCCCTCCTGTAGACAGTTCAGTGCTGACACCCCTAGATGGAGCAGCTGGAGCGCAGCCTCAGAAATCCCCTCCTGTAGACAGTTTAACACTGACACCACAAGATGGAGCTGCTGGAGCTGTCTCAGAAATCCCCTCCTGTAGACAGTTCAGTGCTGACACCACTAGATGGAGCTGCTGTAGCCTGGCCTCCAAAATCCCCTCCTGTAGACAGTTCAGTGCTGAAACCACTAGATGGAGCTGCTGGAGCGCGGCCTCAGAAATCCCCTCCTGTAGACAGCTCAGCTCTGACACCACTAGATGGAGCTGCTAGAGCGCGGCCTCAGAAATCCCCTCCTGTAGACAGTTCAGTGCTGACACCACTAGATGTAGCAGCTGGAGCGCAGCCTCAGAAATCCTCTCCTGTAGACAGTTCAGCACTGAGACCACTAGATGGAGCTGCTGGAACACGGCCTCATAAATCCCCTCCTGTAGTCAGTTCAGTGCTGACACCACTAGATGGAGCAGCTGGAGCGCAGCCTAAGAAATCCCCTCCTGTAGACAGTTCAGCACTGACACCACTAGATGGAGCTGCTGGAGCGTGGCCTCAGAAATCCCCTCCTGTAGACAGTTCAGCACTGACACCATTAGATGGAGCTGCTGGAGCTTGGCCTCAGAAATCCCCTCCTGTAGACAGTACACCACTGACACCACTAGATGGAGCAGCTGGAGCGCAGCCTCAGAAATCCACTCCTGTAGACAGTTCAGCCCTGACACCACTAGATGGAGCTGCTGCAGCGCAGCCTCAGAAATCCCCTCCTGTAGACAGTTCAGTGCTGACACCATTAGATGGAGCAGCTGGAGCGCAGCCTCAGAAATCCCCTCCTGTAGACAGTTTAACACTGACACCACAAGATGGAGCTGCTGGAGCTGTCTCAGAAATCCCCTCCTGTAGACAGTTCAGCGCTGACACCACTAGATGGAGCTGCTGGAGCCTGGCCTCCGAAATCCCCTCCTGTAGACAGTTCAGTGCTGACACCACTAGATGGAGCTGCTGGAGCACTGCCTCAGAAATCCCCTCCTGTAGACAGCTCAGCACTGACACCACTAGATGGAGCTGCTGGAGCGCGGCCTCAGACGTCCCCTCCTGTAGACAGTTCAGCACTGACACCACTAGATGGAGCTGCTGGAGCGCGGCCTCAGAAATCCCCTTCTGTTGACAGTTCAGCACTGACACCACTAGATGGAGCTGCTGGAGCGCGGCCTCAGAAATCCCCTCCTGTAGACAGTTCAGCACTGTCACCACTAGATGGAGCTGCTGGAGAGCGGCCTCAGAAATCCCCTCCTGTAGACTGTTCACCACTGACACCACTAGATGGAGCTGCAGGAGCGTGGCCTCAGAGATACCCTCCTGTAGACAGTTCAGCACTGACACCACTAGATGGAGCTGCCGGAGCACGGCCTCTGATATCCCATACCTGTAGACAGTTCAGCCCTGACACCACTAGATGGAGCTGCTGGAGCGGGGCCTCAGATGTCCCCTCCTGTAGACAGTTCAGCCCTGACACCACTAGATGGAGCTGCTGGAGCACGGCCTCAGAAATCCCCTCCTGTAGACAGTTCAACACTGACACCACTTGATGGAGCTGCTGGAGCGCTGCCTCAGAAATCCCCTCCTGTAGACAGCTCAGCTCTGACACCACTAGATGGAGCTGCTGGAGCGCGGCCTCAGAAATCCCCTCCTGTAGACAGTTCAGTGCTGACACCACTAGATGGAGCAGCTGGAGCGCAGCCTCAGAAATCCCCTCCTGTAGACAGTTCAGCACTGAGACCACTAGATGGATCTGCTGGAACGCGGCCTCATAAATCCCCTCCTGTAGACAGTTCAGTGCTGACACCACTAGATGGAGCAGCTGGAGCGCAGCATAAGAAATCCCCTCCTGTAGACAGTTCAGCACTGACACCACTAGATGGAGCTGCTGGAGCGTGGCCTCAGAAATCCCCTCCTGTAGACAGTTCAGCACTGACACCATTAGATGGAGCTGCTGGAGCACGGCCTCAGAAATCCCCTCCTGTAGACAGTACACCACTGACACCACTAGATGGAGCAGCTGGAGCGCAGCCTCAGAAATCCACTCCTGTAGACAGTACAGCACTGACACCACTAGAAGGAGATGTAGGAGCACGGCCTCAGAAATCCCCTCCTGTAGACAGTTCAGAACTGACACCACTAGATGGAGCTGCTGGAGCCGGCCTCAGAAATCCCCTCCTGTAGACAGTTCAGCACTGACACCACTAGATGGAGCTGCTGGAGCGGCCTCAGAAATCCCATCCTGTAGACAGTTCAGCGCTGACACCACTAGATGGAGCTGCTGGAGCCTGGCCTCAGAAATCCCCTCTTGTAGACAGTTCAGCACTGACACCACTAGATGGAGCTGCTGGAGCGCGGCCTCAGAAATTCCCTCCTGTAGACAGTTCAGCACTGACACCACTAGATGGAGCTGCTGGAGCGGCCTCAGAAATCCTATCCTGTAGACAGTTCAGCGCTGACACCACTAGATGGAGCTGCTGGAGCCTGGCCTCAGAAATCTCCTCTTGTAGACAGTTCAGTGCTGACACCACTAGATGGAGCTGCTGGAGCACTGCATCAGAAATCCCCTCCTGTAGACAGTTCAGCACTGACACCACTAGATGGAGCTGCTGGAGCGCGGCCTCAGAAATCCCATCCTGTAGACAGTTCAGCACTGACACCACTAGATGGAGCTGCTGGAGTCTGGCCTCAGAAATCCTCTCCTGTAGACAGTTCAGCCCTGACACCACTAGATGTAGCTGCTGGAGCGCGGCCTCAGAAATCCCCTCCTGTATACAGCTCAGCTCTGACACCACTAGATGGAGCTGCTGGAGCGCGGCCTCAGAAATCCCCTCCTGTAGACAGTTCAGCACTGTCACCACTAGATAGAGCTGCTGGAGAGAGGCCTCAGACGTCCCCTCCTGTAGACAGTTCAGCACTGCCACCACTAGATGGAACTGCTGGAGCGCGGCCTCAGAAATGCCCTTCTGTAGACAGTACAGCACTGACACCACTAGATGGAGCTGCTGGAGCGCGGCCTCAGAAATCCCCTCCTGTATACAGTTCAGCCCTGACACCACTAGATGGAGCTGCTAGAGCGCGGCCTCAGAAATCCCCTCCTGTAGACAGTTCAGCACTGTCACCACTAGATGGAGCTGCTGGAGAGCGGCCTCAGAAATCCCCTCCTGTAGACTGTTCAGCACTGGCACCACTAGATGAAGCTGCTGGAGTGCGGCCTCAGACGTCCCCTCCTGTAGACAGTTCAGCCCTGACACCACTAGATGGAGCTGCTGGAGCGCAGCCTCAGAAATCCCCTCCTGTAGACAGTTCAGCACTGACACCACTAGATGGAGCTGCTGGAGCGCGGCCTCAGAAATCCCCTCCTGTAGACAGTTCAGCACTGTCACCACTAGATGGAGCTGCTGGAGAGCGGCCTCAGAAATCCCCTCCTGTAGACTGTTCACCACTGACACCACTAGATGGAGCTGCAGGAGCGTGGCCTCAGAGATCCCCTCCTGTAGACAGTTCAGCACTGACACCACTAGATGGAGCTGCCGGAGCACGGCCTCTGATATCCCATACCTGTAGACAGTTCAGCCCTGACACCACTAGATGGAGCTGCTGTAGCGGGGCCTCAGAAATCCCCTCCTGTAGACAGTTCAGCACTGACACCACTAGATGGAGCTGCTGGAGCGCGGCCTCAGAAATCCCCTCCTGTAGACAGTTCAGCACTGACACCACTAGATGGAGCTGCTGGAGCGCGGCCTCAGAAATCCCCTCTTGTAGACAGTTCAGCACTGTCACCACTAGATGGAGCTGCTGGAGAGCGGCCTCAGAAATCCCCTACTGTAGACTGTTCACCACTGACACCACTAGATAGAGCTGCAGGAGCGTGGCCTCAGAGATCCCCTCCTGTAGACAGTTCAGCACTGACACCACTAGATGGAGCTGCCGGAGCACGGCCTCTGATATCCCATACCTGTAGACAGTTCAGCCCTGACACCACTAGATGGAGCTGCTGGAGCACGGCCTCAGAAATCCCCTCCTGTAGACAGTTCAACACTGACACCACTTGATGGAGCTGCTGGAGCGCTGCCTCAGAAATCCCCTCCTGTAGACAGCTCAGCTCTGACACCACTAGATGGAGATGCTGGAGCGCGGCCTCAGAAATCCCCTACTGTAGACAGTTCAGTGCTGACACCACTAAATGGAGCAGCTGGAGCGCAGCCTCAGAAGTCCCCTCCTGTAGACAGTTCAGCACTGACACCACTAGATGGAGCTGCTGGAGCGTGGCCTCAGAAATCCCCTCCTGTAGACAGTTCAGCACTGACACCACTAGATGGAGCTGCTGGAGCACTGCCTCAGAAATCCCGTCCTGTAGACAGCTCAGCTCTGACACCACTAGATGGAGCTGCTGGAGCGCGGCCTCAGAAATCCCCTCCTGTAGACAGTTCAGTGCTGACACCACTAGATGGAGCAGCTGGAGCGCAGCCTCAGAAATCCCCTCCTGTAGACAGTTCAGCACTGAGACCACTAGATGGATCTGCTGGAACGCGGCCTCATAAATCCCCTCCTGTAGACAGTTCAGTGCTGACACCACTAGATGGAGCAGCTGGAGCGCAGCATAAGAAATCCCCTCCTGTAGACAGTTCAGCACTGACACCACTAGATGGAGCTGCTGGAGCGTGGCCTCAGAAATCCCCTCCTGTAGACAGTTCAGCACTGACACCATTAGATGGAGCTGCTGGAGCACGGCCTCAGAAATCCCCTCCTGTAGACAGTACACCACTGACACCACTAGATGGAGCAGCTGGAGCGCAGCCTCAGAAATCCACTCCTGTAGACAGTACAGCACTGACACCACTAGAAGGAGATGTAGGAGCACGGCCTCAGAAATCCCCTCCTGTAGACAGTTCAGAACTGACACCACTAGATGGAGCTGCTGGAGCGCGGCCTCAGAAATCCCCTCCTGTAGACAGTTCAGCACTGACACCACTAGATGGAGCTGCTGGAGCGGCCTCAGAAATCCCATCCTGTAGACAGTTCAGCGCTGACACCACTAGATGGAGCTGCTGGAGCCTGGCCTCAGAAATCCCCTCTTGTAGACAGTTCAGCACTGACACCACTAGATGGAGCTGCTGGAGCGCGGCCTCAGAAATCCCCTCCTGTAGACAGTTCAGCACTGACACCACTAGATGGAGCTGCTGGAGCGGCCTCAGAAATCCTATCCTGTAGACAGTTCAGCGCTGACACCACTAGATGGAGCTGCTGGAGCCTGTCCTCAGAAATCCCCTCTTGTAGACAGTTCAGTGCTGACACCACTAGATGGAGCTGCTGGAGCACTGCCTCAGAAATCCCCTCCTGTAGACAGTTCAGCACTGACACCACTAGATGGAGCTGCTGGAGCGTGGCCTCAGAAATCCCATCCTGTAGACAGTTCAGCACTGACACCACTAGATGGAGCTGCTGGAGTCTGGCCTCAGAAATCCTCTCCTGTAGATAGTTCAGCCCTGACACCACTAGATGTAGCTGCTGGAGCGCGGCCTCAGAAATCCCCTCCTGTAGACAGCTCAGCTCTGACACCACTAGACGGAGCTGCTGGAGAGCGGCCTCAGACGTCCCCTCCTGTAGACAGTTCAGCACTGCCACCACTAGATGGAGCTGCTGGAGCGCGGCCTCAGAAATGCCCTTCTGTAGACAGTTCAGCCCTGACACCACTAGATGGAGCTGCTAGCGCGCGGCCTCAGAAATCCCCTCCTGTAGACAGTTCAGCACTGTCACCACTAGATGGAGCTGCTGGAGAGCGGCCTCAGAAATCCCCTCCTGTAGACTGTTCAGCACTGACACCACTAGATGGAGCTGCTAGCGCGCGGCCTCAGAAATCCCCTCCTGTAGACAGTTCAGCACTGCCACCACTAGATGGAGCTGCTGGAGCGCGACCTCAGAAATCCCCTCTTGTATACAGTTCAGCCCTGACACCACTAGATGGAGCTGCTAGCGCGCGGCCTCAGAAATCCCCTCCTGTAGACAGTTCAGCACTGTCACCACTAGATGGAGCTGCTGGAGAGCGGCCTCAGAAATCCCCTCCTGTAGACTGTTCAGCACTGGCACCACTAGATGAAGCTGCTGGAGCGCGGCCTCAGACGTCCCCTCCTGTAGACAGTTCAGCCCTGACACCACTAGATGGAGCTGCTGGAGCGCAGCCTCAGAAATCCCCTCCTGTAGACAGTTCAGCACTGACACCACTAGATGGAGCTGCTGGAGCGCGGCCTCAGAAATCCCCTCCTGTAGACAGTTCATCACTGTCACCACTAGATGAAGCTGCTGGAGAGCGGCCTCAGAAATCCCCTCCTGTAGACTGTTCACCACTGACACCACTAGATGGAGCTGCAGGAGCGTGGCCTCAGATATCCCATACCTGTAGACAGTTCAGCCCTGACACCACTAGATGGAGCTGCCGGAGCACGGCCTCTGATATCCCATACCTGTAGACAGTTCAGCCCTGACACCACTAGATGGAGCTGCTGGAGCGGGGCCTCAGACGTCCCCTCCTGTAGACAGTTCAGCCCTGCAACCACTAGATGGAGCTGCTGGAGTGCGGCCTTAGACGTCCCCTACTGTAGACAGTTCAGCCCTGACACCACTAGATGGAGCTGCTGCAGCGCAGCCTCAGAAATCCCCTCCTGTAGACAGTTCAGTGCTGACACCACTAGATGGAGCAGCTGGAGCGCAGCCTCAGAAATCCCCTCCTGTAGACAGTTCAGCGCTGACACCACTAGATGGAGCTGCTGGAGCCTGGCCTCCGAAATCCCATCCTGTAGACAGTTCAGTGCTGACACCACTAGATGGAGCTGCTGGAGCACTGCCTCAGAAATCCCCTCCTGTAGACAGTTCAGCCCTGACACCACTAGATGGAGCTGCTGGAGCGCGGCCTCAGAAATCCTCTCCTGTAGATAGTTCAGCGCTGCCACCACTAGATGGAGCTGCTGGAGCACGGCCTCAGAAATCCCCTCCTGTAGACAGTTCAACACTGACACCACTTGATGGAGCTGCTGGAGCGCTGCCTCAGAAATCCCTTCCTGTAGACAGCTCAGCTCTGACACCACTAGATGGAGATGCTGGAGCGCGGCCTCAGAAATCCCCTCCTGTAGACAGTTCAGTGCTGATACCACTAGATGGAGCAGCTGGAGCGCAGCCTCAGAAATCCCCTCCTGTAGACAGTTCAGCACTGACACCACTAGATGGAGCTGCTGGAGCGTGGCCTCAGAAATCCCCTCCTGTAGACAGTTCAGCACTGACACCACTAGATGGAGCTGCTGGAGCACTGCCTCAGAAATCCCCTCCTGTAGACAGCTCAGCTCTGACACCACTAGATGTAGCTGCTGGAGCGCGGCCTCAGAAATCCCCTCCTGTAGACAGTTCAGTGCTGACACCACTAGATGGAGCAGCTGGAGCGCAGCCTCAGAAATCCCCTCCTGTAGACAGTTCAGCACTGAAACCAGTAGATGGAGCTGCTGGAACGCGGCCTCTTAAATCCCCTCCTGTAGACAGTTCAGTGCTGACACCACTAGAAGGAGCAGCTGGAGCGCAGCCTAAGAAATCCCCTCCTGTAGACAGTTCAGCACTGACACCACTAGATGGAGCTGCTGGAGCGTGGCCTCAGAAATCCCCTCCTGTAGACAGTTCAGCACTGACACCATTAGATGGAGCTGCTGGAGCACGGTCTCAGAAATCCCCTCCTGTAGACAGTACACCACTGACACCACTAGATGGAGCAGCTGGAACGCAGCCTCAGAAATCCACTCCTGTAGACAGTACAGCACTGACACCACTAGAAGAAGCTGTAGGAGCACGGCCTCAGAAATCCCCTCCTGTAGACAGTTCAGCACTGACACCACTAGATGGAGCTGCTGGAGCGCGGCCTCAGAAATCCCCTCCTGTAGACAGTTCAGCACTGACACCACTAGATGGAGCTGCTGGAGCGGCCTCAGAAATCCCATCCTGTAGACAGTTCAGCGCTGACACCACTAGATGGAGCTGCTGGAGCCTGGCCTCAGAAATCCCCTCTTGTAGACAGTTCAGTGCTGACACCACTAGATGGAGCTGCTGGAGCACTGCCTCAGAAATCCCATCCTGTAGACAGTTCAGCACTGACACCACTAGATGGAGCTGCTGGAGTCTGGCCTCAGAAATCCTCTCCTGTAGACAGTTCAGCCCTGACACCACTAGATGTAGCTGCTGGAGCGCGGCCTCAGAAATCCCCTCCTGTAGACAGCTCAGCTCTGACACCACTAGATGGAGCTGCTGGAGCGCGGCCTCAGAAATCCCCTCCTGTAGACAGTTCAGCACTGTCACCAATAGATAGAGCTGCTGGAGAGCGGCCTCAGACGTCCCCTCCTGTAGACAGTTCAGCACTGACACCACTAAATGGAGCTGCTGGAGCGCGGCCTCAGAAATCCCCTTCTGTAGACAGTCCAGCACTGACACCACTAGATGGAGCTGCTGGAGCGCGGCCTCAGAAATCCCCTCCTGTAGACAGTTCAGCCCTGACACCACTAGATGGAGCTGCTAGAGCGCGGCCTCAGAAATCCCCTCCTGTAGACAGTTCAGCACTGTCACCACTAGATGGAGCTGCTGGAGAGCGGCCTCAGAAATCCCCTCCTGTAGACTGTTCAGCACTGGAACCACTAGATGGAGCTGCTGGAGCGCGGCCTCAGACGTCCCCTCCTGTAGACAGTTCAGCCCTGACACCACTAGATGGAGCTGCTGGAGCGCAGCCTCAGAAATCCCCTCCTGTAGACAGTTCAGCACTGACACCACTAGATGGAGCTGCTGGAGCGCGGCCTCAGAAATCCCCTCCTGTAGACAGTTCAGCACTGTCACCACTAGATGGAGCTGCTGGAGAGCGGCCTCAGAAATCCCCTCCTGTAGACTGTTCACCACTGACACCAATAGATGGAGCTGCAGGAGCGTGGCCTCAGAGATCCCCTCCTGTAGACAGTTCAGCACTGACACCACTAGATAGAGCTGCCGGAGCACGGCCTCTGATATCCCATACCTGTAGACAGTTCAGCCCTGACACCACTAGATGGAGCTGCTGGAGCGGGGCCTCAGACGTCCTCTCCTGTAGACAGTTCAGCCTTGACACCACTAGATGGAGCTGCTGGAGTGCGGCCTTAGACGTCCCCTCCTGTAGACAGTTCAGCCCTGACACCACTAGATGGAGCTGCTGGAGAGCGGCCTCAGAAGTCCCCTCCTGTAGACTGTTCACCACTGACACCAATAGATGGAGCTGCAGGAGCGCAGCCTCAGAAATCCTCTCCTGTAGACAGTTCAGCGCTGACACCACTAGATGGAGCTGCTGGAGCCTGGCCTCCGAAATCCCCTCCTGTAGACAGTTCAGTGCTGACAGCACTAGATGGAGCTGCTGGAGCACTGCCTCAGAAATCCCCTCCTGTAGACAGTTCAGCCCTGACACCACTAGATGGAGCTGCTGGAGCGCGGCCTCAGAAATCCTCTCCTGTAGACAGTTCAGTGCTGCCACCACTAGATGGAGCTGCTGGAGCACGGCCTCAGAAATCCCCTCCTGTAGACAGTTCAACACTGACAGCACTTGATGGAGCTGCTGGAGCGCTGCCTCAGAAATCCCCTCCTGTAGACAGCTCAGCTCTGACACCACTAGATGGAGATGCTGGAGCGCGGCCTCAGAAATCCCCTCCTGTAGACAGTTCAGTGCTGACACCACTAGATGGAGCAGCTGGAGCGCAGCCTCAGAAATCCCCTCCTGTAGACAGTTCAGCACTGACACCACTAGATGGAGCTGCTGGAGCGTGGCCTCAGAAATCCCCTCCTGTAGACAGTTCAGCACTGACACCACTAGATGGAGCTGCTGGAGCACGGCCTCAGAAATCCCCTCCTGTAGACAGTTCAGCCCTGACACCACTAGATGGAGCTGCTGGAGCGTGGCCTCAGGAATCCCCTCCTGTATACAGTTCAGCACTGACACCACTAGATGGAGCTGTTGGAGCGGCCTCAGAAATCCCCTCCGGTAGACAGTACAGCACTGACACCACTAGATGGAGCAGCTGGAGCGCAGCCTCAGAAATCCACTCCTGTAGACAGTACAGCACTGACACCACTAGATGGAGCTGTAGGAGCACGGCCTCAGAAATCCCCTCCTGTAGACAGTTCAGCACTGACACCACTAGATGGAGCTGCTGGAGCGCGGCCTCAGAAATCCCCTCCTGTAGACAGTTCAGCACTGACGCCACTAGATGGAGCTGCTGGAGCGGCCTCAGAAATCCCATCCTGTAGACAGTTCAGTGCTGACACCACTAGATGGAGCTGCTGGAGCCTGGCCTCAGAAATCCCCTCCTGTAGACAGTTCAGTGCTGACACCACTAGATGGAGCTGCTGGAGCACTGCCTCAGAAATCCCCTCCTGTAGACAGTTCAGCACTGACACCACTAGATGGAGCTGCTGAAGCGCGGCCTCAGAAATCCCCTCCTGTAGACAGTTCAACACTGACACCACTTGATGGAGCTGCTGGAGCGCTGCCTCAGAAATCCCCTCCTGTAGACAGCTCAGCTCTGACACCACTAGATGGAGCTGCTGGAGCGCGGCCTCAGAAATCCCCTCCTGTAGGCAGTTTAGCACTGTCACCACTAGATGGAGCTGCTGGAGAGCGGCCTCAGAAATCCCCTCCTGTAGACTTTACAGCACTGGCACCACTAGATGGAGCTGCTGCAGCGCGGCTTCAGAGTCCCCTCCTGTAGACAGTTCAGCACTGACACCACTAGATGGAGCTGCTGGAGCGCGGCCTCAGAAATCCCCTTCTGTAGACAGTTCAGCACTGACAACACTAGATGGAGCTGCTGGAGCGCGACCTCAGAAATCCCCTCCTGTAGACAGTTCAGCACTGTCACCACTAGATGGAGCTGCTGGAGAGCGGCCTCAGAAATCCCCTCCTGTAGACAGTTCAGCGCTGACACCACTAGATGGAGCTGCTGGAGCCTGGCCTCAGAAATCCCCTCCTGTAGACAGTTCAGTGCTGACACCACTAGATGGAGCTGCTGGAGCACTGCCTCAGAAATCCCCTCCTGTAGACAGTTCAGCACTGACACCACTAGATGGAGCTGCTGGAGCGCGGCCTCAGAAATCCTCTCCTGTTGACAGTTCAGCACTGACACCACTAGATGGAGCTGCTGGAGCGGCCTCAGAAATCCCCTCCTGTAGACAGTTCAGTGCTGACACCACTAGATGGAGCTGCTGGAGCACTGCCTCAGAAATCCCCTCCTGTAGACAGTACAGCACTCACACCACTAGATGGAGCAGCTGGAGCGCAGCCTCAGAAATCCCCTCCTGTAGACAGTACAGCACTGGCACCACTAGATGGAGATGCTGGAGCACGGCCTCAGAAATCCACTCCTGTAGACAGTTCAGCACTGACACCACTAGATGGAGCTGCTGGAGCGCGGCCTCAGAAATCCCCTCCTGTAGACAGTTCAGCACTAACACCACTAGATGGAGCTGCTGGAGCGGCCTCAGAAATCCCCTCCTGTGGACAGTTCAGCACTGACACCACTAGATGGAGCTGCTGGAGCGGGGCCTCAGAAATCCCCTCCTGTAGACAGTTCAGCACTAACACCACTAGATGGATCTGCTGGAGCGGCCTCAGATATCCCCTCCTGTAGACAGTTCAGCGCTGCCACCACTAGATGGAGCTGCTGGAGCCCGGCCTCAGAAATCCCCTCCTGTAGACAGTTGAGTGCTGACACCACTAGATGGAGCTGCTGGAGCACTGCCTCAGAAATCCCCTCCTGTAGACAGTTCAGCACTGGCACCAATACATGGAGCTGCTGGAGCGCAGCCCCAGAAATCCCCTCCTGTAGACAGTTCAGCGCTGACACCACTAGATGGAGCTGCTGGAGACTGGCCTCAGAAATCCCCTCCTGTAGACAGTTCAGTGCTGACACCACTAGATGGAGCTGCTGGAGCACTGCCTCAGAAATCCCCTCCTGTAGACAATTCAGTGCTGACACCACTAGATGGAGCTGCTGGAGCGCGGCCTCAGAAATCCCCTCCTGTAGACAGTTCAGCCCTGACACCAAAAGATGGAGCTGCTGGAGCACGGCCTCAGAAATCCCCTCCTGTAGACAGTTCAGCACTGACACCACTAGATGGAGCTGCTGGAGCGCGGCCTCAGAAATCCCCTCCTGTAGACAGTTCAGTGCTGACACCACTAGATGGAGCTGCTGGAGCGCGGCCTCAGAAATCCCCTCCTGTAGACAGTTCAGTGCTGACACCACTAGATGGAGCTGCTGCAGCGCGGCCTCAGAAATCCCCTCCTGTAGACAGTTCAGCCCTGTCACCACTAGATGGACCTGCTGGAGCGTGGCCTCAAGAATCCCCTCCTGTAGACTGTTCAGCACTGACACCGCTAGATGGAGCTGCTGGAGCACAGCCTCAGACGTCTCCTATTGTAGACAGTTCAGCCCTAACACCACTAGATGGAGCTGTTGGAGCGCAGCCTCAGAAATCCCCTCCTGTAGACAGTTCAGCACTGACACCACTAGATGGAGCTGCTGGAGCGCGGCCTCAGAAATCCCCTCCTGTAGACAGTTCAGCAGTGTCACCACTAGATGGAGCTGCTGGAGAGCAGTCTCAGAAATCCCCTCCTGTAGACTGTTCAGCACTGACACCACTAGATGGCGCTGCAGGCGCACGGCCTCAGAAATCCCCTCCTGTAGAGAGTTCAGCCCTGACACCACTAGATGGAGCTGAAGGAGCACGGCCTCAGAGATCCCCTCCTGTAGACAGTTCAGCACTGACACCACTAGATGGAGCTGCCGGAGCACGGCCTCAGAGATCCCATACCTGTAGACAGTTGAGCCCTGACACCACTAGATGGAGCTGCTGGAGCGCGGCCTCAGAAATCCCCTCCTGTGGACAATTCAGCACTGACACCACTAGATGGAGCTGCTGGAGCGCAGCCTCAGAAATCCCCTCCTGTAGACAGTTCAGCACTGACACCACTAGATGGAGCTGCTGGAGCGGCCTCAGAAATCCCCTCCTGTAGACAGTTCAGCACTGACACCACTAGATGGAGCTGCTGGAGCGGCCTCAGAAATCCCCTCCTGTAGACAGTTCAGTGCTGACACCACTAGATGGAGCTGCTGGAGCACTGCCTCAGAAATCCCCTCCTGTAGACTGTTCAGCACTGACACCACTAGATGGAGCTGCTGAAGCGCGGCCTCAGAAATCCCCTCCTGTAGACAGTTCAACACTGACACCACTTGATGGAGCTGCTGGAGCGCTGCCTCAGAAATCCCCTCCTGTAGACAGCTCAGCTCTGACACCACTAGATGGAGCTGCTGGAGCGCAGCCTCAGAAATCCCCTCCTGTAGACAGTTTAGCACTGTCACCACTAGATGGAGCTGCTGGAGAGCGGCCTCAGAAATCCCCTCCTGTAGACTGTTCAGCACTGGCACCACTAGATGGAGCTGCTGGAGCGCGGCTTCAGAGTCCCCTCCTGTAGACAGTTCAGCACTGACACCACTAGATGGAGCTGCTGGAGCGCGGCCTCAGAAATCCCCTTCTGTAGACAGTTCAGCACTGACAACACTAGATGGAGCTGCTGGAGCGCGACCTCAGAAATCCCCTCCTGTAGACAGTTCAGCACTGTCACCACTAGATGGAGCTGCTGGAGAGCGGCCTCAGAAATCCCCTCCTGTAGACAGTTCAGCGCTGACACCACTAGATGGAGCTGCTGGAGCCTGGCCTCAGAAATCCCCTCCTGTAGACAGTTCAGTGCTGACACCACTAGATGGAGCTGCTGGAGCACTGCCTCAGAAATCCCCTCCTGTAGACAGTTCAGCACTGACACCACTAGATGGAGCTGCTGGAGCGCGGCCTCAGAAATCCCCTCCTGTTGACAGTTCAGCACTGACACCACTAGATGGAGCTGCTGGAGCGGCCTCAGAAATCCCCTCCTGTAGACAGTTCAGTGCTGACACCAGTAGATGGAGCTGCTGGAGCACTGCCTCAGAAATCCCCTCCTGTAGACAGTTCAGCACTGAAACCACTAGATGGAGCTGCTGGAGCTGCCTCAGAAATCCCCTCCTGTGGACAGTACAGCACTCACACCACTAGATGGAGCAGCTGGAGCGCATCCTCAGAAATCCCCTCCTGTAGACAGTACAGCACTGGCACCACTAGATGGAGATGCTGGAGCACGGCCTCAGAAATCCACTCCTGTAGTCAGTTCAGCACTGACACCACTAGATGGAGCTGCTGGAGCGCGGCCTCAGAAATCCCCTCCTGTAGACAGTTCAGCACTAACACCACTAGATGGAGCTGCTGGAGCGGCCTCAGAAATCCCCTCCTGTAGACAGTTTAGCACTGACACCACTAGATGGAGCTGCTGGAGCGCGGCCTCAGAAATCCCCTCCTGTAGACAGTTCAGCACTAACACCACTAGATGGAGCTGCTGGAGCGGCCTCAGATATCCCCTCCTGTAGACAGTTCAGCGCTGCCACCACTAGATGGAGCTGCTGGAGCCCGGCCTCAGAAATCCCCTCCTGTAGACAGTTGAGTGCTGACACCACTAGATGGAGCTGCTGGAGCACTGCCTCAGAAATCCCCTCCTGTAGACAGTTCAGCACTTGCACCAATACATGGAGCTGCTGGAGCGCAGCCCCAGAAATCCCCTCCTGTAGACAGTTCAGCGCTGACACCACTAGATGGAGCTGCTGGAGACTGGCCTCAGAAATCCCCTCCTGTAGACAGTTCAGTGCTGACACCACTAGATGGAGCTGCTGGAGCACTGCCTCAGAAATCCCCTCCTGTAGACAATTCAGTGCTGACACCACTAGATGGAGCTGCTGGAGCACGGCCTCAGAAATCCCCTCCTGTAGACAGTTCAGCACTGACACCACTAGATGGAGCTGCTGGAGCGCGGCCTCAGAAATCCCCTCCTGTAGACAGTTCAGTGCTGACACCAAAAGATGGAGCTGCTGGAGCACGGCCTCAGAAATCCCCTCCTGTAGACAGTTCAGCACTGACACCACTAGATGGAGCTGCTGGAGCGCGGCCTCAGAAATCCCCTCCTGTAGACAGTTCAGTGCTGACACCACTAGATGGAGCTGCTGGAGCGCGGCCTCAGAAATCCCCTCCTGTAGACAGTTCAGTGCTGACACCACTAGATGGAGCTGCTGCAGTGCGGCCTCAGAAATCCCCTCCTGTAGACAGTTCAGCCCTGTCACCACTAGATGGAGCTGCTGGAGCGTGGCCTCAAGAATCCCCTCCTGTAGACTGTTCAGCACTGACACCACTAGATGGAGCTGCTGGAGCACAGCCTCAGACGTCCCCTCCTGTAGACAGTTCAGCCCTAACACCACTAGATGGAGCTGCTGGAGCGCAGCCTCAGAAATCCCCTCCTGTAGACAGTTCAGCACTGACACCACTAGATGGAGCTGCTGGAGCGCGGCCTCAGAAATCCCCTCCTGTAGACAGTTCAGCACTGTCACCACTAGATGGAGCTGCTGAAGAGCAGTCTCAGAAATCCCCTCCTGTAGACAGTTCAGCACTGATACCACTAGATGGCGCTGCAGGAGCACGGCCTCAGAAATCCCCTCCTGTAGAGAGTTCAGCCCTGACACCACTAGATGGAGCTGAAGGAGCACGGCCTCAGAGATCCCCTCCTGTAGACAGTTCAGCACTGACACCACTAGATGGAGCTGCTGGAGCGCGGCCTCAGAAATCCCCTCCTGTAGACAGTTCAGCAGTGTCACCACTAGATGGAGCTGCTGGAGAGCAGTCTCAGAAATCCCCTCCTGTAGACTGTTCAGCACTGACACCACTAGATGGCGCTGCAGGCGCACGGCCTCAGAAATCCCCTCCTGTAGAGAGTTCAGCCCTGACACCACTAGATGGAGCTGAAGGAGCACGGCCTCAGAGATCCCCTCCTGTAGACAGTTCAGCACTGACACCACTAGATGGAGCTGCCGGAGCACGGCCTCAGAGATCCCATACCTGTAGACAGTTGAGCCCTGACACCACTAGATGGAGCTGCTGGAGCGCGGCCTCAGAAATCCCCTCCTGTGGACAATTCAGCACTGACACCACTAGATGGAGCTGCTGGAGCGCAGCCTCAGAAATCCCCTCCTGTAGACAGTTCAGCACTGACACCACTAGATGGAGCTGCTGGAGCGGCCTCAGAAATCCCCTCCTGTAGACAGTTCAGCACTGACACCACTAGATGGAGCTGCTGGAGCGGCCTCAGAAATCCCCTCCTGTAGACAGTTCAGTGCTGACACCACTAGATGGAGCTGCTGGAGCACTGCCTCAGAAATCCCCTCCTGTAGACTGTTCAGCACTGACACCACTAGATGGAGCTGCTGAAGCGCGGCCTCAGAAATCCCCTCCTGTAGACAGTTCAACACTGACACCACTTGATGGAGCTGCTGGAGCGCTGCCTCAGAAATCCCCTCCTGTAGACAGCTCAGCTCTGACACCACTAGATGGAGCTGCTGGAGCGCAGCCTCAGAAATCCCCTCCTGTAGACAGTTTAGCACTGTCACCACTAGATGGAGCTGCTGGAGAGCGGCCTCAGAAATCCCCTCCTGTAGACTGTTCAGCACTGGCACCACTAGATGGAGCTGCTGGAGCCTGGCCTCAGAAATCCCCTTCTGTAGACAGTTCAGCACTGACACCACTAGATGGAGCTGCTGGAGCGCGGCCTCAGAAATCCCCTTCTGTAGACAGTTCAGCACTGACAACACTAGATGGAGCTGCTGGAGCGCGACCTCAGAAATCCCCTCCTGTAGACAGTTCAGCACTGTCACCACTAGATGGAGCTGCTGGAGAGCGGCCTCAGAAATCCCCTCCTGTAGACAGTTCAGCGCTGACACCACTAGATGGAGCTGCTGGAGCCTGGCCTCAGAAATCCCCTCCTGTAGACAGTTCAGTGCTGACACCACTAGATGGAGCTGCTGGAGCACTGCCTCAGAAATCCCCTCCTGTAGACAGTTCAGCACTGACACCACTAGATGGAGCTGCTGGAGCGCGGCCTCAGAAATCCCCTCCTGTTGACAGTTCAGCACTGACACCACTAGATGGAGCTGCTGGAGCGGCCTCAGAAATCCCCTCCTGTAGACAGTTCAGTGCTGACACCAGTAGATGGAGCTGCTGGAGCACTGCCTCAGAAATCCCCTCCTGTAGACAGTTCAGCACTGAAACCACTAGATGGAGCTGCTGGAGCTGCCTCAGAAATCCCCTCCTGTGGACAGTACAGCACTCACACCACTAGATGGAGCAGCTGGAGCGCATCCTCAGAAATCCCCTCCTGTAGACAGTACAGCACTGGCACCACTAGATGGAGATGCTGGAGCACGGCCTCAAAAATCCACTCCTGTAGTCAGTTCAGCACTGACACCACTAGATGGAGCTGCTGGAGCGCGGCCTCAGAAATCCCCTCCTGTAGACAGTTCAGCACTAACACCACTAGATGGAGCTGCTGGAGCGGCCTCAGAAATCCCCTCCTGTAGACAGTTCAGCACTGACACCACTAGATGGAGCTGCTGGAGCGCGGCCTCAGAAATCCCCTCCTGTAGACAGTTCAGCACTAACACCACTAGATGGAGCTGCTGGAGCGGCCTCAGATATCCCCTCCTGTAGACAGTTCAGCGCTGCCACCACTAGATGGAGCTGCTGGAGCCCGGCCTCAGAAATCCCCTCCTGTAGACAGTTGAGTGCTGACACCACTAGATGGAGCTGCTGGAGCACTGCCTCAGAAATCCCCTCCTGTAGACAGTTCAGCACTTGCACCAATACATGGAGCTGCTGGAGCGCAGCCCCAGAAATCCCCTCCTGTAGACAGTTCAGCGCTGACACCACTAGATGGAGCTGCTGGAGACTGGCCTCAGAAATCCCCTCCTGTAGACAGTTCAGTGCTGACACCACTAGATGGAGCTGCTGGAGCACTGCCTCAGAAATCCCCTCCTGTAGACAATTCAGTGCTGACACCACTAGATGGAGCTGCTGGAGCACGGCCTCAGAAATCCCCTCCTGTAGACAGTTCAGCACTGACACCACTAGATGGAGCTGCTGGAGCGCGGCCTCAGAAATCCCCTCCTGTAGACAGTTCAGTGCTGACACCAAAAGATGGAGCTGCTGGAGCACGGCCTCAGAAATCCCCTCCTGTAGACAGTTCAGCACTGACACCACTAGATGGAGCTGCTGGAGCGCGGCCTCAGAAATCCCCTCCTGTAGACAGTTCAGTGCTGACACCACTAGATGGAGCTGCTGGAGCGCGGCCTCAGAAATCCCCTCCTGTAGACAGTTCAGTGCTGACACCACTAGATGGAGCTGCTGCAGTGCGGCCTCAGAAATCCCCTCCTGTAGACAGTTCAGCCCTGTCACCACTAGATGGAGCTGCTGGAGCGTGGCCTCAAGAATCTCCTCCTGTAGACTGTTCAGCACTGACACCACTAGATGGAGCTGCTGGAGCACAGCCTCAGACGTCCCCTCCTGTAGACAGTTCAGCCCTAACACCACTAGATGGAGCTGCTGGAGCGCAGCCTCAGAAATCCCCTCCTGTAGACAGTTCAGCACTGACACCACTAGATGGAGCTGCTGGAGCGCGGCCTCAGAAATCCCCTCCTGTAGACAGTTCAGCACTGTCACCACTAGATGGAGCTGCTGAAGAGCAGTCTCAGAAATCCCCTCCTGTAGACAGTTCAGCACTGACACCACTAGATGGCGCTGCAGGAGCACGGCCTCAGAAATCCCCTCCTGTAGAGAGTTCAGCCCTGACACCACTAGATGGAGCTGAAGGAGCACGGCCTCAGAGATCCCCTCCTGTAGACAGTTCAGCACTGACACCACTAGATGGAGCTGCCGGAGCACGGCCTCAGAGATCCCATACCTGTAGACAGTTGAGCCCTGACACCACTAGATGGAGCTGCTGGAGCGCGGCCTCAGAAATCCCCTCCTGTGGACTATTCAGCACTGACACCACTAGATGGAGCTGCTGGAGCGCAGCCTCAGAAATCCCCTCCTGTAGACAGTTCAGCACTGACACCACTAGATGGAGCTGCTGGAGCGGCCTCAGAAATCCCCTCCTGTAGACAGTTCAGCACTGACACCACTAGATGGAGCTGCTGGAGTACTGGCCTCAGAGATCCCATACCTGTAGACAGTTGAGCCCGGACACAACTAGATGGACCTGCTGGAGCGCGGCCTCAGATGTCCCCTCCTGTAGACAGTTCAGCCCTGACACCACTAGATGGAGCTGCTGGAGCGCGGCCTCAGAAATCCCCTCCTGTAGACAGTTCAGCACTGACACCACTAGATGGAGCTGCAGGAGCGCGGCCTCAGAAATTCCCTCCTGTAGACAGTTCAGCACTGACACCACTAGATGGAGCTGCTGGAGCGGCCTCAGAAATCCCCTCCTTTAGACAGTTCAGCCCTGACACCACTAGATGGAGCTGCTGGAGCGTGGCCTCAGAAATCCCATCCTGTAGACAGTTCAGCGCTGCCACCACTAGATGGAGCTGCTGGAGCAGCCTCAGAAATCCCCTCCTGTAGAAAGTTCAGCACTGACACCACTAGATTGAGCTGCTGGAGCACGGCCTCAGAAATCCCCTCCTGTAGACAGTTCAGCACTGACACCACTAGATGGAGCTGCTGGAGCGCGGCCTCAGAAATCCCCTCCTGTAGACAGTTCAGCACTGTCACCACTAGATGGAGCTGCTGGAGAGCAGTCTCAGAAATCCCCTCCTGTAGACTGTTCAGCACTGACACCACTCGATGGCGCTGCAGGAGCACAGCCTCAGAAATCCCCTCCTGTAGAGAGTTCAGCCCTGACACCACTAGATGGAGCTGAAGGAGCACAGCCTCAGAGATCCCCTCCTGTAGACAGTTCAGCACTGACACCACTAAATGGACCTGCCGGAGCACGGCCTCAGAGACCCCATACCTGTAGACAGTTGAGCCCTGACACCACTAGATGGAGCTGCTGGAGCGCGGCCTCAGAAATCCCCTCCTGTGGACAGTTCAGCACTGACACCACTAGATGGAGCTGCTGGAGCGCAGCCTCAGAAATCCCCTCCTGTAGACAGTTCAGCACTGACACCACTAGATGGAGCTGCTGGAGCGGCCTCAGAAATCCCCTCCTGTAGACAGTTCAGCACTGACACCACTAGATGGAGCTGCTGGAGCGCGGCCTCAGAAATCCCCTCCTGTAGACAGTTCAGCACTGACACCACTAGATGGAGCTGCTGGAGTACTGGCCTCAGAGATCCCATACCTGTAGACAGTTGAGCCCGGACACAACTAGATGGACCTGCTGGAGCGCGGCCTCAGACGTCCCCTCCTGTAGACAGTTCAGCCCTGACACCACTAGATGGAGCTGCTGGAGCGCGGCCTCAGAAATCCCCTCCTGTAGATAGTTCAGCACTGACACCACTAGATGGAGCTGCAGGAGCGCGGCCTCAGAAATCCCCTCCTGTAGACAGTTCAGCACTGACACCACTAGATGGAGCTGCTGGAGCGTGGCCTCAGAAATCCCCTCCTGTAGACAGTTCAGCGCTGACACCACTAGATGGAGCTGCTGGAGCCTAGCCTCAGAAATCCCCTCCTGTAGACAGTTCAGTGCTGACACCACTAGATGGAGCTGCTGGAGCCTGGCCTCAGAAATCCCCTCCTGTAGACAGTTCAGCCCTGACACCACTAGATGGAGCTGTTGGAGCGCGGCCTCAGAAATCCCCACCTGTAGACAGTTCAGCACTGACACCACTAGATGGAGCTGCTGGAGCGCGGCCTCAGAAATCCCCTCCTGTTGACAGTTCAGCACTGACACCACTAGATGGAGCTGCTGGAGCGGCCTCAGAAATCCCCTCCTGTAGACAGTTCAGTGCTGACACCACTAGATGGAGCTGCTGGAGCACTGCCTCAGAAATCCCCTCCTGTAGACAGTTCAGCACTGAAACCACTAGATGGAGCTGCTGGAGCGGCCTCAGATATTCCCCTCCTGTAGACAGTACAGCACTCACACCACTAGATGGAGCAGCTGGAGCGCAGCCTCAGAAATCCCCTCCTGTAGACAGTACAGCACTGGCACCACTAGATGGAGATGCTGGAGCACGGCCTCAGAAATCCACTCCTGTAGACAGTTCAGCACTGACACCACTAGATGGAGCTGCTGGAGCGCGGCCTCAGAAATCCCCTCCTGTAGACAGTTCAGCACTAACACCACTAGATGGAGCTGCTGGAGCGGCCTCAGAAATCCCCTCCTGTAGACAGTTCAGTGCTGACACCACTAGATGGAGCTGCTGGAGCACTGCCTCAGAAATCCCCTCCTGTAGACAGTTCAGCACTGAAACCACTAGATGGAGCTGCTGGAGCGGCCTCAGATATTCCCCTCCTGTAGACAGTACAGCACTCACACCACTAGATGGAGCAGCTGGAGCGCAGCCTCAGAAATCCCCTCCTGTAGACAGTACAGCACTGGCACCACTATATGGAGATGCTGGAGCACGGCCTCAGAAATCCACTCCTGTAGACAGTTCAGCACTGACATCACTAGATGGAGCTGCTGGAGCGCGGCCTCAGAAATCCCCTCCTGTAGACAGTTCAGCACTAACACCACTAGATGGAGCTGCTGGATCGGCCTCAGAAATCCCCTCCTGTGGACAGTTCAGCACTGACACCACTAGATGGAGCTGCTGGAGCGCGGCCTCAGAAATCCCCTCCTGTAGACAGTTCAGCACTAACACCACTAGATGGAGCTGCTGGAGCGGCCTCAGATATCCCCTCCTGTAGACAGTTCAGCGCTGCCACCACTAGATGTAGCTGCTGGAGCCCGGCCTCAGAAATCCCCTCCTGTAGACAGTTGAGTGCTGACACCACTAGATGGAGCTGCTGGAGCACTGCTTCAGAAATCCCCTCCTGTAGACAGTTCAGCACTGGCACCAATACATGGAGCTGCTGGAGCGCAGCCCCAGAAATCCCCTCCTGTAGACAGTTCAGCGCTGACACCACTAGATGGAGCTGCTGGAGACTGGCCTCAGAAATCCCCTCCTGTAGACAGTTCAGTGCTGACACCACTAGATGGAGCTGCTGGAGCACTGCCTCAGAAATCCCCTCCTGTAGACAATTCAGTGCTGACACCACTAGATGGAGCTGCTGGAGCGCGGCCTCAGAAATCCCCTCCTGTAGACAGTTCAGCCCTGACACCAAAAGATGGAGCTGCTGGAGCGTGGCCTCAAGAATTCCCTCCTGTAGACTGTTCAGCACTGACACCACTAGATGGAGCTGCTGGAGCACAGCCTCAGACGTCCCCTCCTGTAGACAGTTCAGCCCTAACACCACTAGATGGAGCTGCTGGAGCGCAGCCTCAGAAATCCCCTCCTGTAGACAGTTCAGCACTGACACCACTAGATGGAGCTGCTGGAGCGCGGCCTCAGAAATCCCCTCCTGTAGACAGTTCAGCACTGTCACCACTAGATGGAGCTGCTGGAGAGCAGTCTCAGAAATCCCCTCCTGTAGACTGTTCAGCACTGACACCACTAGATGGCGCTGCAGGAGCACGGCCTCAGAAATCCCCTCCTGTAGAGAGTTCAGCCCTGACACCACTAGATGGAGCTGAAGGAGCACGGCCTCAGAGATCCCCTCCTGTAGACAGTTCAGCACTGACACCACTAGATGGAGCTGCCGGAGCACGGCCTCAGAGATCCCATACCTGTAGACAGTTGAGCCCTGACACCACTAGATGGAGCTGCTGGAGCGCGGCCTCAGAAATCCCCTCCTGTGGACAGTTCAGCACTGACACCACTAGATGGAGCTGCTGGAGCGCAGCCTCAGAAATCCCCTCCTGTAGACAGTTCAGCACTGACACCACTAGATGGAGCTGCTGGAGCGGCCTCAGAAATCCCCTCCTGTAGACAGTTCAGCCCTGACACCACTAGATGGATCTGCTGGAGCGCGGCCTCAGAAATCCCCTCCTGTAGACAGTTCAGCACTGACACCACTAGATGGAGCTGCTGGAGCGCGGCCTCAGAAATTCCCTCCTGTAGACAGTTCAGCACTGACACCACTAGATGGAGCTGCTGGAGCTGCCTCAGAAATCCCCTCCTGTAGACAGTTCAGCCCTGACACCACTAGATGGAGCTGCTGGAGCGTGGCCTCAGAAATCCCATCCTGTAGACAGTTCAGCGCTGCCACCACTAGATGGAGCTGCTGGAGCAGTCTCAGAAATCCCCTCCTGTAGAAAGTTCAGCACTGACACCACTAGATTGAGCTGCTGGAGCACGGACTCAGAAATCCCCTCCTGTAGACAGTTCAGCACTGACACCACTAGATGGAGCTGCTGGAGCGCGGCCTCAGAAATCCCCTCCTGTAGACAGTTCAGCACTGTCACCACTAGATGGAGCTGCTGGAGAGCAGTCTCAGAAATCCCCTCCTGTAGACTGTTCAGCACTGACACCACTAGATGGCGCTGCAGGAGCACGGCCTCAGAAATTCCCTCCTGTAGAGAGTTCAGCCCTGACACCACTAGATGGAGCTGAAGGAGCACAGCCTCAGAGATCCCCTCCTGTAGACAGTTCAGCACTGACACCACTAAATGGAGCTGCCGGAGCACGGCCTCAGAGACCCCATACCTGTAGACAGTTGAGCCCTGACACCACTAGATGGAGCTGCTGGAGCGCGGCCTCAGAAATCCCCTCCTGTGGACAGTTCAGCACTGACACCACTAGATGGAGCTGCTGGAGCGCAGCCTCAGAAATCCCCTCTTGTAGACAGTTCAGCACTGACACCACTAGATGGAGCTGCTGGAGCGGCCTCAGAAATCCCCTCCTGTAGACAGTTCAGCACTGACACCACTAGATGGAGCTGCTGGAGCGCGGCCTCAGAAATCCCCTCCTGTAGACAGTTCAGCACTGACACCACTAGATGGAGCTGCTGGAGTACTGGCCTCAGAGATCCCATATCTGTAGACAGTTGAGCCCGGACACAACTAGATGGACCTGCTGGAGCGCGGCCTCAGACGTCCCCTCCTGTAGACAGTTCAGCCCTGACACCACTAGATGGAGCTGCTGGAGCGCGGCCTCAGAAATCCCCTCCTGTAGACAGTTCAGCACTGACACCACTAGATGGAGCTGCTGGAGTGCGGCCTCAAAAATTCCCTCCTGTACCTCCTGTAGACAGTTCAGCACTGACACCACTAGATGGAGCTGCTGAAGCGCGGCCTCAGAAATCCCCTCCTGTAGACAGTTCAGCCCTGACACCACTAGATGGAGCTGCTGGAGCGTGGCCTCAGAAATCTCATCCTGCAGACAGTTCAGCGCTGCCACCACTAGATGGAGCTGCTGGAGCAGCCTCAGAAATCCCCTCCTGTAGAAAGTTCAGCACTGACACCACTAGATTGAGCTGCTGGAGCACGGCCTCAGAAATCCCCTCCTGTAGACAGTTCAGCACTGACACCACTAGATGGAGCTGCTGGAGCGTGGCCTCAGAAATCCCCTCCTGTAGACAGTTCAGCGCTGACACCACTAGATGGAGCTGCTGGAGCCTGGCCTCAGAAATCCCCTCCTGTAGACAGTTCAGTGCTGACACCACTAGATGGAGCTGCTGGAGCCTGGCCTCAGAAATCCCCTACTGTAGACAGTTCAGCCCTGACACCACTAGATGGAGCTGTTGGAGCGCGGCCTCAGAAATCCCCACCTGTAGACAGTTCAGCACTGACACCACTAGATGGAGCTGCTGGAGCGCGGCCTCAGAAATCCCCTCCTGTTGACAGTTCAGCACTGACACCACTAGATGGAGCTGCTGGAGCGGCCTCAGAAATCCCCTCCTGTAGACAGTTCAGTGCTGACACCACTAGATGGAGCTGCTGGAGCACTGCCTCAGAAATCCCCTCCTGTAGACAGTTCAGCACTGAAACCACTAGATGGAGCTGCTGGAGCGGCCTCAGATATTCCCCTCCTGTAGACAGTACAGCACTCACACCACTAGATGGAGCAGCTGGAGCGCAGCCTCAGAAATCCCCTCCTGTAGACAGTACAGCACTGGCACCACTAGATGGAGATGCTGGAGCACGGCCTCAGAAATCCACTCCTGTAGACAGTTCAGCACTGACACCACTAGATGGAGCTGCTGGAGCGCGGCCTCAGAAATCCCCTCCTGTAGACAGTTCAGCACTAACACCACTAGATGGAGCTGCTGGAGCACTGCCTCAGAAATCCCCTCCTGTAGACAGTTCAGCACTGAAACCACTAGATGGAGCTGCTGGAGCGGCCTCAGATATTCCCCTCCTGTAGACAGTACAGCACTCACACCACTAGATGGAGCAGCTGGAGCGCAGCCTCAGAAATCCCCTCCTGTAGACAGTACAGCACTGGCACCACTAGATGGAGATGCTGGAGCATGGCCTCAGAAATCCACTCCTGTAGACAGTTCAGCACTGACACCACTAGATGGAGCCGCTGGACCTCGGCCTCATAAATCCCCTCCTGTAGACATTTCAGTACTAACACCACTAGATGGAGCTGCTGGAGCGGCCTCAGAAATCCCCTCCTGTGGACAGTTCAGCACTGACACCACTAGATGGAGCTGCTGGAGCCCGGCCTCAGAAATCCCCTCCTGTAGACAGTTCAGCACTAACACCACTAGATGGAGCTGCTGGAGCGGCCTCAGATATCCCCTCCTGTAGACAGTTCAGCGCTGCCACCACTAGATGGAGCTGCTGGAGCCCGGCCTCAGAAATCCCCTCCTGTAGACAGTTGAGTGCTGACACCACTAGATGGAGCTGCTGGAGCACTGCCTCAGAAATCCCCTCCTGTAGACAGTTCAGCACTGGCACCAATACATGGAGCTGCTGGAGCGCAGCCCCAGAAATCCCCTCCTGTAGACAGTTCAGCGCTGACACCACTAGATGGAGCTGCTGGAGACTGGCCTCAGAAATCCCCTCCTGTAGACAGTTCAGTGCTGACACCACTAGATGGAGCTGCTGGAGCACTGCCTCAGAAATCCCCTCCTGTAGACAATTCAGTGCTGACACCACTAGATGGAGCTGCTGGAGCGCGGCCTCAGAAATCCCCTCCTGTAGACAGTTCAGCCCTGACACCAAAAGATGGAGCTGCTGGAGCACGGCCTCAGAAATCCCCTCCTGTAGACAGTTCAGCACTGACACCACTAGATGGAGCTGCTGGAGCGCGGCCTCAGAAATCCCCTCCTGTAGACAGTTCAGTGCTGACACCACTAGATGGAGCTGCTGGAGCGCGGCCTTAGAAATCCCCTACTGTAGACAGTTCAGTGCTGACACCACTAGATGGAGCTGCTGCAGCGCGGCCTCAGAAATCCCCTCCTGTAGACAGTTCAGCCCTGTCACCACTAGATGGAGCTGCTGGAGCGTGGCCTCAAGAATTCCCTCCTGTAGACTGTTCAGCACTGACACCACTAGATGGAGCTGCTGGAGCACAGCCTCAGACGTCCCCTCCTGTAGACAGTTCAGCCCTAACACCACTAGATGGAGCTGCTGGAGCGCAGCCTCAGAAATCCCCTCCTGTAGACAGTTCAGCACTGACACCACTAGATGGAGCTGCTGGAGCGCGGCCTCAGAAATCCCCTCCTGTAGACAGTTCAGCACTGTCACCACTAGATGGAGCTGCTGGAGAGCAGTCTCAGAAATCCCCTCCTGTAGACTGTTCAGCACTGACACCACTAGATGGCGCTGCAGGAGCACGGCCTCAGAAATCCCCTCCTGTAGAGAGTTCAGCCCTGACACCACTAGATGGAGCTGAAGGAGCACGGCCTCAGAGATCCCCTCCTGTAGACAGTTCAGCACTGACACCACTAGATGGAGCTGCTGGAGCGGCCTCAGAAATCCCCTCCTGTAGACAGTTCAGCCCTGACACCACTAGATGGAGCTGCTGGAGCGTGGCCTCAGAAATCCCATCCTGTAGACAGTTCAGCGCTGCCACCACTAGATGGAGCTGCTGGAGCAGGCTCAGAAATCCCCTCCTGTAGAAAGTTCAGCACTGACACCACTAGATTGAGCTGCTGGAGCACGGCCTCAGAAATCCCCTCCTGTAGACAGTTCAGCACTGACACCACTAGATGGAGCTGCTGGAGCGCGGCCTCAGAATTCCCCTCCTGTAGACAGTTCAGCACTGTCACCACTAGATGGAGTTGCTGGAGAGCAGTCTCAGAAATCCCCTCCTGTAGACTGTTCAGCACTGACACCACTAGATGGCGCTGCAGGAGCACGGCCTCAGAAATCCCCTCCTGTAGAGAGTTCAGCCCTGACACCACTAGATGGAGCTGAAGGAGCACGGCCTCAGAGATCCCCTCCTGTAGACAGTTCAGCACTGACACCACTAAATGGAGCTGCCGGAGCACGGCCTCAGAGACCCCATACCTGTAGACAGTTGAGCCCTGACACCACTAGATGGAGCTGCTGGAGCGCGGCCTCAGAAATCCCCTCCTGTGGACAGTTCAGCACTGACACCACTAGATGGAGCTGCTGGAGCGCAGCCTCAGAAATCCCCTCCTGTAGACAGTTCAGCACTGACACCACTAGATGGAGCTGCTGGAGCGGCCTCAGAAATCCCCTCCTGTAGACAGTTCAGCACTGACACCACTAGATGGAGCTGCTGGAGCGCGGCCTCAGAAATCCCCTCCTGTAGACAGTTCAGCACTGACACCACTAGATGGAGCTGCTGGAGCGCGGCCTCAGAAATTCCCTCCTGTAGACAGTTCAGCACTGACATCACTAGATGGAGCTGCTGGAGCGGCCTCAGAAATCCCCTCCTGTAGACAGTTCAGCCCTGACACCACTAGATGGAGATGCTGGAGCGTGGCCTCAGAAATCTCATCCTGCAGACAGTTCAGCGCTGCCACCACTAGATGGAGCTGCTGGAGCAGCCTCAGAAATCCCCTCCTGTAGAAAGTTCAGCACTGACACCACTAGATTGAGCTGCTAGAGCACGGCCTCAGAAATCCCCTCCTGTAGACAGTTCAGCACTGACACCACTAGATGGAGCTGCTGGAGCGTGGCCTCAGAAATCCCCTCCTGTAGACAGTTCAGCACTGACACCACTAGATGGAGCTGCTGGAGCACGGCCTCAGAAATCCCCTTCTGTAGACATTTCAGCACTGACACCACTATATGTAGCTGCTGGAGCGCAGCCTCAGAAATCCCCTCCTGTAGACAGTTCAGCCCTGACACCACTAGATGGAGCTACTGGAGCGTGGCTTCAGAAATCCCCTCCTGTAGACAGTACAGCACTGAAACCACTAGATGGAGCTGCTGCAGCGCGGCCTCAGAAATCCCCTCCTGTAGACAGTTCAGCACTGACACCACTAGATGGAGCTGCTGGAGCGGCTTCAGAAATCCCCTCCTGTAGACAGTTCAGCCCTGACACCACTAGATGGAGCTGCTGGAGCGTGGCCTCAGAAATCCCATCCTGTAGACAGTTCAGCGCTGCCACCACTAGATGGAGCTGCTGGAGCGGCCTCAGAAATCCCCTCATGTACACAGTTCAGCACTGACACCACTAGATGGAGCAGCTGGAGCGCGGCCTCAGATATCCCCTCCTGTAGACAGTTCAGCACTGTCACCACTAGATGGAGCTGCTGGAGAGCGGCTTCAGGCGTCCCCTCCTGTAAACAGTTCAGCCCTGACACCACTAGATGGAGCTGCTGGAGAGCAGCCTCAGAAATCCCCTCCTGTAGACAGTTCAGCGCTGCCACCACTAGATGGAGCTGCTGGAGCGGCCTCAGAAATCCCCTCATGTACACAGTTCAGCACTGACACCACTAGATGGAGCAGCTGGAGCGCGGCCTCAGATATCCCCTCCTGTAGACAGTTCAGCACTGTCACCACTAGATGGAGCTGCTGGAGAGCGGCTTCAGGCGTCCCCTCCTGTAAACAGTTCAGCCCTGACACCACTAGATGGAGCTGCTGGAGAGCAGCCTCAGAAATCCCCTCCTGTAGACAGTTCAGCCCTAACACCACTAGATGGAGCTGCTGAAGCGCAGCCTCAGAAATCCCCTCCTGTAGACAGTTCAGCTCTGACACCACTAGATGGAGCAGCTGGAGCACAGTCTCAGAAATCCCCTCCTGTAGACAGTTCAGCACTGACACCACTAGATGGAGCTGCTGGAGCGTGGCCTCAGAAATCCCCTCCTGTAGAGAGTTCAGCCCTGACACCACTAGATAGAGCTGAAGGAGCACGGCCTCAGAGATCCCCTCCTGTAGACAGTTCAGCACCGACACCACTAGATGGAGCTGCCGGAGCACGGCCTCAGAGATCCCATACCTGTAGACAGTTGAGCCCTGACACCACTAGATGGAGCTGCTGGAGCGCGGCCTCAGAAATCCCCTCCTGTAGACAGTTCAGCACTGACACCACTAGATGGAGCTGCTGGAGCGCAGCCTCAGAAATCCCCTCCTGTAGACAGTTCAGCACTGACACCACTAGATGGAGCTGCTGGAGCGGCCTCAGAAATCCCCTCCTGTAGACAGTTCAGCACTGACACCACTAGATGGAGCTGCTGGAGCGCGGCCTCAGAAATCCCCTCCTGTAGACAGTTCAGCACTGACACCACTAGATGGAGCTGCTGGAGTACTGGCCTCAGAGATCCCATACCTGTAGACAGTTGAGCCCGGACACAACTAGATGGACCTGCTGGAGCGCGGCCTCAGACGTCCCCTCCTGTAGACAGTTCAGCCCTGACACCACTAGATGGAGCTGCTGGAGCGCGGCCTCAGAAATCCCCTCCTGTAGACAGTTCAGCACTGACACCACTAGATGGAGCTGCTGGAGCGCGGCCTCAGAAATCCCCTCCTGTAGACAGTTCAGCACTGACACCACTAGATGGAGCTGCTGGAGCGCGGCCTCAGAAATTCCCTCCTGTAGACAGTTCAGCACTAACACCACTAGATGTAGGTGCTGGAGCGGCCTCAGAAATCCCCTCCTGTAGACAGTTCAGCCCTGACACCACTAGATGGAGCTGCTGGAGCGTGGCCTCAGAAATCCCATCCTGTAGACAGTTCAGCGCTGCCACCACTAGATGGAGCTGCTGGAGCAGCCTCAGAAATCCCCTCCTGTAGAAAGTTCAGCACAGACACCACTAGATTGAGCTGCTGGAGCACGGCCTCAGAAATCCCCTCCTGTAGACAGTTCAGCACTGACACCACTAGATGGAGCTGCTGGAGCGTGGCCTCAGAAATCCCCTCCTGTAGACAGTTCATCCCTGACACCAGTAGATGGAGCTGCTGGAGAGCGGCCTCAGAAATCCCCTCCTGTAGACAGTACAGCACTGAAACCACTAGATGGAGCTGCTGGAGCGGCCTCAGAAATCCCCTCCTGTAGACAGTTCAGCCCTGACACCACTAGATGGAGCTGCTGGAGCGTGGCCTCAGAAATCCCATCCTATAGACAGTTCAGCGCTGCCACCACTAGATGGAGCTGCTGGAGCGGCCTCAGAAATCCCCTCCTGTAGACAGTTCAGCACTGACACCACTAGATGGAGCTGCTGGAGCGCTTCCTCAGAAATCCCCTCCTGTAGACAGTTCAGCACTGTCACCACTAGATGGAGCTGCTGGAGAGCGGCCTCAGGCATCCCCTCCTGTAAACAGTTCAGCCCTGACACCACTAGATGGAGCTGCTGGAGAGCAGCCTCAGAAATCCCCTCCTGTAGACAGTTCCGCCCTAACACCACTAGATGGAGCTGCTGAAGCGCAGCCTCAGAAATCCCCTCCTGTAGACAGTTCAGCTCTGACACCACTAGATGGAGCAGCTGGAGCGCAGCCTCAGAAATCCCCTCCTGTAGACAGTTCAGCACTGACACCACTAGATGGAGCTGCTGCAGCACGGCCTCAGAAATCCCCTCCTGTAGACAGTTCAGCACTGACACCACTAGATGGACCTGCTGGAGCGCGGCCTCAGAAATCCCCTCCTGTAGACAGTTCAGCACTGACACCACTAGATGGAGCTGCTGTAGCGCGGCCTCCGAAATCCCCTCCTGTAGACAGTTCAGCGCTGACACCACTAGATGGAGCTGCTAGAGCACGGCCTCAGAAATCCCCTCCTGTAGACAGTTCAGCACTGACACCACTAGATGGACCTGCTGGAGCGCGGCCTCAGAAATCCCCTCCTGTAGACAGTTCAGCCCTGACACCACTAGATGGAGCTGCTGGAGTGCGGCCTCATGAATCCCCTCCAGTAGACAGTTCAGCCCCGACACCACTAGATGGAGCTGCAGGAGCGCGGCCTCAGAAATCCCCTCCTGTAGACAGTTCAGCACTCACACCACTAGATGGAGCTGCCGGAGCGCAGCTTCAGAAATACCCTCCAGTAAACAGTATAGCTCTGACACCACTAGATGGATCTGCTGGAGCGCGGACTCAGAAATCCCCTCCTGTAGACAGTTCAGTGCTTGACACCACTAGATGGAGCTGCTGGAGCACGACGTCAGAAATCCCCTCCTGTAGACAGTTCAGCACTGACACCACTAGATGGAGCTCCTGTAGCGCGGCCTACGAAATCCCCTCCTGTAGACAGTTCAGCGCTGACACCACTAGATGGAGCTGCTGGATCGCGGCCTCACAAATCCCCTCCTGTAGACAGTTCAGCCCTGACACCACTAGATGGAGCTGCTGGAGCGCAGCCTCAGAAATCCCCTCCTGTAGACAGTACAGTGCTGACACCACTAGATGGAGCTGCTGGAGCGCGGCCTCACAAATCAACTCCTGTAGACAGTTCAGTGCTGACTCCACAAGATGGAGCTGCTGGAGCGCGGCCTCAGAAATCTTCTCCTGTACATTTCAGCCCTGACACCACTAGATGGAGTTGCTGGAGCGTGGCTTCAGAAAGCCCCTCCTGTAGACAGTTCAGCACTGACACCACTAGATGGAGCTGCTGGAGCGTGGCCTCAGAAATCCTCTCCTGTAGACAGTTCAGCGCTGACACCACTAGATGGAGCTGCTGGAGCACGGCCTCAGAAATCCCCTCCTGTAGACAGTTCAGCCCTGACACCACTAGATGGAGCTGCTGGAGCGTGGCCTCAGAAATCCCCTCCTGTAGACAGTTCAGCACTGACACCACTAGATGAAGCTGCTGGAGCGGCCTCAGAAATCCCCTCCTGTAGACAGTTCAGCACTGACACCACTAGATGGAGCTGCTGGAGTGGCCTCAGAAATCCCCTCCTGTAGACAGTTCAGCACTGACACCACTAGATAGAGCTGCTGGAGCGTGGCCTCTGAAATCCCCTCCTGTACACAGTTGAGCCCTGACACCACTAGATGGAGTTGCTGGAGCTGCCTCAGAAATCCCTTCCTGTAGACAGTTCAGCCCTGACACCACTAGATGGACCAGCTATAGCGCAGCCTCAGAAATCCCCTCCTGTAGACAGTTCAGCACTGACACCACTAGATGGAGCTGCTGGAGCGCGGCCTCAGAAATCCCCTCCTGTAGACAGTTCAGCACTGTCACCACTAGATGGAGCTGCTGGAGAGCGGCCTCAGACGTCCCCTCCTGTAAACAGTTCAGCCCTGACACCACTAGATGGAGCTGCTGGAGCGCAGCCTCAGAAATCCCCTCCTGTAGACAGTTCAGCCCTAACACCACTAGATGGAGCTGCTGAAGCGCAGCCTCAGAAATCCCCTCCTGTAGACAGTTCAGCTCTGACACCACTAGATATAGCAGCTGGAGCACAACCTCAGAAATCCCCTCCTGTAGACAGTTCAGCACTGACACCACTAGATGGAGCTGCTGGAGCGCGGCCTCAGAAATCCCCTCCTGTAGACAGTTCAGCACTGACACCACTAGATGTAGGTGCTGGAGCGGCCTCAGAAATCCCCTCCTGTAGACAGTTCAGCCCTGACACCACTAGATGGAGCTGCTGGAGCGTGGCCTCAGAAATCCCATCCTGTAGACAGTTCAGCGCTGCCACCACTAGATGGAGCTGCTGGAGCAGCCTCAGAAATCCCCTCCTGTAGAAAGTTCAGCAGAGACACCACTAGATTGAGCTGCTGGAGCACGGCCTCAGAAATCCCCTCCTGTAGACAGTTCAGCACTGACACCACTAGATGGAGCTGCTGGAGCGTGGCCTCAGAAATCCCCTCCTGTAGACAGTTCAGCACTGACACCACTAGATGGAGCTGCTGGAGCACGGCCTCAGAAATCCCCTTCTGTAGACATTTCAGCACTGACACCACTATATGGAGCTGCTGGAGCGCAGCCTCAGAAATTCCCTCCTGTAGACAGTTCAGCCCTGACACCACTAGATGGAGCTGCTGGAGAGCGGCCTCAGAAATCCCCTCCTGTAGACAGTACAGCACTGAAACCACTAGATGGAGCTGCTGGAGCGGCCTCAGAAATCCCCTCCTGTAGACAGTTCAGCCCTGACACCACTAGATGGAGCTGCTGGAGCGTGGCCTCAGAAATCCCATCCTATAGACAGTTCAGCGCTGCCACCACTAGATGGAGCTGCTGGAGCGGCCTCAGAAATCCCCTCCTGTAGACAGTTCAGCACTGACACCACTAGATGGAGCTGCTGGAGCGCTTCCTCAGAAATCCCCTCCTGTAGACAGTTCAGCACTGTCACCACTAGATGGAGCTGCTGGAGAGCGGCCTCAGGCATCCCATCCTGTAAACAGTTCAGCCCTGACACCACTAGATGGAGCTGCTGGAGAGCAGCCTCAGAAATCCCCTCCTGTAGACAGTTCCGCCCTAACACCACTAGATGGAGCTGCTGAAGCGCAGCCTCAGAAATCCCCTCCTGTAGACAGTTCAGCTCTGACACCACTAGATGGAGCAGCTGGAGCGCAGCCTCAGAAATCCCATCCTGTAGACAGTTCAGCACTGACACCACTATATGGAGCTGCTGGAGCGCAGCCTCAGAAATCCCCTCCTGTAGACAGTTCAGCCCTGACACCACTAGATGGAGCTGCTAGAGCGCGGCCTCAGAAATCCCCTCCTGTGGACAGTACAGCACTGAAACCACTAGATGGAGCTGCTGCAGCGCGGCCTCAGAAATCCCCTCCTGTAGACAGTTCAGCACTGACACCACTAGATGGAGCTGCTGGAGCAGCCTCAGAAATCCCCTCCTGTAGACAGTTCAGCCCTGACACCACTAGATGGAGCTGCTGGAGCGTGGCCTCAGAAATCCCATCCTCTGGACAGTTCGGCGCTGCCACCACTAGATGGAGCTGCTGGAACGGCCTCAGAAATCCCCTCCTGTAGACAGTTCAGCACTGATACCACTAGATGGAGCTGCTGGAGCGCGGCCTCAGAAATCCCCTCCTGTATACAGTTCAGCACTGACACCACTAGATGGAGCTGCTGGAGCGGCCTCAGAAATCCCCTCCTGTAGACAGTTCAGCCCTGACACCACTAGATGGAGCTGCTGGAGCGTTGCCTCAGAAATCCCATCCTGTAGACAGTTCAGCGCTGCCACCACTAGATGGAGCTGCTGGAGCGGCCTCAGAAATCCCCTCCTGTATACAGTTCAGCACTGACACCACTAGATGGAGCTGCTGGAGCGTGGCCTCAGAAATCCCCTCCTGTAGACAGTTCAGCACTGACACCACTAGATGGAGCTGCTGGAGCGGCCTCAGAAATCCCCTCCTGTAGACAGTTCAGCACTGACACCAGTAAATGGAGCTGCTGGAGCGGCCTCAGAAATCCCCTCCTGTAGACAGTTCAGCACTGACACCACTAGATAGAGCTGCTGGAGCGTGGCCTCTGAAATCCCCTCCTGTAGACAGTTGAGCCCTGACACCACTAGATGGAGCTGCTGGAGCTGCCTCAGAAATCCCTTCCTGTAGACAGTTCTGCCCTGACACCACTAGATGGACCTGCTGGAGCGCAGCCTCAGAAATCCCCTCCTGTAGACAGTTCAGCACTGACACCACTAGATGGAGCTGCTGGAGCGCGGCCTCAGAAATCCCCTCCTGTAGACAGTTCAGCACTGTCACCACTAGAAGGAGCTGCTGGAGACCGGCCTCAGACGTCCCCTCCTGTAAACAGTTCAGCCCTGACACCACTAGATGGAGCTGCTGGAGCGCAGCCTCAGAAATCCCCTCCTGTAGACAGTTCAGCCCTAACACCACTAGATGGAGCTGCTGAAGCGCAGCCTCAGAAATCCCCTCCTGTAGACAGTTCAGCTCTGACACCACTAGATGGAGCAGCTGGAGCGCAACCTCAGAAATCCCCTCCTGTAGACAGTTCAGCACTGACACCACTAGATGGAGCTGCTGGAGCGCGGCCTCAGAAATCCCCTCCTGTAGACAGTTCAGCACTGACACCACTAGATGGACCTGCTGGAGCGCGGCCTCAGAAATCCCCTCCTGTAGACAGTTCAGCCCTGACACCACTAGATGGAGCTGCTGGAGTGCGGCCTCATAAATCCCCTCATGTAGACAGTTCAGCCCCGACACCACTAGATGGAGCTGCAGGAGCGCGGCCTCAGAAATCCCCTCCAGTAGACAGTTCAGCACTCACACAACTAGATGGAGCTGCTGGAGCGCAGCCTCATAAATCCCCTCCTGTAGACAGTTCAGTGCTGACACCACTAGATGGAGCTGCTGGAGCGCAGCCTCATAAATCCCCTCCTGTAGACAGTTCAGTGCTGACACCACTAGATGGAGCTGCTGGAGCACTGGCCTCAGAAATCCCCTCCTGTAGACAGTTCAGTGCTGACACCACTAGATGGAGCTGCTGGAGCACGGCCTCAGAAATCCCCTCCTGTAGACAGTTCAGTGCTTGACACCACTAGATGGAGCTGCTGGAGCGCCGCCTCAGAAATCCCCTCCTGTAGACAGTTCAGCACTCACACCACTAGATGGAGCTGCTGGAGCGCAGCCTCATAAATCCCCTCCTGTAGACAGTTCAGTGCTGACACCACTAGATGGAGCTGCCGGAGCGCAGCTTCAGAAATACCCTCCAGTAAACAGTACAGCACTGACACCACTAGATGGAGCTGCTGGAGCGCGGCCTAAGAAATCCCCTCCTGTAGACAGTTGAGCCCTAACACCACTAGATGGAGCTGCTGGAGTGCGGCCTCAGAAATCCCCTAATGTAGACAGTTCAGCACTGAAACCACTAGATGGAGCTTCTGTAGCGCGGCCTCCGAAATCCCCTCCTGTAGACAGTTCAGCGCTGACACCACTAGATGGAGCTGCTGGAGCGCCTCCTCAGAAATCCCCTCCTGTAGACAGTTCATCACTCACACCACTAGATGGAGCTGCTGGAGCGCAGCCTCAGAAATCCCCTCCTGTAGACAGTTCAGTGCTGACACCACTAGATGGAGCTGCCGGAGCGCGGCCTCACAAATCAACTCCTGTAGACAGTTCAGTGCTGACACCACAAGATGGAGCTGCTGGAGCGCGGCCTCAGAAATCCTCTCCTGTACATTTCAGCCCTGACACCACTAGATGGAGTTGCTGGAGCGTGGCTTCAGAAATCCCCTAATGTAGACAGTTCAGCACTGACACCACTAGATGGAGCTGCTGTAGCGCGGCCTCCGAAATCCCATCCTGTAGACAGTTCAGCGCTGACACCACTAGATGGAGCTGCTGGAGCACGGCCTCAGAAATCCCCTCCTATAGACAGTTCAGCCCTGACACCACTAGATGGAGCTGCTGGAGCTGCCTCAGAAATCCCCTCCTGTAGACAGTTCAGCACTGACACCACTATATGGAGCTGCTGGAGCGCAGCCTCAGAAATCCCCTCCTGTAGACAGTTCAGCCTTGACACCACTAGATGGAGCTGCTGGAGCGCGGCCTCAGAAATCCCCTCCTGTAGACAGTACAGCACTGAAACCACTAGATGGAGCTGCTGCAGCGCGGCCTCAGAAATCCCCTCCTGTAGACAGTTCAGCACTGACACCACTAGATGGAGCTGCTGGAGCGGCCTCAGAAATCCCCTCCTGTAGACAGTTCAGCCCTGACACCACTAGATGGAGCTGCTGGAGCGTGGCCTCAGAAATCCCATCCTGTAGACAGTTCAGCTTTGCCACCACTAGATGGAGCTGCTGGAGCGGCCTCAGAAATCCCCTCCTGTAGACAGTTCAGCACTGATACCACTAGATGGAGCTGCTGGACGGCGGCCTCAGAAATCCCCTCCTGTAGACAGTTCAGCACTGACACCACTAGATGGAGCTGCTGGAGCGGCCTCAGAAATCCCCTTCTGTAGACAGTTCAGCACTGACACCACTAGATGGAGCTGCTGGAGCGTTGCCTCAGAAATCCCATCCTGTAGACAGTTCAGCGCTGCCACCACTAGATGGAGCTGCTGGAGCGGCCTCAGAAATCCCCTCCTGTAGACAGTTCAGCCCTGACACCACTAGATGGAGCTGCTGGAGCGTTGCCTCAGAAATCCCATCCTGTAGACAGTTCAGCGCTGCCACGACTAGATGGAGCTGCTGGAGCTGCCTCAGAAATCCCCTCCTGTAGACAGTTCAGCACTGACACCACTAGATGGAGCTGCTGGAGCGCGGCCTCAGAAATCCCCTCCTGTAGACAGTTCAGCACTGTCACCACTAGATGGAGCTGCTGGAGAGCGGCCTCAGGCGTCCCCTCCTGTAAACAGTTCAGCCCTGACACCACTAGATGGAGATGCTGGAGAGCAGCCTCAGAAATCCCCTCCTGTAGACAGTTCAGCCCTAACACCACTAGATGGAGCTGCTGAAGCGCAGCCTCAGAAATCCCCTCCTGTAGACAGCTCAGCTCTGACACCACTAGATGGAGCAGCTGGAGCACAGCCTCAGAAATCCCCTCCTGTAGACAGTTCAGCACTGACACCACTAGATGGAGCTGCCGGAGCGCAGCTTCAGAAATACCCTCCAGTAAACAGTACAGCACTGACACCACTAGATGGAGCTGCTGGAGCGCGGACTCAGAAATCCCCTCCTGTAGACAGTTCAGTGCTTGACACCACTAGATGGAGCTGCTGGAGCACGGCCTCAGAAATCCCCTCCTGTAGACAGTTCAGCACTGACACCACTAGATGGAGCTGCTGTAGCGCGGCCTAAGAAATCCCCTCCTGTAGACAGTTCAGCGCTGACACCACTAGATGGAGCTGCTGGATCGCGGCCTCACAAATCCCCTCCTGTAGACAGTTCAGCCCTGACACCACTAGATGGAGCTGCTGGAGCGCAGCCTCAGAAATCCCCTCCTGTAGACAGTACAGTGCTGACAGCACTAGATGGAGCTGCTGGAGCGCGGCCTCACAAATCAACTCCTGTAGACAGTTCAGTGCTGACACCACAAGATGGAGCTGCTGGAGCGCGGCCTCAGAAATCCTCTCCTGTACATTTCAGCCCTGACACCACTAGATGGAGTTGCTGGAGCGTGGCTTCAGAAAGCCCCTCCTGTAGACAGTTCAGCACTGACACCACTAGATGGAGCTGCTGGAGCGTGGTCTCAGAAATCCTCTCCTGTAGACAGTTCAGCACTGACACCACTAGATGGAGCTGCTGGAGCACGGCCTCAGAAATCCCCTCCTGTAGACAGTTGAGCCCTGACACCACTAGATGGAGCTGCTGGAGCGTGGCCTCAGAAATCCCCTCCTGTAGACAGTTCAGCACTGACACCACTAGATGGAGCTGCTGGAGCGTGGCCTCAGAAATCCCCTCCTGTAGACAGTTCAGCTCTGACACCACTAGATGGAGCTGCTGGAGCTGCCTCAGAAATCCCATCCTGTAGACAGTTCAGCACTGACACCACTAGATGGAGCTGCTGGGGCGTGGCCTCTGAAATCCCCTCCTGTAGACAGTTGAGCCCTGACACCACTAGATGGAGCTGCTGGAGCTGCCTCAGAAATCCCCTCCTGTAGACAGTTCAGCCCTGACACCACTAGATGGACCTGCTGGAGCGCAGCCTCAGAAATCCCCTCCTGTAGACAGTTCAGCACTGTCACCACTAGATGGAGCTGCTGGAGAGCGGCCTCAGACGTCCCCTCCTGTAAACAGTTCAGCCCTGACACCACTAGATGGAGCTGCTGGAGCGCAGCCTCAGAACTCCCCTCCTGTAGACAGTTCAGCCCTAACACCACTAGATGGAGCTTCTGAAGCGCAGCCTCAGAAATCCCCTCCTGTAGACAGTTCAGCTCTGACACCACTAGATGGAGCAGCTGGAGCGCAGCCTCAGAAATCCCCTCCTGTAGACAGTTCAGCACTGACACCACTAGATGGAGCTGCTGGAGCACGGCCTCAGAAATCCCCTCCTGTAGACAGTTCAGCACTGACACCACTAGATGGACCTGCTGGAGCGCGGCCTCAGAAATTCCCTCCTGTAGACAGTTCAGCACTGACACCACTAGATGGAGCTGCTGTAGCGCGGCCTCCGAAATCCCATCCTGTAGACAGTTCAGCGCTGACACCACTAGATGGAGCAGCTAGAGTTCGGCCTCAGAAATCCCCTCCTGTAGACAGTTCAGCACTCACACCACTAGATGGAGCTGCTGGAGCGCAGCCTCATAAATCCCCTCCTGTAGACAGTTCAGTGCTGACACCACTAGATGGAGCTGCCGGAGCGCAGCTTCAGAAATACCCTCCAGTAAACAGTACAGCACTGACACCACTAGATGGAGCTGCTGGAGCGCGGCCTCAGAAATCCCCTCCTGTAGACAGTTCAGTGCTTGACACCACTAGATGGAGCTGCTGGAGCGCCGCCTCAGAAATCCCCTCCTGTAGACAGTTCAGCACTCACACCACTAGATGGAGCTGCCGGAGCGCAGCTTCAGAAATACCCTCCAGGAAACAGTACAGCACTGACACCACTAGATGGAGCTGCTGGAGCGCGGCCTAAGAAATCCCCTCCTGTAGACAGTTCAGCCCTGACACCACTAGATGGAGCTGCTGGAGCGCGGCCTCAGAAATCCCCTCCTGTAGACAGTTCAGCACTGACACCACTAGATGGAGCTGCTGGAGCGCGGCCTCCGAAATCCCCTCCTGTAGACAGTTCAGCGCTGACACCACTAGATGGAGCTGCTGGATCGCGGCCTCACAAATCCCCTCCTGTAGACAGTTCAGCCCTGACACCACTAGATGGAGCTGCTGGAGCGCAGCCTCAGAAATCCCCTCCTGTAGACAGTACAGTGCTGACACCACTAGATGGAGCTGCTGGAGCGCGGCCTCACAAATTAACTCCTGTAGACAGTTCAGTGCTGACACCACAAGATGGAGCTGCTGGAGCGCGGCCTCAGAAATCCTTTCCTGTACATTTCAGCCCTGACACCACTAGATGGAGTTGCTGGAGCGTGGCTTCAGAAAGCCCCTCCTGTAGACAGTTCAGCACTGACACCACTAGATGGAGCTGCTGGAGCATGGCCTCAGAAATACTCTCCAGTAGACAGATCAGCACTGACACCACTAGATGGAGCTGCTGGAGGTCGGCCTCAGAAATCCCCTCCTGTAGACAGTTCAGCACTCACACCACTAGATGGAGCTGCTGGAGCGTGGCCTCCGAAATCCCCTACTGTAGACAGTTCAGCACTGACACCACTGGACGGAGCAGCAGGAGCGTGGCCTCAGAAATACCCTCCGGTAAATAGTACAGCACTGACACCACTAGATGGAGCTGCTGGAGCGCGGCCTCAGAAATACCCTCCAGTAGACAGTTTAGTGCTTGACACCACTAGATGAAGCTGCTGGAGCAGCCTCAGAAATCCCCTCCTGTAGACAGTTCAGCACTGACACCACTAGATGGAGCTGCTGGAGCGTGGCCTCAGAAATCCACTCCTGTAGACAGTTCAGCACTGACACCAATAGATGGAGCTGCTGGTGCACGGCCTCAGACATACGCTCCTGTAGACAGTTCAGTGCTTGACACCACTAGATGGAGCTGCTGGAGCGCGGCCTCAGAAATCCCCTCCTGTAGACAGTTCAGCCCTGACACCACTAGATGGAGCTGCTGGAGCGCGGCCTCAGAAATCCCCTCCTGTAGACAGTTCAGCCCTGACACCACTAGAAGGAGCTGCTGGAGCGCGGCCTCAGAAATCCCCTCCTGTAGACAGTTCAGCACTGACACCACTGGATGGAGCTGCAGGAGCGGCCTCAGAAATCCCCTCCTGTAGACATTTCAGCCCTGACACCAATAGATGGAGCTGCTGGAGCGCGGCCTCAGAAATCCCCTCCTATAGACAGTTCAGCACTGACACCACTAGATGGAGCTGCTGGAGCGCGTCCTCAGAAATCCACTCCTGTAGACAGTTCAGCACTGACACCACTAGATGGAGCTGCCCCAGCACGGCCTTAGAAATCCCCTCCTGTAGACAGTTCAGCACTGGCACCACTAGATGGTGCTGCTGGAGCGCGGTCTCAGAAATCCCCTCCTGTAGACAGTTCAGCACTGACACCACTAGATGGAGCAGCTGGAGAGCGGGCCTCAGAAATCCCCTCCTGTAGACAGTTCAGCTCTGACACTACTAGATTGGAGCTGCTGGAGCGCGGCCTCAGAAATCCCCTCCTGTAGACAGTTCAGCACTGACACCACTAGATGGAGCTGCTGGAGCGCGGCCTCAGAAATCCCCTCCTGTAGACAGTTCAGCACTTACACCACTAGATGGAGCTGCAGGAGCGGCCTCAGAAATCCCCTCCTGTAGACAGTTCAGCACTGACACCACTAGATGGAGCTGCTTTTGCGGCCTCAGAAATCCCCTCCTGCAGACAGTTCAGCACTGACACCACTAGATGGAGCTGCTGGAGCGGCCTTAGACATCCCCTCCTGTAAACAGTTCAGCACAGGCACCACTAGATGGAGCTGCTGGAGCGCAGCCTCAGAAATCCTCTCCTGTAGACAGTTCAGCCCTGACAACACTAGATGGAGCTGCTGGAGCGCAGCCTCACAAATCCCCTCCTGTAGACAGTTCAGTGTTGACACCACTAGATGGAGCTGATGGAGCGGCCTCAGAAATCCCCTCCTGTAGACAGTTCAGTGCTGACACCACTAGATGGAGCTGCGGGAGCGCGGCCTCAGAAATCCCCTCCTGTAGACAGTTCAGTGCTGACACCACTAGATGGAGCTGCTGGAGCGCGGCCTCAGAAATCCTTTCCTGTACATTTCAGCCCTGACACCACTAGATGGAGTTGCTGGAGCGTGGCTTCAGAAAGCCCCTCCTGTAGACAGTTCAGCACTGACACCACTAGATGGAGCTGCTGGAGCATGGCCTCAGAAATCCTCTCCTGTAGACAGTTCAGCACTGCCACCACTAGATGGAGCTGCTGGAGCACGGCCTCAGAAATCCCCTCCTGTAGACAGTTCAGCCCTGACACCACTAGATGGAGCTGCTGGAGCGTGGCCTCAGAAATCCCCTCCTGTAGACAGTTCAGCACTGACACCACTAGATGGAGCTGCTGGAGAGGCCTCAGAAATCCCCTCCTGTAGACAGTTCAGCACTGACACCACTAGATGGAGCTGCTGGAGCGTGGCCTCTGAAATCCCCTCCTGTAGACAGTTCAGCCCTGACACCACTAGATGGAGCAGCTGGAGCTGCCTCAGAAATCTCCTCCTGTAGACAGTTCAGCCCTGACACCACTAGATGGACCTGCTGGAGCGCGGCCTCAGAAATCCCCTCCTGTAGACAGTTCAGCACTGACACCACTAGATGGAGCTGCTGGAGCTGCCTCAGAAATCCCCTCCTGTAGACAGTTCAGCCCTGACACCACTAGATGGACCTGCTGGAGCGCGGCCTCAGAAATCCCCTCCTGTAGACAGTTCAGCACTGACACCACTAGATGGAGCTCCTGGAGCGCGGCCTCAGAAATCCCCTCCTGTAGACAGTTCAGCACTGACACCACTAGATGGAGCTGCTGGAGCGCGGCCTCAGAAATCCCCTCCTGTAGACAGTACAGCACTGACACCACTAGATGGAGCTGCTGGAGCGCAGCTTCAGAAAACCCCTCCTGTAGACAGTTCAGTGCTGACACCTCTAGATGGACCTGCGGGAGCGCGGCCTTAGAAATCCCCTCCTGTAGACAGTTCAGCACTGACACCACTAGATGGAGCTGATGGAGCGCGGCCTCAGAAATCCCCTCCTGTAGACAGTTCAGCCCTGACACCACTAGATGGAGCTGCTGGAGCGCAGCTTCAGAAAACCCCTCCTGTAGACAGTTCAGTGCTGACACCTCTAGATGGACCTGCTGGAGCGTGGCCTCAGAAATCCCCTCCTGTAGACAGTTCAGTGCTAACACCACTAGGTGGAGCTGCTGGAGCGTGGCCTCAGAAATCCCCTCCTGTAGACAGTTCAGCACTGTCACCACTAGATGGAGCTGCTGGAGCACGGCCTCAGAAATCCCCTCCTGTAGACAGTTTGGCACTGACACCACTAGATGGAGCTGCCAGAGCGCGGCCTCAGAAATACACTCCGGTAAATAGTACAGCACTGACACCGCTAGATGGAGCTGCTGGAGCGCAGTCTCAGAAATCCCCTCCAGTAGACAGTTCAGTGCCTGACACCACTAGATGGAGCTGCTGGAGCACGGCCTCAGAAATACCCTACTGTAGACAGCTACTGTAGACAGTTCAGCCCTGACACCACTAGATGGAGCTGCTGGAGCGCGGCCTTAAAAATCCCCTCCAGTAGACAGATCAGCCCTGACACTACTAGATGGAGCTGCTGGAGCGTGGTCTCAGAAATCCCCTCCAGTAGACAGTTCAGCCCTGACACCACTAGATGGAGCTGCTGGAGCGCTGCCTTAGAAATCCCCTCCTGTAGACACTTTGGCACTGACACCACTAGATGGAGCTGCTGGAGAGCGGCCTTAGAAATCCCCTCCTGTAGACAGTACAGCACTTACACCACTAGATGGAGCGGCTGGAGCGCGGCCTCAGAAATCCCCTCCTGTAGACAGTTCAGCACTGACACCACTAGATGGACCTGCTGGAGCGCGGCCTTAGAAATCCCCTCCAGTAGACAGATCAGCCCTGACACCACTAGATGGAGCTGCTGAAGCGCGGCCTTCGAAATCCCCTCCAGTAGACAGATCAGCACTGACACCACTAGATGGAGCTGCTGGAGGTCGGCCTCAGAAATCCCCTCCTGTAGACAGTTCAGCACTCACACCACTAGATGGAGCTGCTGGAGCGTGGCCTCCGAAATCCCCTACTGTAGACAGTTCAGCACTGACACCACTGGACGGAGCAGCAGGAGCGTGGCCTCAGAAATACCCTCCGGTAAATAGTACAGCACTGACACCACTAGATGGAGCTGCTGGAGCGCGGCCTCAGAAATCCCCTCCAGTAGACAGTTTAGTGCTTGACACCACTGGACGGAGCAGCAGGAGCACGGCCTCAGAAATCCCCTCCTGTAGACAGTTCAGCACTGACACCACTAGATGGAGCTGCTGGAGCGTGGCCTCAGAAATCCCCTCCTGTAGACAGTTCAGCACTGACACCACTAGATGGAGCTGCTGGAGCGTGGCCTCAGAAATCCCCTCCTGTAGACAGTTCAGCACTGACACCAATAGATGGAGCTGCTGGAGCACGGCCTCAGAAATCCCCTCCTGTAGACAGTTCAGCCCTGACACCACTAGAAGGAGCTGCTGGAGCGCGGCCTCAGAAATCCCCTCCTGAAGACAGTTCAGCACTGACACCACTGGATGGAGCTGCAGGAGCGGCCTCAGAAATCCCCTCCTGTAGACATTTCAGCCCTGACACCAATAGATGGAGCTGCTGGAGCGCGGCCTCAGAAATCCCCTCCTATAGACAGTTCAGCACTGACACCACTAGATGGAGCTGCTGGAGCGCGTCCTCAGAAATCCACTCCTGTAGACAGTTCAGCACTGACACCACTAGATGGAGCTGCCCCAGCACGTCCTTAGAAATCCCCTCCTGTGGACAGTTCAGCACTGGCACCACTAGATGGTGCTGCTGGAGCGCGGTCTCAAAAATCCCCTCCTGTAGACAGTTCAGCACTGACACCACTAGATGGAGCAGCTGGAGCGCGGGCCTCAGAAATCCCCTCCTGTAGACAGTTCAGCTCTGACACTACTAGATTGGAGCTGCTGGAGCGCGGCCTCAGAAATCCCCTCCTGTAGACAGTTCAGCACTGACACCACTAGATGGAGCTGCTGGAGCGCGGCCTCAGAAATCCCCTCCTGTAGACAGTTCAGTGCTGACACCATTAAAATGAGCTGCTGGAGCACGGCCTCAGAAATCCCCTCCTGTAGACAGTTCAGCACTTACACCACTAGATGGAGCTGCAGGAGCGGCCTCAGAAATCCCCTCCTGTAGACAGTTCAGCACTGACACCACTAGATGGAGCTGCTTTTGCGGCCTCAGAAATCCCCTCCTGCAGACAGTTCAGCACTGACACCACTAGATGGAGCTGCTGGAGCGGCCTTAGACATCCCCTCCTGTAAACAGTTCAGCACAGGCACCACTAGATGGAGCTGCTGGAGCGCAGCCTCAGAAATCCTCTCCTGTAGACAGTTCAGCCCTGACAACACTAGATGGAGCTGCTGGAGCGCAGCCTCACAAATCCCCTCCTGTAGACAGTTCAGTGTTGACACCACTAGATGGAGCTGATGGAGCGGCCTCAGAAATCCCCTCCTGCAGACTGTTCAGCACTGACACCACAAGATGGAGCTGCTGAAGCGCGGCCTCAGAAATCCCCTCCTGTAGACAGTTCAGTGCTGACACCACTAGATGGAGCTGCGGGAGCGCGGCCTCAGAAATCCCATCCTGTAGACAGTTCAGTGTTGACACCACTAGATGGAGCTGCTGGAGCGCGGCCTCAGAAATCCCCTCCTGTAGACAGTTCAGTGCTGACACCACTAGATGGAGCTGCTGGAGTGTGGCCTCAGAGATCCCCTCCTGTAGACAGTTCAGCACTGACACCACTAGATGGAGCTGCCGGAGCACGGCCTCAGATATCCCATAACTGTAGACAGTTCAGCACTGACACCACTAGATGGAGCTGCTGGAGCGCGGCCTCAGAAATACCCTCCTGTAGACAGTTCAGTGCTTGACACCACTAGATGGAGCTGCTGGAGCGCGGCCTCTGAAATCCCCTCCTGTAGACAGTTCAGCCCTGACACCACTAGAAGGAGCTGCTGGAGCGCGGCCTCAGAAATCCCCTCCTGTAGACAGTTCAGCACTGACACCACTGGATGGAGCTGCAGGAGCGGCCTCAGAAATCCCCTCCTGTAGACATTTCAGCCCTAACACCAATAGATGGAGCTGCTGAAGCGCGGCCTCAGAAATCCCCTCCTATAGACAGTTCAGCACTGACACCACTAGATGGAGCTGCTGGAGCGCGTTCTCAGAAATCCCCTCCTGTAGACAGTTCAGCACTGACACCACTAGATGGAGCTGCCCCAGCACGGCCTCAGAAATCCCCTCCTGTAGACAGTTCAGCACTGGCACCACTAGATGGTGCTGCTGGAGCGCGGTCTCAGAAATCCCCTCCTGTAGACAGTTCAGCACTGACACCACTAGATGGAGCAGCTGGAGCGCGGGCCTCAGAAATCCCCTCCTGTAGACAGTTCAGCTCTGACACTACTAGATTGGAGATGCTGGAGCGCGGCCTCAGAAATCCCCTCCTGTAGACAGTTCAGCACTGACACCACTAGATGGAGCTGCTGGAGCGCGGCCTCAGAAATCCCCTCCTGTAGACAGTTCAGTGCTGACACAATTAAAATGAGCTGCTGGAGCACGGCCTCAGAAACCCCCTCCTATAGACAGTTCAGCACTGACACCACTAGATGGAGCTGCTGGAGCTGCCTCAGAAATCCCCTACTATAGACAGTTCAGCACTGACATCAATAGATGGAGCTGCTGAAGCGCGGCCTCAGAAATCCCCTCCTGGAGACAGTTCAGTGCTGACACCACTAGATGGAGCTGCTGGAGCGCAGCTTCAGAAATCCCCTCCTGTAGACAGTTCAGCACTGACACCACTAGATGGAGCTGCCGGAGCTCGGCCTCAGAAATCACCTCCTGTAGACAGTTCAGCACTGACACCACTAGATGGAGCTGCTTTTGCGGCCTCAGAAATCCCCTCCTGCAGACAGTTCAGCACTGACACCACTAGATGGAGCTGCTGGAGCGGCCTTAGACATCCCCTCCTGTAAACAGTTCAGTACAGGCACCACTAGATGGAGCTGCTGGAGCGCAGCCTCACAAATCCCCTCCTGTAGACAGTTCAGTGTTGACACCACTAGAAGGAGCTGATGGAGCTGCCTCAGAAATCCCCTCCTGCAGACAGTTCAGCACTGACACCACAAGATGGAGCTGCTGAAGCGCGGCCTCAGAAATCCCCTCCTATAGACAGTTCAGTGCTGACACCACTAGATGGAGCTGCTGGAGCGCGGCCTCAGAAATCCCCTCCTGTAGACAGTTCAGCACTTACACCACTAGATGGAGCTGCAGGAGCGGCCTCAGAAATCCCCTCCTGTAGACAGTTCAGCACTGACACCACTAGATGGAGCTGCTGGAGCTGCCTCAGAAATCCCCTACTATAGACAGTTCAGCACTGACATCAATAGATGGAGCTGCTGAAGCGCGGCCTCAGAAATCCCCTCCTGGAGACAGTTCAGTGCTGACACCACTAGATGGAGCTGCTGGAGCGCAGCCTCAGAAATCCCCTCCTGTAGACAGTTCAGCACTGACACCACTAGATGGAGCTGCCGGAGCTCGGCCTCAGAAATCCCCTCCTGCAGACAGTTCAGCACTGACACCACTAGATGGAGCTGCTGGAGTGGCCTTAGACATCCCCTCCTGTAAACAGTTCAGTACAGGCACCACTAGATGGAGCTGCTGGAGCGCAGCCTCAGAAATCCTCTCCTGTAGACAGTTCAGCCCTGACAACACTAGATGGAGCTGCTGGAGCGCAGCCTCACAAATCCCCTCCTGTAGACAGTTCAGTGTTGACACCACTAGATGGAGCTGATGGAGCTGCCTCAGAAATCAACTCCTGCAGACAGTTCAGCACTGACACCACAAGATGGAGCTGCTGAAGCGCGGCCTCAGAAATCCCCTCCTGTAGACAGTTCAGTGCTGACACCACTAGATGGAGCTGCTGGAGCGCGGCCTCAGAAATCCCCTCCTGTAGACAGTTCAGTGCTGACACCACTAGATGGAGCTGCTGGAACGCGGCCTCAGAAATCCCCTCCTGTAGACAGTTCAGTGCTGACACCACTAGATGGAGCTGCTGGAGCGTGGCCTCAGAGATCCCCTCCTGTAGACAGTTCAGCACTGACACCACTAGATGGAGCTGCCGGAGCACGACCTCAGATATCCCAAACCTGTAGACAGTTCAGCACTGACACCACTAGATGGAGCTGCTGGAGCGCGGCCTCAGAAATCCCCTCCTGTAGACAGTTCAGTGCTGACACCACTAGATGGAGCTGCTGGAGCGCGGCCTCAGAAATACCCTCCTGTAGACAGTTCAGTGCTTGACACCACTAGATGGAGCTGCTGGAGCGCGGCCTCCGAATTCCCCTCCTGTAGACAGTTCAGCCCTGACACCACTAGAAGGAGCTGCTGGAGCGCGGCCTCAGAAATCCCCTCCTGTAGACAGTTCAGCACTGACACCACTAGATGGAGCTGCAGGAGCGGCCTCAGAAATCCCCTCCTGTAGACATTTCAGCCCTGACACCAATAGATGGAGCTGCTGGAGCGCGGCCTCAGAAATCCCCTCCTATAGACAGTTCAGCACTGACACCAATAGATGGAGCTGCTGGAGCGCGTCCTCAGAAATCCGCTCCTGTAGACAGTTCAGCACTGACACCACTAGATGGAGCTGCCCCAGCACGGCCTCAGAAATCCCCTCCTGTAGACAGTTCAGCACTGGCACCACTAGATGGTGCTGCTGGAGCGTGGTCTCAGAAATCCCCTCCTGTAGACAGTTTAGCACTGACACCACTAGATGGAGCAGCTGGAGCGCGGGCCTCAGAAATCCCCTCCTGTAGACAGTTCAGCTCTGACACTACTAGATTGGAGCTGCTGGAGCGCGGCCTCAGAAATCCCCTCCTGTAGACAGTTCAGCACTGACACCACTAGATGTAGCTGCTGGAGCGCGGCCTCAGAAATCCCCTCCTGTAGACAGTTCAGTGCTGACACCATTAAAATGAGCTGCTGGAGCACGGCCTCAGAAATCCCCTCCTGTAGACAGTTCAGCACTTACACCACTAGATGGAGCTGCAGGAGAGGCCTCAGAAATCCACTCCTGTAGACAGTTCAGCACTGACACCACTAGATGGAGCTGCTGGAGCTGCCTCAGAAATCCCCTACTATAGACAGTTCAGCACTGACATCAATAGATGGAGCTGCTGAAGCGCGGCCTCAGAAATCCCCTCCTGGAGACAGTTCAGTGCTGACACCACTAGATGGAGCTGCTGGAGCGCAGCCTCAGAAATCCCCTCCTGTAGACAGTTCAGCACTGACACCACTAGATGGAGATGCTTTTGTGGCCTCAGAAATCCCCTCCTGCAGACAGTTCAGCACTGACACCACTAGATGGAGATGCTTTTGTGGCCTCAGAAATCCCCTCCTGTAGACAGTTCAGCACTGACACCACTAGATGGAGATGCTTTTGTGGCCTCAGAAATCCCCTCCTGTAAACAGTTCAGCACAGGCACCACTAGATGGAGGTGCTGGAGCGCAGCCTCAGAAATCTTCTCCTGTAGACAGTTCAGCCCTGACAACACTAGATGGAGCTGATGGAGCGGCCTCAGAAATCCCCTCCTGCAGACAGTTCAGCACTGACACCACAAGATGGAGCTGCTGAAGCGCGGCCTCAGAAATCCCCTCCTGTAGACAGTTCAGTGCTGACACCACTAGATGGAGCTGCTGGAGCGCGGCCTCAGAAATCCCCTCCTGTAGACAGTTCAGTGCTGACACCACTAGATGGAGCTGCTGGAGCGTGGCCTCAGAAATCCCCTCCTGTAGACAGTTCAGCACTGACACCAGTAGATGGAGCTGCCGGAGCACGGCCTCAGATATCCCATACCTGTAGACAGTTCAGCACTGACACCACTAGATGGAGCTGCTGGAGCGCAGCCTCAGAAATCCCCTCCTGTAGACAGTTTAGCCCTGACACCACTAGATGGAGCTGCTGGAACGTCCTCAGAAATCCCCTCCTGTAGACAGTTCAGCACTGACACCACTAGATGGAGCTGCTGGAGTGCGGCCTCAGAAATCCCCTCCTGTAGACAGTTCTGCCCTGACACCACTAGATGGAGCACCTGGAGTGCAGCATTAGAAATCCCCTCCAGTAGACAGTTCAGCCCTGACACCACTAGATGGAGCTGCGGGAGCGCGGCCTCAGAAATAACCTCCTGTACACAGTTCAGTGCTGACACCACTAGATGGAGCTGCTGGAGCGCGACATCAGAAATCCCCTCCTGTAGTCAGTTCAGCACTGACACCACTAGATGGAGCTGCTGGAGCACGGCCTCAGAAATCCCTTCCTGTAGACAGTTCAGCCCTGACACCAATAGATGGAGCTGCTGGAGCGCAGCCTCAGAAATCCCCTCCTGTAGACAGTTCAGCCCTGACACCAATAGATGGAGCTGCTGGAGCGCAGCCTCAGAAATCCCCTCCTGTAGACCGATCAGCGCTGACACCACTCGATGGAGCTGCTGGAGCGCAGCCTCAGAAATCCCCTCCTGTAGACAGTTCAGCACTGACACCACTGGATGGAGCTGCAGGAGCGGCTTCAGAAATACCCTCCTGTAGACAGTTCAGTGCTTGACACCACTAGATGGAGCTGCTGGAGCGAGGCCTCCGAAATCCCCTCCTGTAGACAATTCAGCACTGGAACCACTAGATGGAGCTGCTGGAGCGTAGCCTCAGAAATCTCCTACTGAAGACAGTTTAGCCCTGACACCTCTTAATGGAGCAGCTGGAGCGCGGCCTCAGAAATCTCCTACTGAAGACAGTTCAGCCCTGACACCAATAGATGGAGCTGCTGGAGCGCAGCCTCAGAAATCCCCTCCTGTAGACAGTTCAGCCCTGACACCAATAGATGGAGCTGCTGGAGCGCAGCCTCAGAAATCCCCTCCTGTAGACCGATCAGCGCTGACACCACTCGATGGAGCTGCTGGAGCGCAGCCTCAGAAATCCCCTCCTGTAGACAGTTCAGCCCTGACACCACTAGAAGGAGCTGCTGGAGCGCGGCCTCAGAAATCCCCTCCTGTAGACAGTTCAGCACTGACACCACTGGATGGAGCTGCAGGAGCGGCCTCAGAAATCCCCTCCTGTAGACATTTCAGCCCTGACACCAATAGATGGAGCTGCTGGAGCGCGGCCTCAGAAATCCCCTCCTGTAGACAGTTCAGCACTGACACCACTAGATGGAGCTGCTGGAGCGCGTCCTCAGAAATACCCTCCTGTAGACAGTTCAGCACTGACACCACTAGATGTAGCTGCTGGAGCGCGGCCTCAGAAATTCCCTCCTGTAGACAGTTCAGCACTGACACCACTAGATGGAGCTGCTGGAGCATGGCCTCAGAAATCCGCTCCTATAGACAGTTCAGAACAGACACCACTAGATGTAGCTGCTGGAGCGCGGCCTCAGAAATCCCCTCCTGTAGACAGTTCAGCACTGACTCCACTAGATGAAGCTGCAGGAGCACGGCCTCAGAAATCCCCTCCTGTAGACAGTTCAGCACTGACACCACTAGATGGAGCTGCTGGAGCGCGGCCTCAGAAATTCCCTCCTATAGACAGTTCAGCACTGACACCACTAGATGGAGCTGCTGGAGTGAGGCCTCAGAAATCCCCTCCTGTAGACAGTTCAGCACTGACACCACTAGATGAAGCTGCTGGAGCGCGGCCTAAGAAATCCCCTCCTGTAGACAGGTCAGCACTGACACCACTAGATGGAGCTGCTGGAGCGCAGCCTCAGAAATCCCCTCCTGTAGACAGTTCAGCACTGACACCACTAGATGGAGCTGCTGGAGCGCGGCCTCAGAAATCCCCTTCTGTAGACAGTTCAGCAGTGACTCCACTAGATGGAGCTGCTGGAGCACGGCCTCAGAAATCCCCTCCAGTAGACAGTTCAGCATTGACACCACTAGATGGAGCTGCTGGAGCGTGGCTTCAGAAATCCCCTCCTGTAGTCAGTTCAGCACTGACACCACTAGATGGAGCTGCTGGAGCGTGTCCTCAGTAATCCCCTCCTGTAGACAGGTCAGCACTGACACCACTAGATGGAGCTGCTGGAGCACGGCCTCAGAAATCACCTCGTGTAGACAGTTCAGCACTGACACCACTAGATGGAGCTGCTGGAGCTGCCTCAGAAATCCCCTCCTGTAGACAGTTCAGCCCTGACGCCACTAGATGGAGCGCGGCCTCAGAAATCTCCTCCTGTAGACAGTTCAGCACTGACACCACTAGATGGAGCTGCTGGAGCGCGGCCTCAGAAATCCCCTCCAGTAGATAGTTCAGCCCTGACACCACAAGATGGAGCTGCAGGAGCGCGGCCTCATAAATCCCCCCCTGTAGACAGTACAGCACTGACAACACTAGATGAAGCTGCTGGAGCGTGGCTTCAGAAATCCCCTCCTGTAGTCAGTTCAGCACTGACACCACTAGATGGAGCTGCTGGAGCGCGGCCTCAGAAATCCCATCCTGTTGACAGTTCAGCACTGACACCACTAGATGGAGCTGCTGGAGCGCGGCCTCAGAAATCCCACCCTGTTGACAGTTCAGCACTGACACCACTAGATGGAGCAGCAGGAGCGCAGCCTCAGAAATCCCCTCCTGTAGACAGTTCAGCACTGACACCACTAGATGGAGCTGCAGGAGCGCGGCCTCATAAATCCCCTCCTGTAGACAGTTCAGCACTGACACCACTAGATGGAGCTGCTGGAGCGTGGCTTCAGAAATCCCCTCCTGTAGTCAGTTCAGCACTGACACCACTAGATGGAGCTGCTGGAGCGTGGCCTCAGTAATCCCCTCCTGTAGACAGGTCAGCACTGACACCACTAGATGGAGCTGCTGGAGCACGGCCTCAGAAATCACCTCCTGTAGACAGTTCAGCACTGACACCACTAGATGGAGCTGCTGGAGCTGCCTCAGAAATCCCCTCCTGTAGACAGTTAAGCCCTGACACCACTAGATGGAGCTGCTGGAGCGCGGTCTCAGAAATCTCCTCCTGTAGACAGTTCAGCCCTGACACGACTAGATGGAGCTGCTGGAGCGCGGCCTCAGAAATCCCCTCCAGTAGATAGTTCAGCCCTGACACCACAAGATGAAGCTGCAGGAGCGCAGCCTCAAAAATCCCCCCCTGTAGACAGTACAGCACTGACAACACTAGATGAAGCTGCTGGAGCGTGGCTTCAGAAATCCCCTCCTGTAGTCAGTTCAGCACTGACACCACTAGATGGAGCTGCTGGAGCGCGGCCTCAGAAATCCCACCCTGTTGACAGTTCAGCACTGACACCACTAGATGGAGCAGCAGGAGCGCAGCCTCAGAAATCCCCTCCTGTAGACAGTTCAGTGCGGACACCACTAGATGGAGCTGCTGGAGCGCGTCCTCAGAAATCCCCTCCTGTAGACAGTTCAGCCTTGACACCACTAGATGGAGCTGCTGGAGCGGCCTCAGAAATCCCCTCCTGTAGACAGTTCAGCCCTGACACCACTAGATGGAGCCGCTGGAGCGCAGCCTCAGAAATCCCCTACTATAGACAGTTCAGCACTGACCACAATAGATGGAGCTGCTGGAGTGCGGCCTCAGAAATCCCCTCCTGTAGACAGTTCAGCACTGACACCACTAGATGGAGCTGCTGTAGCGCGGCCTCAGAAATCCCCTCCTGTAGACAGTTCAGCCCTGACAAAACTAGATGGAGCGGCTGGAGCGTGTCTTCAGAAATCCCCTCCTGTAGACAGTTCAGCACTGACACCACTAGATGGAGCTGCTGCAGCGGCCTCAGAAATCCCCTCCTGTAGACAGTTCAGCACTGACACCACTAGATGAAGCTGCTGGAGCGCGGCCTCAGAAATCCCCTCCTGTAGACAGTTCAGCCCTGACACCACTAGATGGAGCTGCTGGAGTGCGGCCTCAGAAATCCCCTCCTGTAGACAGTTCAGCCCTGACACCACTAGATGGAGCTGCTGGAGCGTGTCTTCAGAAATCCCCTCCTGTAGACCGTTCAGCACTGACACTACTACATGGAGCTGCTGGAGCGCGGCCTCAGAAATCCTCTCCTGTAGACAGTTCAGCCCCTACACCACTAGATGGAGCTGCTGCAGCGGCCTCAGAAATCCCCTCCTGTAGACAGTTCAGCCCTGACACCACTAGATGGAGCAGCTCGAGCACGGCCTCAGAAATCCCCTCCTGTAGACAGTTCAGCCCTGACACCACTAGATGGACCTGCTGGAGCGCGGCCTCAGAAATCCCCTCCTGTTGACAGTTCAGCAATGACACCACTAGATGGACCTGCTGGAGCGCGGCCTCAGAAATCCCCTCCTGTAGACAGTTCAGCACTGACACCACTAGATGGAGCTGCTGGAGCGCAGACTCAGAAATCCCCTTCAGTAGACAGTTCAGCCCTGACACCACTAGATGGAGCTGCTGGAGCGCGGCCTCAGAAATCCCCTCCTGTAGACAGTTTAGCACTGACACCACTAGATGGAGCTGCTGGAGCGCGGCCTCAGAAATCCCCTCCTGTAGACAGTTCAGCACTGACACCACTAGATGGAGCTGCTGGAGCGTGGCCTCAGATATCCTTTCCTGTAGATAGTTCAGCACTGAAACCACTAGATGGAGCAGCTGGAGCAAAGCCTCAGAAATCCCCTCCTGTAGACAGTTCAGCACTGACACCACTAGATGGAGCTGCTGGAGCGCGCACTCAGTAATCCCCTCCAGTAGACAGATCAGCCCTGACACCACTAGATGGAGCTGCTGGAGCGCGGCCTCAGAAATCCCCTCCTGTAGACAGTTCAGCAGTGACACCACTAGATGGAGGTGCTGGAGCGCGGCCTCAGAAATCCCCTCCTGTAGACAGTTCAGCCCTGACACCACTAGATGGAGCTGCTGGAGCGTGGCCTCAGAAATCCCCTCCTGTAGACAGTTCAGCCCTGACACCACTAGATGGAGCTGCTGGAGTGCGGCCTCAGAAATCCCCTCCTGTAGACAGTTCAGCCCTGACACCACTAGATGGAGCTGCTGGAGCGTGTCTTCAGAAATCCCCTCCTGTAGATCGTTCAGCACTGACACCACTAGATGGAGCTGCTGGAGCGCGGCCTCAGAAATCCTCTCCTGTAGACAGTTCAGCCCCTACACCACTAGATGGAGCTGCTGCAGCGGCCTCAGAAATCCCCTCCTGTAGACAGTTCAGCCCTCACACCACTAGATGGAGCAGCTGGAGCACAGCCTCAGAAATCCCCTCCTGTAGACAGTTCAGCCCTGACACGACTAGATGGACCTGCTGGAGCGCGGCCTCAGAAATCCCCTCCTGTTGACAGTTCAGCACTGACACCACTAGATGGACCTGCTGGAGCGCGGCCTCAGAAATCCCCTCCTGTAGACAGTTCAGCACTGACACCACTAGATGGAGCTGCTGGAGCGTGGCCTCAGATATCCTTTCCTGTAGATAGTTCAGCACTGAAACCACTAGATGGAGCAGCTGGAGCAAAGCCTCAGAAATCCCCTCCTGTAGACAGTTCAGCACTGACACCACTAGATGGAGCTGCTGGAGCGCGCACTCAGTAATCCCCTCCAGTAGACAGATCAGCCCTGACACCACTAGATGGAGCTGCTGGAGCGCGGCCTCAGAAATCCCCTCCTGTAGACAGTTCAGCAGTGACACCACTAGATGGAGCTGCTGGAGCGCGGCCTCAGAAATCCCCTCCTGTAGACAGTTCAGCAGTGACATCACTAGATGGAGGTGCTGGAGCGCGGCCTCAGAAATCCCCTCCTGTAGACAGTTCAGCCCTCACACCACTAGATGGAGCTGCTGGAGCGTGGCCTCAGAAATCCCCTCCTGTAGACAGTTCAGCCCTGACACCACTAGATGGAGCTGCTGGAGTGCGGCCTCAGAAATCCCCTCCTGTAGACAGTTCAGCCCTGACACCACTAGATGGAGCTGCTGGAGCGTGTCTTCAGAAATCCCCTCCTGTAGATCGTTCAGCACTGACACCACTAGATGGAGCTGCTGGAGCGCGGCCTCAGAAATCCTCTCCTGTAGACAGTTCAGCCCCTACACCACTAGATGGAGCTGCTGCAGCGGCCTCAGAAATCCCCTCCTGTAGACAGTTCAGCCCTGACACCACTAGATGGAGCAGCTGGAGCACAGCCTCAGAAATCCCCTCCTGTAGACAGTTCAGCCCTGACACGACTAGATGGACCTGCTGGAGCGCGGCCTCAGAAATCCCCTCCTGTTGACAGTTCAGCACTGACACCACTAGATGGACCTGCTGGAGCGCGGCCTCAGAAATCCCCTCCTGTAGACAGTTCAGCACTGACACCACTAGATGGAGCTGCTGGAGCGCAGACTCAGAAATCCCCTCCAGTAGACAGTTCAGCCCTGACACCACTAGATGGAGCTGCTGGAGCGCGGCCTCAGAAATCCCCTCCTGTAGACAGTTTAGCACTGACACCACAAGATGGAGCTGCTGGAGCGCGGCCTCAGAAATCCCCTCCTGTAGACAGTTCAGCACTGACACCACTAGATGGAGCTGCTGGAGCGTGGCCTCAGATATCCTCTCCTGTAGATAGTTCAGCACTGAAACCACTAGATGGAGCAGCTGGAGCACAGCCTCAGAAATCCCCTCCTGTAGACAGTTCAGCACTGACACCACTAGATGGAGCTGCTGGAGCGCGCACTCAGAAATCCCCTCCAGTAGACAGATCAGCCCTGACACCACTAGATGGAGCTGCTGGAGCGCGGCCTCAGAAATCCCCTCCTGTAGACAGTTCAGCAGTGACACCACTAGATGGAGCTGCTGGAGCGCGGCCTCAGAAATCCCCTCCTTTAGACAGTTCAGCAGTGACACCACTAGATGGAGCTGCTGGAGCCCCACCTCAGAAATCCCCTCCTGTAGACAGTTAAGCCCTGACACCACTAGATGGAGCTGCTGGAGCGCGGCCTCAGAAATCCCCTCCTGTAGACTGTTCAGCCCTGACACCACTAGATGGAGCTGCTGGAGCGTGGCCTCTGAAATCCCCTCCTGTAGACAGTTCAGCACTGACACCACTAGATGGAGCAGCAGGAGCGCAGGCTCAGAAATCCCCTCCTGTAGACGTTCAGTGCTGACACCACTAGATGGAGCTGCTGGAGAACGGCCTCAGAAATCCCCTCCTGTAGACAGTTCAGCACTGACACCACTAGATGGAGCTGCTGGAGCTGCCTCAGAAATCCCCTCCTGTACACAGTTCAGCCCTGACACCACTAGATGGAGCTGCTGGAGCGCGGCCTCAGAAATCCCCTCCCTAGACAGTTCAGTGCTTGACACCACAAGATGGAGCTGCTGGAGCGCGGCCTCAGATATCCCCTCCTGTAGACAGTTCAGTGCTGACACCACTAGATGGAGCTGCTGGAGCGCGGCCTCAGAAATCCCCTCCTGTAGACAGTTCAGTGCTGACACCACTAGATGGAGCTGCAGGAGCGCGGCCTCAGAAATCCCCTTCTGTAGACAGTTCAGCCCTGACACCACTAGATGGAGCTGCAGGAGTGCGGCCTCAGAAATCCCCTCCAGTAGACAGTTCAGTGCTTGACACCACAAGATGGAGCTGTTGGAGCGCGGCCTCAGAAATCCCCTTCTGTAGACAGTTCAGCCCTGACACCACTAGATGGAGCTGCAGGAGAGCGGCCTCAGAAATCCCCTCCTGTAGCCAGTTCAGCCCTGACACAACTAGATGGAGCTGCTGGAGCGCGGCCTCAGAAATCCCCTCCTATAGACAGTTCAGCAATGACACCACTAGATGGAGCTGCTGGAGCGCGGCCTCAGAAATCCCCTCCTGTAGACAGTTCAGCACTGACACCACTAGATGAAACTGCTGGAGCGCGGCCTCAGATATCCCGTCCTGTAGACAGTTTAGCCCTGACACCACTAGATGGAGCTGCTGGAGCGCGGCCTCAGAAATCCCCTCCTGTAGACAATTCAGCACTGGAACCACTAGATGGAGCTGCTGGAGCGTAGCCTCAGAAATCTCCTACTGAAGACAGTTTAGCCCTGACACCTCTTAATGGAGCAGCTGGAGCGCGGCCTCAGAAATCTCCTACTGAAGACAGTTTATCCTTGACACCACTAGATGGAGCTGCTGGAGCGCGGCCTCAGAAATCCCCTCCTGTAGACAGTTCAGCCCTGACACCACTAAATGGACCTGCTGGAGCGCGGCCTCAGAAATCCCCACCTGTAGACAGTTCAGCCTTGACACCACTAGATGGACCTGCTGGAGCGCGGCCTCAGAAATCCCGTCCAGTAGACAGTTCAGCCCTGACACCACTAGATGGAGCTGCTGGAGAGCGGCCTCAGAAATCCCCTCTTGTAGACAGTTTAGCACTGACACCACTAGATGGAGCTGCTGGAGCTTGGCCTCAGAAATCCCCTCCTGTAGACAGTTCAGCACTGACACCACTATATGGAGCTGCTGGAGCGTGGCCTCAGAAATCCCCTCCTGTAGACAGTTCAGCACTGAAACCACTAGATGGAGCTGCTGGAGCGCGGTCTCAGAAATCCCCTCCTGTAGACAGTTCAGCACTGACACCACTAGATGGAGCTGCTGGAGCGCGGCCTCAGAAATCCCCTCCTGTAGACAGTTCAGCTCTGCCACCACTAAATGGAGCTGCTGAAGCACGGCCTCAGAATTCCCCTCCTGTAGACAATACAGCACTTACACCACTAGATGGAGCTGCTGAAGAGCGGCCGCAGAAATCCCCTCCTGTAGACAGTTCAGCCCTGACACCACTAGATGGAGCTGCTGGAGCGCAGCCTCTGAAATCCCCTCCTGTAGACAGTTCAGCACTGACATCACTAGATGGAGCTGCTGGAGCGCGGCCTCAGAAATCCCCTCCTGTAGACAGTTCAGCACTGACACCACTAGATGGAGCTGCTGGAGCGCAGCCTCAGAAATCCCCTCCTGTAGACAGTTCAGCCCTGACACCACTAGATGGACCTGCTGGAGCGCGGCCTCAGAAATCCCCTCCTGTAGACAGTTCAGCCCTGACACCACTCGGTGGACCTGCTGGAGAGCGGTCTCATAAATCCGCTCCAGCAGACAGTTCAGCCCTGACACCACTAGATGGAGCTGCAGGAGCGCGGCCTCAGAAATCCCCTCCTGTAGACAGTTCAGCACTGAGACCACTAGATGGAGCTGCTGGAGCGTGGCTTCATAAATCCCCTCCTGTAGTCAGTTCAGCACTGATACCACTAGATGGAGCTGCTGGAGCGTGCACTCAGAAATCCCCTCCTGTAGACAGGTCAGCACTGACACCACTAGATGGAGCAGCAGGAGCGCAGCCTCAGAAAGCACCTCCTGTAGACAGTTCAGGGCTGACACCACTAGATGGAACTGCAGGAGAGCGGTCTCAGAAATCCCCTCCTGTAGACAGTTCAGCACTGACACCACTAGATGGAGCTGCTGGAGCTTGGCCTCAGAAATCCCCTCCTGTAGACAGTTCAGCACTGACACCACTATATGGAGCTGCTGGAGCGTGGCCTCAGAAATCCCCTCCTGTAGACAGTTCAGCACTGAAACCACTAGATGGAGCTGCTGGAGCGCGGTCTCAGAAATCCCCTCCTGTAGACAGTTCAGCACTGACACCACTAGATGGAGCTGCTGGAGCGCGGCCTCAGAAATCCCCTCCTGTAGACAGTTCAGCTCTGCCACCACTAAATGGAGCTGCTGAAGCACGGCCTCAGAATTCCCCTCCTGTAGACAATACAGCACTTCCACCACTAGATGGAGCTGCTGAAGAGCGGCCGCAGAAATCCCCTCCTGTAGACAGTTCAGCCCTGACACCACTAGATGGAGCTGCTGGAGCGCAGCCTCTGAAATCCCCTCCTGTAGACAGTTCAGCACTGACATCACTAGATGGAGCTGCTGGAGCGCGGCCTCAGAAATCCCCTCCTGTAGACAGTTCAGCACTGACACCACTAGATGGAGCTGCTGGAGCGCAGCCTCAGAAATCCCCTCCTGTAGACAGTTCAGCCCTGACACCACTAGATGGACCTGCTGGAGCGCGGCCTCAGAAATCCCCTCCTGTAGACAGTTCAGCCCTGACACCACTCGGTGGACCTGCTGGAGAGCGGCCTCATAAATCCGCTCCAGCAGACAGTTCAGCCCTGACACCACTAGATGGAGCTGCAGGAGCGCGGCCTCAGAAATCCCCTCCTGTAGACAGTTCAGCACTGAGACCACTAGATGGAGCTGCTGGAGCGTGGCTTCATAAATCCCCTCCTGTAGTCAGTTCAGCACTGATACCACTAGATGGAGCTGCTGGAGCGTGCACTCAGAAATCCCCTCCTGTAGACAGGTCAGCACTGACACCACTAGATGGAGCAGCAGGAGCGCAGCCTCAGAAAGCACCTCCTGTAGACAGTTCAGGGCTGACACCACTAGATGGAACTGCAGGAGAGCGGTCTCAGAAATCCCCTCCTGTAGACAGTTCAGCACTGACACCACTAGATGGAGCTGCTGGAGAGCGGCCTCAGAAATCCCCTCCTATAGACAGTTCAGCCCTGACACCACTAGATGGAGCTGCTGGAGCGCGGCCTCAGAAATCCCCTCCTATAGACAGTTCAGCACTGACACCACTAGATGGAGCTGCCGGAGCGCGGCCTCAGAAATCTCCTCGTATAGACAGTTCAGCCCTGCCACCACTAGATGGAGCTGCTGGAGCGCGGCCTCAGAAATTCACTCTTATAGACAGTTCAGCACTGACACCACTAGATGGAGCTGCTGGAGTGCGGCCTCAGAAATCCCCTCCTGTAGACAGTTCATCACTGACACCACTAGATGAAGCTGCTGGAGCGCGGCCTCAGATATCCCGTCCTGTAGACAGTTCAGCACTGACACCACTAGATGGAGCTGCTGGAGCGTGGCCTCAGATATCCTCTCCTGTAGATAGTTCAGCACTGAAACCACTAGATGGAGCAGCTGGAGCACAGCCTCAGAAATCCCCTCCTGTAGACAGTTCAGCACTGACACCACTAGATGGAGCTGCTGGAGCGCGCACTCAGAAATCCCCTCCAGTAGACAGATCAGCCCTGACACCACTAGATGGAGCTGCTGGAGCGCGGCCTCAGAAATCCCCTCCTGTAGACAGTTCAGCAGTGACACCACTAGATGGAGCTGCTGGAGCGCGGCCTCAGAAATCCCCTCCTTTAGACAGTTCAGCAGTGACACCACTAGATGGAGCTGCTGGAGCCCGACCTCAGAAATCCCCTCCTGTAGACAGTTTAGGACTGACACCACTAGATGGAGCTGCTGGAGCTTGGCCTCTGAAATCTCCTCCTGTAGACAGTTCAGAACTGAAACCACTAGATGAAGCTGCTGGATCGTGGCCTCAGAAATCCCCTCCTGTAGACAGTTCAGCACTGACACCACTATATGAAGCTGCTGGAGCGTGGCCTCAGAAATCCCCTCCTGTAGACAGTTCAGCACTGAAACCACTAGATGGAGCTGCTGGAGCGCGGTCTCAGAAATCCCCTCCTGTAGACAGTTCAGCACTGACACCACTAGATGGAGCTGCTGGAGCACGGCCTCAGAAATCCCCTCCTGTAGACAGTTCAGCACTGAAACCACTAGATGGAGCTGCTGGAGCGCGGCCTCAGAATTCCCCTCCTGTAGACAGTACAGCACTTACACCAATAGATGGAGCTGCTGGAGCACGGCCGCAGAAATCCCCTCCTGTAGACAGTTCAGCACTGCCACCACTAGATGGAGCTGCTGAAGCGCGGCCGCAGAAATCCCCTCCTGTAGACAGTTCAGCCCTGACACCACTAGATGGAGCTGCTGGAGCGCAGCCTCTGAAATCCCCTCCTGTAGACAGTTCAGCACTGACACCACTAGATGGAGCTGCTGGAGCTGCCTCAGAAATCCCCTCCTGTAGACAGTTCAGCACTGACACCACTAGATGGAGCTGCTGGAGCGCAGCCTCAGAAATCCCCTCCTGTAGACAGTTCAGCCCTGACACCACTAGATGGACCTGCTGGTGCGCGGCCTCAGAAATCCCCTCCTGTAGACAGTTTAGCCCTGACACCACTCGGTGGACCTGCTGGAGAGCTGCCTCAGAAATCCCCTCCTGTAGACAGTTCAGCACTGACACCACTAGATGGAGCTGCTGGGGAGCGGCCTCAGAAATCCCCTCCTGTAGACAGTTCAACCCTGACACCAATAGATGGAGCTGCAGGAGCGCGGCCTCAGAAATCCCCTCCTGTAGACAGTTCAGCACTGACACCACTAGGTGGAGTTGCTGGAGCGCAGCCTCAGAAATCCCCTCCTGTAGACCGTTCAGCAATGTCACCACTATATGTAGCTGCTGGAGCGCGGCCTCAGAAATCCCCTCCTGTAGACAGTTCAGCAGTGACTCCACTAGATGGAGCTGCTGGAGCGCGGCCTCAGAAATCCCCTTCTGTAGACAGTTCAGCAGTGACTCCACTAGATGGAGCTGCTGGAGCACGGCCTCAGAAATCCCCTCCAGTAGACAGTTCAGCATTGACACCACTAGATGGAGCTGCTGGAGCGTGGCTTCAGAAATCCCCTCCTGTAGTCAGTTCAGCACTGACACCACTAGATGGAGCTGCTGGAGCGTGTCCTCAGTAATCCCCTCCTGTAGACAGGTCAGCACTGACACCACTAGATGGAGCTGCTGGAGCACGGCCTCAGAAATCACCTCGTGTAGACAGTTCAGCACTGACACCACTAGATGGAGCTGCTGGAGCTGCCTCAGAAATCCCCTCCTGTAGACAGTTCAGCCCTGACGCCACTAGATGGAGCGCGGCCTCAGAAATCTCCTCCTGTAGACAGTTCAGCACTGACACCACTAGATGGAGCTGCTGGAGCGCGGCCTCAGAAATCCCCTCCAGTAGATAGTTCAGCCCTGACACCACAAGATGGAGCTGCAGGAGCGCGGCCTCATAAATCCCCCCCTGTAGACAGTACAGCACTGACAACACTAGATGAAGCTGCTGGAGCGTGGCTTCAGAAATCCCCTCCTGTAGTCAGTTCAGCACTGACACCACTAGATGGAGCTGCTGGAGCGCGGCCTCAGAAATCCCATCCTGTTGACAGTTCAGCACTGACACCACTAGATGGAGCTGCTGGAGCGCGGCCTCAGAAATCCCACCCTGTTGACAGTTCAGCACTGACACCACTAGATGGAGCAGCAGGAGCGCAGCCTCAGAAATCCCCTCCTGTAGACAGTTCAGCACTGACACCACTAGATGGAGCTGCAGGAGCGCGGCCTCATAAATCCCCTCCTGTAGACAGTTCAGCACTGACACCACTAGATGGAGCTGCTGGAGCGTGGCTTCAGAAATCCCCTCCTGTAGTCAGTTCAGCACTGACACCACTAGATGGAGCTGCTGGAGCGTGGCCTCCGTAATCCCCTCCTGTAGACAGGTCAGCACTGACACCACTAGATGGAGCTGCTGGAGCACGGCCTCAGAAATCACCTCCTGTAGACAGTTCAGCACTGACACCACTAGATGGAGCTGCTGGAGCTGCCTCAGAAATCCCCTCCTGTAGACAGTTCAGCCCTGACACCACTAGATGGAGCTGCTGGAGCGCGGCCTCAGAAATCTCCTCCTGTAGACAGTTCAGCCCTGACACGACTAGATGGAGCTGCTGGAGCGCGGCCTCAGAAATCCCCTCCAGTAGATAGTTCAGCCCTGACACCACAAGATGAAGCTGCAGGAGCGCAGCCTCAAAAATCCCCCCCTGTAGACAGTACAGCACTGACAACACTAGATGAAGCTGCTGGAGCGTGGCTTCAGAAATCCCCTCCTGTAGTCAGTTCAGCACTGACACCACTAGATGGAGCTGCTGGAGCGCGGCCTCAGAAATCCCACCCTGTTGACAGTTCAGCACTGACACCACTAGATGGAGCAGCAGGAGCGCAGCCTCAGAAATCCCCTCCTGTAGACAGTTCAGTGCGGACACCACTAGATGGAGCTGCTGGAGCGCGTCCTCAGAAATCCCCTCCTGTAGACAGTTCAGCCTTGACACCACTAGATGGAGCTGCTGGAGCGGCCTCAGAAATCCCCTCCTGTAGACAGTTCAGCCCTGACACCACTAGATGGAGCCGCTGGAGCGCGGCCTCAGAAATCCCCTACTATAGACAGTTCAGCACTGACCACAATAGATGGAGCTGCTGGAGTGCGGCCTCAGAAATCCCCTCCTGTAGACAGTTCAGCACTGACACCACTAGATGGAGCTGCTGCAGCGGCCTCAGAAATCCCCTCCTGTAGACAGTTCAGCACTGACACCACTAGATGAAGCTGCTGGAGCGCGGCCTCAGAAATCCCCTCCTGTAGACAGTTCAGCCCTGACACCACTAGATGGAGCTGCTGGAGTGCGGCCTCAGAAATCCCCTCCTGTAGACAGTTCAGCCCTGACACCACTAGATGGAGCTGCTGGAGCGTGTCTTCAGAAATCCCCTCCTGTAGACCGTTCAGCACTGACACCACTAGATGGAGCTGCTGGAGCGCGGCCTCAGAAATCCTCTCCTGTAGACAGTTCAGCCCCTACACCACTAGATGGAGCTGCTGCAGCGGCCTCAGAAATCCCCTCCTGTAGACAGTTCAGCCCTGACACCACTAGATGGAGCAGCTCGAGCACGGCCTCAGAAATCCCCTCCTGTAGACAGTTCAGCCCTGACACCACTAGATGGACCTGCTGGAGCGCGGCCTCAGAAATCCCCTCCTGTTGACAGTTCAGCAATGACACCACTAGATGGACCTGCTGGAGCGCGGCCTCAGAAATCCCCTCCTGTAGACAGTTCAGCACTGACACCACTAGATGGAGCTGCTGGAGCGCAGACTCAGAAATCCCCTTCAGTAGACAGTTCAGCCCTGACACCACTAGATGGAGCTGCTGGAGCGCGGCCTCAGAAATCCCCTCCTGTAGACAGTTTAGCACTGACACCACTAGATGGAGCTGCTGGAGCGCGGCCTCAGAAATCCCCTCCTGTAGACAGTTCAGCACTGACACCACTAGATGGAGCTGCTGGAGCGTGGCCTCAGATATCCTTTGCTGTAGATAGTTCAGCACTGAAACCACTAGATGGAGCAGCTGGAGCAAAGCCTCAGAAATCCCCTCCTGTAGACAGTTCAGCACTGACACCACTAGATGGAGCTGCTGGAGCGCGCACTCAGTAATCCCCTCCAGTAGACAGATCAGCCCTGACACCACTAGATGGAGCTGCTGGAGCGCGGCCTCAGAAATCCCCTCCTGTAGACAGTTCAGCAGTGACACCACTAGATGGAGCTGCTGGAGCGCGGCCTCAGAAATCCCCTCCTGTAGACAGTTCAGCAGTGACATCACTAGATGGAGGTGCTGGAGCGCGGCCTCAGAAATCCCCTCCTGTAGACAGTTCAGCCCTGACACCACTAGATGGAGCTGCTGGAGCGTGGCCTCAGAAATCCCCTCCTGTAGACAGTTCAGCCCTGACACCACTAGATGGAGCTGCTGGAGTGCGGCCTCAGAAATCCCCTCCTGTAGACAGTTCAGCCCTGACACCACTAGATGGAGCTGCTGGAGCGTGTCTTCAGAAATCCCCTCCTGTAGATCGTTCAGCACTGACACCACTAGATGGAGCTGCTGGAGCGCGGCCTCAGAAATCCTCTCCTGTAGACAGTTCAGCCCCTACACCACTAGATGGAGCTGCTGCAGCGGCCTCAGAAATCCCCTCCTGTAGACAGTTCAGCCCTGACACCACTAGATGGAGCAGCTGGAGCACAGCCTCAGAAATCCCCTCCTGTAGACAGTTCAGCCCTGACACGACTAGATGGACCTGCTGGAGCGCGGCCTCAGAAATCCCCTCCAGTAGACAGTTCAGCCCTGACACCACTAGATGGACCTGCTGGAGCGCGGCCTCAGAAATCCCCTCCTGTAGACAGTTCAGCACTGACACCACTAGATGGAGCTGCTGGAGCGCAGACTCAGAAATCCCCTCCAGTAGACAGTTCAGCCCTGACACCACTAGATGGAGCTGCTGGAGCGCGGCCTCAGAAATCCCCTCCTGTAGACAGTTTAGCACTGACACCACAAGATGGAGCTGCTGGAGCGCGGCCTCAGAAATCCCCTCCTGTAGACAGTTCAGCACTGACACCACTAGATGGAGCTGCTGGAGCGTGGCCTCAGATATGCTCTCCTGTAGATAGTTCAGCACTGAAACCACTAGATGGAGCAGCTGGAGCACAGCCTCAGAAATCCCCTCCTGTAGACAGTTCAGCACTGACACCACTAGATGGAGCTGCTGGAGCGCGCACTCAGAAATCCCCTCCAGTAGACAGATCAGCCCTGACACCACTAGATGGAGCTGCTGGAGCGCGGCCTCAGAAATCCCCTCCTGTAGACAGTTCAGCAGTGACACCACTAGATGGAGCTGCTGGAGCGCGGCCTCAGAAATCCCCTCCTTTAGACAGTTCCGCAGTGACACCACTAGATGGAGCTGCTGGAGCCCCACCTCAGAAATCCCCTCCTGTAGACAGTTAAGCCCTGACACCACTAGATGGAGCTGCTGGAGCGCGGCCTCAGAAATCCCCTCCTGTAGACTGTTCAGCCCTGACACCACTAGATGGAGCTGCTGGAGCGTGGCCTCTGAAATCCCCTCCTGTAGACAGTTCAGCACTGACACCACTAGATGGAGCAGCAGGAGCGCAGGCTCAGAAATCCCCTCCTGTAGACGTTCAGTGCTGACACCACTAGATGGAGCTGCTGGAGAACGGCCTCAGAAATCCCCTCCTGTAGACAGTTCAGCACTGACACCACTAGATGGAGCTGCTGGAGCTGCCTCAGAAATCCCCTCCTGTACACAGTTCAGCCCTGACACCACTAGATGGAGCTGCTGGAGCGCGGCCTCAGAAATCCCCTCCCTAGACAGTTCAGTGCTTGACACCACAAGATGGAGCTGCTGGAGCGCGGCCTCAGATATCCCCTCCTGTAGACAGTTCAGTGCTGACACCACTAGATGGAGCTGCAGGAGCGCGGCCTCAGAAATCCCCTTCTGTAGACAGTTCAGCCCTGACACCACTAGATGGAGCTGCAGGAGCGCGGCCTCAGAAATCCCCTCCTGTAGACAGTTCAGTGCTGACACCACTAGATGGAGCTGCAGGAGCGCGGCCTCAGAAATCCCCTTCTGTAGACAGTTCAGCCCTGACACCACTAGATGGAGCTGCAGGAGTGCGGCCTCAGAAATCCCCTCCAGTAGACAGTTCAGTGCTTGACACCACAAGATGGAGCTGTTGGAGCGCGGCCTCAGAAATCCCCTTCTGTAGACAGTTCAGCCCTGACACCACTAGATGGAGCTGCAGGAGAGCGGCCTCAGAAATCCCCTCCTGTAGCCAGTTCAGCCCTGACACAACTAGATGGAGCTGCTGGAGCGCGGCCTCAGAAATCCCCTCCTATAGACAGTTCAGCAATGACACCACTAGATGGAGCTGCTGGAGCGCGGCCTCAGAAATCCCCTCCTGTAGACAGTTCAGCACTGACACCACTAGATGAAACTGCTGGAGCGCGGCCTCAGATATCCCGTCCTGTAGACAGTTTAGCCCTGACACCACTAGATGGAGCTGCTGGAGCGCGGCCTCAGAAATCCCCTCCTGTAGACAATTCAGCACTGGAACCACTAGATGGAGCTGCTGGAGCGTAGCCTCAGAAATCTCCTACTGAAGACAGTTTAGCCCTGACACCTCTTAATGGAGCAGCTGGAGCGCGGCCTCAGAAATCTCCTACTGAAGACAGTTTATCCTTGACACCACTAGATGGAGCTGCTGGAGCGCGGCCTCAGAAATCCCCTCCTGTAGACAGTTCAGCCCTGACACCACTAAATGGACCTGCTGGAGCGCGGCCTCAGAAATCCCCACCTGTAGACAGTTCAGCCTTGACACCACTAGATGGACCTGCTGGAGCGCGGCCTCAGAAATCCCGTCCAGTAGACAGTTCAGCCCTGACACCACTAGATGGAGCTGCTGGAGAGCGGCCTCAGAAATCCCCTCTTGTAGACAGTTTAGCACTGACACCACTAGATGGAGCTGCTGGAGCTTGGCCTCAGAAATCCCCTCCTGTAGACAGTTCAGCACTGACACCACTATATGGAGCTGCTGGAGCGTGGCCTCAGAAATCCCCTCCTGTAGACAGTTCAGCACTGAAACCACTAGATGGAGCTGCTGGAGCGCGGTCTCAGAAATCCCCTCCTGTAGACAGTTCAGCACTGACACCACTAGATGGAGCTGCTGGAGCGCGGCCTCAGAAATCCCCTCCTGTAGACAGTTCAGCTCTGCCACCACTAAATGGAGCTGCTGAAACACGGCCTCAGAATTCCCCTCCTGTAGACAATACAGCACTTACACCACTAGATGGAGCTGCTGAAGAGCGGCCGCAGAAATCCCCTCCTGTAGACAGTTCAGCCCTGACACCACTAGATGGAGCTGCTGGAGCGCAGCCTCTGAAATCCCCTCCTGTAGACAGTTCAGCACTGACATCACTAGATGGAGCTGCTGGAGCGCGGCCTCAGAAATCCCCTCCTGTAGACAGTTCAGCACTGACACCACTAGATGGAGCTGCTGGAGCGCAGCCTCAGAAATCCCCTCCTGTAGACAGTTCAGCCCTGACACCACTAGATGGACCTGCTGGAGCGCGGCCTCAGAAATCCCCTCCTGTAGACAGTTCAGCCCTGACACCACTCGGTGGACCTGCTGGAGAGCGGCCTCATAAATCCGCTCCAGCAGACAGTTCAGCCCTGACACCACTAGATGGAGCTGCAGGAGCGCGGCCTCAGAAATCCCCTCCTGTAGACAGTTCAGCACTGAGACCACTAGATGGAGCTGCTGGAGCGTGGCTTCATAAATCCCCTCCTGTAGTCAGTTCAGCACTGATACCACTAGATGGAGCTGCTGGAGCGTGCACTCAGAAATCCCCTCCTGTAGACAGGTCAGCACTGACACCACTAGATGGAGCAGCAGGAGCGCAGCCTCAGAAAGCACCTCCTGTAGACAGTTCAGGGCTGACACCACTAGATGGAACTGCAGGAGAGCGGTCTCAGAAATCCCCTCCTGTAGACAGTTCAGCACTGACACCACTAGATGGAGCTGCTGGAGAGCGGCCTCAGAAATCCCCTCCTATAGACAGTTCAGCCCTGACACCACTAGATGGAGCTGCTGGAGCGCGGCCTCAGAAATCCCCTCCTATAGACAGTTCAGCACTGACACCACTAGATGGAGCTGCCGGAGCGCGGCCTCAGAAATCTCCTCGTATAGACAGTTCAGCCCTGCCACCACTAGATGGAGCTGCTGGAGCGCGGCCTCAGAAATTCACTCTTATAGACAGTTCAGCACTGACACCACTAGATGGAGCTGCTGGAGCGTGGCCTCTGAAATCCCCTCCTGTAGACAGTTCAGCACTGACACCACTAGATGGAGCAGCAGGAGCGCAGGCTCAGAAATCCCCTCCTGTAGACGTTCAGTGCTGACACCACTAGATGGAGCTGCTGGAGAACGGCCTCAGAAATCCCCTCCTGTAGACAGTTCAGCACTGACACCACTAGATGGAGCTGCTGGAGTTGCCTCAGAAATCCCCTACTATAGACAGTTCAGCACTGACCACAATAGATGGAGCTGCTGGAGTGCGGCCTCAGAAATCCCCTCCTGTAGACAGTTCAGCACTGACACCACTAGATGGAGCTGCTGTAGCGCGGCCTCAGAAATCCCCTCCTGTAGACAGTTCAGCCCTGACAACACTAGATGGAGCGGCTGGAGCGTGTCTTCAGAAATCCCCTCCTGTAGACAGTTCAGCACTGACACCACTAGATGGAGTTGCTGCAGCGGCCTCAGAAATCCCCTCCTGTAGACAGTTCAGCACTGACACCACTAGATGAAGCTGCTGGAGCGCGGCCTCAGAAATCCCCTCCTGTAGACAGTTCAGCCCTGACACCACTAGATGGAGCTGCTGGAGTGCGGCCTCAGAAATCCCCTCCTGTAGACAGTTCAGCCCTGACACCACTAGATGGAGCTGCTGGAGCGTGTCTTCAGAAATCCCCTCCTGTAGACCGTTCAGCACTGACACCACTAGATGGAGCTGCTGGAGCGCGGCCTCAGAAATCCTCTCCTGTAGACAGTTCAGCCCCTACACCACTAGATGGAGCTGCTGCAGCGGCCTCAGAAATCCCCTCCTGTAGACAGTTCAGCCCTGACACCACTAGATGGAGCAGCTCGAGCACGGCCTCAGAAATCCCCTCCTGTAGACAGTTCAGCCCTGACACCACTAGATGGACCTGCTGGAGCGCGGCCTCAGAAATCCCCTCCTGTAGACAGTTCAGCACTGACACCACTAGATGGAGCTGCTGGAGCGCAGACTCAGAAATCCCCTTCAGTAGACAGTTCAGCCCTGACACCACTAGATGGAGCTGCTGGAGCGCGGCCTCAGAAATCCCCTCCTGTAGACAGTTTAGCACTGACACCACTAGATGGAGCTGCTGGAGCGCGGCCTCAGAAATCCCCTCCTGTAGACAGTTCAGCACTGACACCACTAGATGGAGCTGCTGGAGCGTGGCCTCAGATATCCTTTGCTGTAGATAGTTCAGCACTGAAACCACTAGATGGAGCAGCTGGAGCAAAGCCTCAGAAATCCCCTCCTGTAGACAGTTCAGCACTGACACCACTAGATGGAGCTGCTGGAGCGCGCACTCAGTAATCCCCTCCAGTAGACAGATCAGCCCTGACACCACTAGATGGAGCTGCTGGAGCGCGGCCTCAGAAATCCCCTCCTGTAGACAGTTCAGCAGTGACACCACTAGATGGAGCTGCTGGAGCGCGGCCTCAGAAATCCCCTCCTGTAGACAGTTCAGCAGTGACATCACTAGATGGAGGTGCTGGAGCGCGGCCTCAGAAATCCCCTCCTGTAGACAGTTCAGCCCTGACACCACTAGATGGAGCTGCTGGAGCGTGGCCTCAGAAATCCCCTCCTGTAGACAGTTCAGCCCTGACACCACTAGATGGAGCTGCTGGAGTGCGGCCTCAGAAATCCCCTCCTGTAGACAGTTCAGCCCTGACACCACTAGATGGAGCTGCTGGAGCGTGTCTTCAGAAATCCCCTCCTGTAGATCGTTCAGCACTGACACCACTAGATGGAGCTGCTGGAGCGCGGCCTCAGAAATCCTCTCCTGTAGACAGTTCAGCCCCTACACCACTAGATGGAGCTGCTGCAGCGGCCTCAGAAATCCCCTCCTGTAGACAGTTCAGCCCTGACACCACTAGATGGAGCAGCTGGAGCACAGCCTCAGAAATCCCCTCCTGTAGACAGTTCAGCCCTGACACGACTAGATGGACCTGCTGGAGCGCGGCCTCAGAAATCCCCTCCTGTTGACAGTTCAGCACTGACACCACTAGATGGACCTGCTGGAGCGCGGCCTCAGAAATCCCCTCCTGTAGACAGTTCAGCACTGACACCACTAGATGGAGCTGCTGGAGCGCAGACTCAGAAATCCCCTCCAGTAGACAGTTCAGCCCTGACACCACTAGATGGAGCTGCTGGAGCGCGGCCTCAGAAATCCCCTCCTGTAGACAGTTTAGCACTGACACCACAAGATGGAGCTGCTGGAGCGCGGCCTCAGAAATCCCCTCCTGTAGACAGTTCAGCACTGACACCACTAGATGGAGCTGCTGGAGCGTGGCCTCAGATATCCTCTCCTGTAGATAGTTCAGCACTGAAACCACTAGATGGAGCAGCTGGAGCACAGCCTCAGAAATCCCCTCCTGTAGACAGTTCAGCACTGACACCACTAGATGGAGCTGCTGGAGCGCGCACTCAGAAATCCCCTCCAGTAGACAGATCAGCCCTGACACCACTAGATGGAGCTGCTGGAGCGCGGCCTCAGAAATCCCCTCCTGTAGACAGTTCAGCAGTGACACCACTAGATGGAGCTGCTGGAGCCCCACCTCAGAAATCCCCTCCTGTAGACAGTTGAGCCCTGACACCACTAGATGGAGCTGCTGGAGCGCGGCCTCAGAAATCCCCTCCTTTAGACAGTTCAGCAGTGACACCACTAGATGGAGCTGCTGGAGCCCCACCTCAGAAATCCCCTCCTGTAGACAGTTAAGCCCTGACACCACTAGATGGAGCTGCTGGAGCGCGGCCTCAGAAATCCCCTCCTGTAGACTGTTCAGCCCTGACACCACTAGATGGAGCTGCTGGAGCGTGGCCTCTGAAATCCCCTCCTGTAGACAGTTCAGCACTGACACCACTAGATGGAGCAGCAGGAGCGCAGGCTCAGAAATCCCCTCCTGTAGACGTTCAGTGCTGACACCACTAGATGGAGCTGCTGGAGAACGGCCTCAGAAATCCCCTCCTGTAGACAGTTCAGCACTGACACCACTTGATGGAGCTGCTGGAGCTGCCTCAGAAATCCCCTCCTGTACACAGTTCAGCCCTGACACCACTAGATGGAGCTGCTGGAGCGCGGCCTCAGAAATCCCCTCCCTAGACAGTTCAGTGCTTGACACCACAAGATGGAGCTGCTGGAGCGCGGCCTCAGATATCCCCTCCTGTAGACAGTTCAGTGCTGACACCACTAGATGGAGCTGCAGGAGCGCGGCCTCAGAAATCCCCTTCTGTAGACAGTTCAGCCCTGACACCACTAGATGGAGCTGCAGGAGCGCGGCCTCAGAAATCCCCTCCTGTAGACAGTTCAGTGCTGACACCACTAGATGGAGCTGCAGGAGCGCGGCCTCAGAAATCCCCTTCTGTAGACAGTTCAGCCCTGACACCACTAGATGGAGCTGCAGGAGTGCGGCCTCAGAAATCCCCTCCTGTAGACAGTTCAGTGCTGACACCACTAGATGGAGCTGCAGGAGCGCGGCCTCAGAAATCCCCTTCTGTAGACAGTTCAGCCCTGACACCACTAGATGGAGCTGCAGGAGAGCGGCCACAGAAATCCCCTCCTGTAGCCAGTTCAGCCCTGACACAACTAGATGGAGCTGCTGGAGCGCGGCCTCAGAAATCCCCTCCTATAGACAGTTCAGCAATGACACCACTAGATGGAGCTGCTGGAGCGCGGCCTCAGAAATCCCCTCCTGTAGACAGTTCAGCACTGACACCACTAGATGAAACTGCTGGAGCGCGGCCTCAGATATCCCGTCCTGTAGACAGTTTAGCCCTGACACCACTAGATGGAGCTGCTGGAGCGCGGCCTCAGAAATCCCCTCCTGTAGACAATTCAGCACTGGAACCACTAGATGGAGCTGCTGGAGCGTAGCCTCAGAAATCTCCTACTGAAGACAGTTTAGCCCTGACACCTCTTAATGGAGCAGCTGGAGCGCGGCCTCAGAAATCTCCTACTGAAGACAGTTTATCCTTGACACCACTAGATGGAGCTGCTGGAGCGCGGCCTCAGAAATCCCCTCCTGTAGACAGTTCAGCCCTGACACCACTAAATGGACCTGCTGGAGCGCGGCCTCAGAAATCCCCACCTGTAGACAGTTCAGCCTTGACACCACTAGATGGACCTGCTGGAGCGCGGCCTCAGAAATCCCGTCCAGTAGACAGTTCAGCCCTGACACCACTAGATGGAGCTGCTGGAGAGCGGCCTCAGAAATCCCCTCTTGTAGACAGTTTAGCACTGACACCACTAGATGGAGCTGCTGGAGCTTGGCCTCAGAAATCCCCTCCTGTAGACAGTTCAGCACTGACACCACTATATGGAGCTGCTGGAGCGTGGCCTCAGAAATCCCCTCCTGTAGACAGTTCAGCACTGAAACCACTAGATGGAGCTGCTGGAGCGCGGTCTCAGAAATCCCCTCCTGTAGACAGTTCAGCACTGACACCACTAGATGGAGCTGCTGGAGCGCGGCCTCAGAAATCCCCTCCTGTAGACAGTTCAGCTCTGCCACCACTAAATGGAGCTGCTGAAACACGGCCTCAGAATTCCCCTCCTGTAGACAATACAGCACTTACACCACTAGATGGAGCTGCTGAAGAGCGGCCGCAGAAATCCCCTCCTGTAGACAGTTCAGCCCTGACACCACTAGATGGAGCTGCTGGAGCGCAGCCTCTGAAATCCCCTCCTGTAGACAGTTCAGCACTGACATCACTAGATGGAGCTGCTGGAGCGCGGCCTCAGAAATCCCCTCCTGTAGACAGTTCAGCACTGACACCACTAGATGGAGCTGCTGGAGCGCAGCCTCAGAAATCCCCTCCTGTAGACAGTTCAGCCCTGACACCACTAGATGGACCTGCTGGAGCGCGGCCTCAGAAATCCCCTCCTGTAGACAGTTCAGCCCTGACACCACTCGGTGGACCTGCTGGAGAGCGGCCTCATAAATCCGCTCCAGCAGACAGTTCAGCCCTGACACCACTAGATGGAGCTGCAGGAGCGCGGCCTCAGAAATCCCCTCCTGTAGACAGTTCAGCACTGAGACCACTAGATGGAGCTGCTGGAGCGTGGCTTCATAAATCCCCTCCTGTAGTCAGTTCAGCACTGATACCACTAGATGGAGCTGCTGGAGCGTGCACTCAGAAATCCCCTCCTGTAGACAGGTCAGCACTGACACCACTAGATGGAGCAGCAGGAGCGCAGCCTCAGAAAGCACCTCCTGTAGACAGTTCAGGGCTGACACCACTAGATGGAACTGCAGGAGAGCGGTCTCAGAAATCCCCTCCTGTAGACAGTTCAGCACTGACACCACTAGATGGAGCTGCTGGAGAGCGGCCTCAGAAATCCCCTCCTATAGACAGTTCAGCCCTGACACCACTAGATGGAGCTGCTGGAGCGCGGCCTCAGAAATCCCCTCCTATAGACAGTTCAGCACTGACACCACTAGATGGAGCTGCCGGAGCGCGGCCTCAGAAATCTCCTCGTATAGACAGTTCAGCCCTGCCACCACTAGATGGAGCTGCTGGAGCGCGGCCTCAGAAATTCACTCTTATAGACAGTTCAGCACTGACACCACTAGATGGAGCTGCTGGAGTGCGGCCTCAGAAATCCCCTCCTGTAGACAGTTCATCACTGACACCACTAGATGAAGCTGCTGGAGCGCGGCCTCAGATATCCCGTCCTGTAGACAGTTCAGCACTGACACCACTAGATGGAGCTGCTGGAGCGTGGCCTCAGATATCCTCTCCTGTAGATAGTTCAGCACTGAAACCACTAGATGGAGCAGCTGGAGCACAGCCTCAGAAATCCCCTCCTGTAGACAGTTCAGCACTGACACCACTAGATGGAGCTGCTGGAGCGCGCACTCAGAAATCCCCTCCAGTAGACAGATCAGCCCTGACACCACTAGATGGAGCTGCTGGAGCGCGGCCTCAGAAATCCCCTCCTGTAGACAGTTCAGCAGTGACACCACTAGATGGAGCTGCTGGAGCGCGGCCTCAGAAATCCCCTCCTTTAGACAGTTCAGCAGTGACACCACTAGATGGAGCTGCTGGAGCCCGACCTCAGAAATCCCCTCCTGTAGACAGTTAAGCCCTGACACCACTAGATGGAGCTGCTGGAGCGCGGCCTCAGAAATCCCCTCCTGTAGACTGTTCAGCCCTGACACCACTAGATGGAGCTGCTGGAGCGTGGCCTCTGAAATCCCCTCCTGTAGACAGTTCAGCACTGACACCACTAGATGGAGCAGCAGGAGCGCAGGCTCAGAAATCCCCTCCTGTAGACGTTCAGTGCTGACACCACTAGATGGAGCTGCTGGAGAACGGCCTCAGAAATCCCCTCCTGTAGACAGTTCAGCACTGACACCACTAGATGGAGCTGCTGGAGCTGCCTCAGAAATCCCCTCCTGTACACAGTTCAGCCCTGACACCACTAGATGGAGCTGCTGGAGCGCGGCCTCAGAAATCTCCTCCCTAGACAGTTCAGTGCTTGACACCACAAGATGGAGCTGCTGGAGCGCGGCCTCAGATATCCCCTCCTGTAGACAGTTCAGTGCTGACACCACTAGATGGAGCTGCAGGAGCGCGGCCTCAGAAATCCCCTTCTGTAGACAGTTCAGCCCTGACACCACTAGATGGAGCTGCAGGAGCGCGGCCTCAGAAATCCCCTCCTGTAGACAGTTCAGTGCTGACACCACTAGATGGAGCTGCAGGAGCGCGGCCTCAGAAATCCCCTTCTGTAGACAGTTCAGCCCTGACACCACTAGATGGAGCTGCAGGAGTGCGGCCTCAGAAATCCCCTCCAGTAGACAGTTCAGTGCTTGACACCACAAGATGGAGCTGTTGGAGCGCGGCCTCAGAAATCCCCTTCTGTAGACAGTTCAGCCCTGACACCACTAGATGGAGCTGCAGGAGAGCGGCCTCAGAAATCCCCTCCTGTAGCCAGTTCAGCCCTGACACAACTAGATGGAGCTGCTGGAGCGCGGCCTCAGAAATCCCCTCCTATAGACAGTTCAGCAATGACACCACTAGATGGAGCTGCTGGAGCGCGGCCTCAGAAATCCCCTCCTGTAGGCAGTTCAGCACTGACACCACTAGATGAAACTGCTGGAGCGCAGCCTCAGATATCCCGTCCTGTAGACAGTTTAGCCCTGACACCACTAGATGGAGCTGCTGGAGCGCGGCCTCAGAAATCCCCTCCTGTAGACAATTCAGCACTGGAACCACTAAATGGAGATGCTGGAGCGTAGCCTCAGAAATCTCCTACTGAAGACAGTTTAGCCCTGACACCTCTTAATGGAGCAGCTGGAGCGCGGCCTCAGAAATCTCCTACTGAAGACAGTTTATCCTTGACACCACTAGATGGAGCTGCTGGAGCGCGGCCTCAGAAATCCCCTCCTGTAGACAGTTCAGCCCTGACACCACTAAATGGACCTGCTGGAGCGCGGCCTCAGAAATCCCCACCTGTAGACAGTTCAGCCTTGACACCACTAGATGGACCTGCTGGAGCGCGGCCTCAGAAATCCCGTCCAGTAGACAGTTCAGCCCTGACACCACTAGATGGAGCTGCTGGAGAGCGGCCTCAGAAATCCCCTCTTGTAGACAGTTTAGCACTGACACCACTAGATGGAGCTGCTGGAGCTTGGCCTCAGAAATCCCCTCCTGTAGACAGTTCAGCACTGACACCACTATATGGAGCTGCTGGAGCGTGGCCTCAGAAATCCCCTCCTGTAGACAGTTCAGCACTGAAACCACTAGATGGAGCTGCTGGAGCGCGGTCTCAGAAATCCCCTCCTGTAGACAGTTCAGCACTGACACCACTAGATGGAGCTGCTGGAGCGCGGCCTCAGAAATCCCCTCCTGTAGACAGTTCAGCTCTGCCACCACTAAATGGAGCTGCTGAAGCACGGCCTCAGAATTCCCCTCCTGTAGACAATACAGCACTTACACCACTAGATGGAGCTGCTGAAGAGCGGCCGCAGAAATCCCCTCCTGTAGACAGTTCAGCCCTGACACCACTAGATGGAGCTGCTGGAGCGCAGCCTCTGAAATCCCCTCCTGTAGACAGTTCAGCACTGACATCACTAGATGGAGCTGCTGGAGCGCGGCCTCAGAAATCCCCTCCTGTAGACAGTTCAGCACTGACACCACTAGATGGAGCTGCTGGAGCGCAGCCTCAGAAATCCCCTCCTGTAGACAGTTCAGCCCTGACACCACTAGATGGACCTGCTGGAGCGCGGCCTCAGAAATCCCCTCCTGTAGACAGTTCAGCCCTGACACCACTCGGTGGACCTGCTGGAGAGCGGCCTCATAAATCCGCTCCAGCAGACAGTTCAGCCCTGACACCACTAGATGGAGCTGCAGGAGCGCGGCCTCAGAAATCCCCTCCTGTAGACAGTTCAGCACTGAGACCACTAGATGGAGCTGCTGGAGCGTGGCTTCATAAATCCCCTCCTGTAGTCAGTTCAGCACTGATACCACTAGATGGAGCTGCTGGAGCGTGCACTCAGAAATCCCCTCCTGTAGACAGGTCAGCACTGACACCACTAGATGGAGCAGCAGGAGCGCAGCCTCAGAAAGCACCTCCTGTAGACAGTTCAGGGCTGACACCACTAGATGGAACTGCAGGAGAGCGGTCTCAGAAATCCCCTCCTGTAGACAGTTCAGCACTGACACCACTAGATGGAGCTGCTGGAGAGCGGCCTCAGAAATCCCCTCCTATAGACAGTTCAGCCCTGACACCACTAGATGGAGCTGCTGGAGCGCGGCCTCAGAAATCCCCTCCTATAGACAGTTCAGCACTGACACCACTAGATGGAGCTGCCGGAGCGCGGCCTCAGAAATCTCTTCGTATAGCCAGTTCAGCCCTGCCACCACTAGATGGAGCTGCTGGAGCGCGGCCTCAGAAATTCACTGTTATAGACAGTTCAGCACTGACACCACTAGATGGAGCTGCTGGAGTGCGGCCTCAGAAATCACCTCCTGTAGACAGTTCATCACTGACACCACTAGATGAAGCTGCTGGAGCGCGGCCTCAGATATCCCGTCCTGTAGACAGTTCAGCACTGACACCACTAGATGGAGCTGCTGGAGCGCGGCCTCAGAAATCCCCTCCATTAGACAGTTCAGTGCTTGACACCACAAGATGGAGCTGCTGGAGCACGGCCTCAGAAATCCCCTCCTGTAGACAGTTCAGCATTGACACCACTAGATGGAGCTGCTGGGGCGCGGCCTCAGAAATCCCCTCCTGTAGACTGTTCAGTACTAACACCACTAGATGGAGCTGCTGGAGCGTGGCCTCAGAAATCCCCTCCTGTAGACAGTACAGCTCTGCCACCACTAGATGGAGCTGCTGGGGCGCGGCCTCAGATATCCCGTCCTGTAGACAGATTAGCACTGACACCACTAGATGGAGCTGCTGGAGCGGGGCCTCAGATATCCCGTCCTGTAGACAGTTTAGCACTGACACCACTAGATGGAGCTGCTGGAGCGTGGCCACAGAAATCCCCTCCTGTAGACAGTTCAGCACTGGCACCACTAGATGGAGCTGCTGGAGCACGGCCTCAGAAATCCCCTCCTGTAGACAGTTTAGCCCTGTCACCACTAGATGGAGCTGCTGAAACGCGGCCTCAGAAATCCCCTCCTGTAGACAGTTCAGCCCTGACACCACTAGATGGAGCTGCTGGAGCACGGCATCAGAAATCCCCTCCTGTAGACAGTTCAGCCCTGACACCACTAGATGGAACTGCTGGAGAGCGGTCACAGAAATCCCCTCCTGTAGACAGTTCAGCAATGACACCACTAGATGGACCTGCTGGAGCGCTGCCTCAGAAATCTCCTCCAGTAAACATTTCAGCCCTGACACCACTAGATGGAGCTGCTGGAGCGTGGCCACAGAAATCCCCTCCTGTAGACAGTTCAGCACTGGCACCACTAGATGGAGCTGCTGGAGCACGGCCTCAGAAATCCCCTCCTGTAGACAGTTTAGCCCTGTCACCACTAGATGGAGCTGCTGAAACGCGGCCTCAGAAATCCCCTCCTGTAGACAGTTCAGCACTGACACCACTAGAAGGAGCTGCTGGAGCGCGGCCTCAGAAATCCCCTCCTGTAGACATTTCAGCACTGACACCACTAGATGGAGCTGCCGGAGCGCGGCCTCAGAAATCTCCTACTGAAGACAGTTTAGCCTTTACACCACTAGATGGAGCTGCTGGAGCGCGGCCTCAGAAATCCCCTCCTGTAGACAGTTCAGCCCTCTCACCACTAAATGGACCTGCTGGAGCGCGGCCTCAGAAATCCCCTCCTGTAGACAGTTCAGCCTTGACACCACTAGATGGACCTGCTGGAGCGCGGCCTCAGAAATCCCCTCCAGTAGACAGTTCAGCCCTGACACCACTAGATGGAGCTGCTGGAGCGCGGCCTCAGATATCCCCTCATTTAGACAGTTTAGCACTGACACCACTAAATGGAGCTTCTGGAGCGTGGCCTCAGAAATCCCCTCCTGTAGACAGTTCAGCACTGAAATCACTAGATGGAGCTGCTGGAGAGTGGCCTCAGAAATCCCCTCCTGTAGACAGTTCAGCACTGACACCACTAGATGGAGCTGCTGGAGCGTGGCCTCAGAAATCCCCTCCTGTAGACAGTTCAGCACTGAAACCACTAGATGGAGCTGCTGGAGCGCGGTCTCAGAAATCCCCTCCTGTAGACAGTTCAGCACTGACACCACTAGATGGAGCTGCTGGAGCTCGGCCTCAGAAATACCCTCCTGTACACAGTTCAGCTCTGCACCACTAGATGGAGCTGCTGAAGCACGGCCTCAGAAATCCCCTCTTGTAGACAGTTCAGCACTGACACCACTAGATGGAGCTGCTGGAGCGCGGTCTCAGAAATCCCCTCCTGTAGACAGTTCATCCCTGACACCACTAGATGGAGCTGCTGGAGCGCGGCCTCAGAAATCCACTCCTGTAGAAACTTTGGCACTGACACCACTAGATGGAGCTGCTGGAGAGCGGCCTCAGAAATCCCCTCCTGTAGACAGTTTAGCACTGACACCACTAGATGGAGCTGCTGGAGCACGGCCGCAGAAATCCCCTCCTGTAGACAGTTCAGCACTGCCACCACTAGATGGAGCTGCTGGAGCGCGGCCTCAGAAATCCCCTCCTGTAGACATTTCAGCCCTGACACCACTAGATGGAGCTGCTGGAGCGCAGCCTCTGAAATCCCCTCCTGTAGACAGTTCAGCATTGACACCACTAGATGGAGCAGCTGGAGCGCGGCCTCAGAAATCCCCTCCTGTAGACAGTTCAGCACTGACAACACTAGATGAGCTGCTGGAGCGCAGCCTCAGAAATCCCCTCCTGTAGACAGTTCAGCGCTGACACCACTAGATGGAGCTGCTGGAACGCGGCCTCAGAAATCCCCTCCTGTAGACAGTTCAGCCCTGACACCACTAGGTGGACTTGCTGGAGCGCGGCCTCAGAAATCCCCTCCTGTAGACAGTTCAGCACTGACACCACTAGATGAAGCTGCTGGGGAGCGGCCTCACATATCCCCTCCAGCAGACTGTTCAGCCCTGACACCACTAGATGGAGCTGCAGGAGCGCGGCCTCAGAAATCCTCTCCTGTAGACAGTTCAGCACTCCCACCACTAGATGGAGCTGCTGGAGCGTGGCTTCATAAATCCCCTCCTGTAGACAGGTCAGCACTGACACCACTAGATGGAGCAGCAGGAGCGCAGCCTCAGAAATCCCCTCCTGTAGACAGTTCTGTACTTGACACCTCTAGATGGAGCTGCTGGAGTACGGCCTCAGAAATCCCCTCCTGTAGACAGTTCAGCCCTGACACCACTAGATGGAGCTGCTGGAGCGCGGCCTCAGAAATCCCCTCCTATAGACAGTTCAGCACTGACACCACTAGATGGAGCTGCCGGAGCGCGGCCTTAGAAATCCCCTTCTGTAGACAGTTCAGCCCTGACACAGCTAGATGGAGCTGCTGGAGCGCGGCCTCAGAAATTCCCTCCTATAGACAGTTCAGCACTGACACCACTAGATGGAGCTGCTGGAGTGCGGCCTCAGAAATCCCCTCCTGTAGACAGTTCAGCACTGACACCAATAGATGAAGCTGCTGGAGCGCGGCCTCAGATATCCCCTCCTGTAGACAGTACAGTGCTTGACACCACAAGATGGAGCTGCTGGAGCACGGCCTCAGAAATCCCCTCCTGTAGACAGTTCAGCCATGAAACCACTAGATGGAGCTGCTGGAGAGCGGCCTCAGAAATACCCTCCTATAGACAGTTCAGCATTGACACCACTAGATGGAGCTGCTGGAGCGCGGCCTCAGAAATCCCCTCCTGTAGACAGTTCAGCACTGACACCACTAGATGGAGCTGCTGGAGCGTGGCCTCAGAAATCCCCTCCTGTAGACTGTTCAGTACTAACACCACTAGATGGATCTGCTGGAGCGCCGCCTCAGAAATCCCCTCCTGTAGACAGTACAGCACTGACACCACTAGATGGAGCTGCTGGAGCGCGGCCTCAGATATCCCGTCCTGTAGACAGTTTAGCACTGACACCACTAGATGGAGCTGCTGGAGCGCGGCCTCAGATATCCCGTCCTGTAGACAGTTTAGCACTGACACCACTAGATGGAGCTGCTGGAGCTGGGCCTCAGATATCCCGTCCTGTAGACAGTTTAGCACTGACACCACTAGATGGAGCTGCTGGAGCGCGGCCACAGAAATCCCCTCCTGTAGACAGTTCAGCACTGACACCACTAGATGGAGCTGCTGGAGTACGGCCTCAGAAATCCCCTCCTGTAGACAGTTTAGCCCTGTCACCACTAGATGGAGCTGCTGAAGCGCGGCCACAGAAATCTCCTCCAGTAGAAATTTCAGCCCTGACACCACTAGATGGAACTGCTGGAGAGCGGTCTCAGAAATCCCCTCCTGTAGACAGTTTAGCACTGACACCACTAGATGGAGCTGCTGGATCGCAGCCTCAGAAATCCCCTCCTGTAGACAGTACAGCACTGACACCACTAGATGGAGCTGCTGGAGCAGCCTCAGAAATCCCCTCCTGTAGACAGTTCAGCACTGACACCACTAGATGGAGCTGCTGGATCGCGGCCTCAGAAATCCCCTCCAGTAGACAGTTTAGCCCTGACACCACTAGATGGAGCTGCTGGAGCGCGGCCTCAGATATCCCCTCATTTAGACAGTTTAGCACTGACACCACTAAATGGAGCTGCTGGAGCGTGGCCTCAGAAATCCCCTCCTGTAGACAGTTCAGCACTGACACCACTAGATGGAGCTGCTGGAGCGCGGCCTCAGAAATCCCCTCCTGTACACAGTTCAGCTCTGACACCACTAGATGGAGCTGCTGAAGCACGGCCTCAGAAATCCCCTCTTGTAGACAGTTCAGCACTGACACCACTAGATGGAGCTGCTGGAGCGCGGTCTCGAGAAATCCCCTCCTGTAGACAGTTCATCCCTGACACCACTAGATGGAGCTGCTGGAGCGCGGCCTCAGAAATCCACTCCTGTAGAAACTTTGGCACTGACACCACTAGATGGAGCTGCTGGAGAGCGGCCTCAGAAATCCCCTCCTGTAGACAGTTCAGCACTGACACCACTAGATGGACCTGCTGGAGCACGGCCTCAGAAATCCCCTCCAGTAGACAGTTTAGCACTGACACCACTTGATGGAGCTGCTGGAGCGTGGCCTCAGATATCCCCTCCTGTAGACAGTTCAGCACTGAAACCACTAGATGGAGCTGCTGGAGCGTGGCCTCAGAAATCCCCTCCTGTAGACAGTTCAGCACTGACACAACTATATGGAGCTGCTGGAGCGTGGCCTCAGAAATCCCCTACTGTAGACAGTTCAGCACTGAAACCACTGGATGGACCTGCTGGAGCACGGCCTTAGAAATCCACTCCAGTAGACAGTTTAGCACTGACACCACTTGATGGAGCTGCTGGAGCGCAGTCTCAGAAATCCCCTCCTGTAGACAGTTCAGCACTGACACCACTAGATGGAGCTGCTGGAGCGCGGCCTCAGAAATACCCTCCTATAGACAGTTCAGCATTGACACCACTAGATGGAGCTGCTGGAGCGCGGCCTTAGAAATCCCCTCCTGTAGACAGTACAACACTGACACCTCTAGATGGAGCTGCTGGAGCACGGCCGCAGAAATCCCCTCCTGTAGACAGTTCAGCACTGCCACCACTAGATGGAGCTGCTGGAGCGCGCCCGCAGAAATCCCCTCCTGTAGAGAGTTCAGCCCTGAAACCACTAGATGGAGCTGCTGGAGCACGGCCTCAGAAATCCCCTCCTGTAGACAGTTCAGCCATGAAACCACTAGATGGAGCTGCTGGAGAGCGGCCTCAGAAATACCCTCCTATAGACAGTTCAGCATTGACACCACTAGATGGAGCTGCTGGAGCGCGGCCTCAGAAATCCCCTCCTGTAGACAGTTCAGCACTGACACCACTAGATGGAGCTGCTGGAGCGTGGCCTCAGAAATCCCCTCCTGTAGACTGTTCAGTACTAACACCACTAGATGGATCTGCTGGAGCGCCGCCTCAGAAATCCCCTCCTGTAGACAGTACAGCACTGACACCACTAGATGGAGCTGCTGGAGCGCGGCCTCAGATATCCCGTCCTGTAGACAGTTTAGCACTGACACCACTAGATGGAGCTGCTGGAGCGCGGCCTCAGATATCCCGTCCTGTAGACAGTTTAGCACTGACACCACTAGATGGAGCTGCTGGAGCTGGGCCTCAGATATCCCGTCCTGTAGACAGTTTAGCACTGACACCACTAGATGGAGCTGCTGGAGCGCGGCCACAGAAATCCCCTCCTGTAGACAGTTCAGCACTGACACCACTAGATGGAGCTGCTGGAGTACGGCCTCAGAAATCCCCTCCTGTAGACAGTTTAGCCCTGTCACCACTAGATGGAGCTGCTGAAGCGCGGCCACAGAAATCTCCTCCAGTAGAAATTTCAGCCCTGACACCACTAGATGGAACTGCTGGAGAGCGGTCTCAGAAATCCCCTCCTGTAGACAGTTTAGCACTGACACCACTAGATGGAGCTGCTGGATCGCAGCCTCAGAAATCCCCTCCTGTAGACAGTACAGCACTGACACCACTAGATGGAGCTGCTGGAGCAGCCTCAGAAATCCCCTCCTGTAGACAGTTCAGCACTGACACCACTAGATGGAGCTGCTGGATCGCGGCCTCAGAAATCCCCTCCAGTAGACAGTTTAGCCCTGACACCACTAGATGGAGCTGCTGGAGCGCGGCCTCAGATATCCCCTCATTTAGACAGTTTAGCACTGACACCACTAAATGGAGCTGCTGGAGCGTGGCCTCAGAAATCCCCTCCTGTAGACAGTTCAGCACTGACACCACTAGATGGAGCTGCTGGAGTGCGGCCTCAGAAATCCCCTCCTGTACACAGTTCAGCTCTGACACCACTAGATGGAGCTGCTGAAGCACGGCCTCAGAAATCCCCTCTTGTAGACAGTTCAGCACTGACACCACTAGATGGAGCTGCTGGAGCGCGGTCTCGAGAAATCCCCTCCTGTAGACAGTTCATCCCTGACACCACTAGATGGAGCTGCTGGAGCGCGGCCTCAGAAATCCACTCCTGTAGAAACTTTGGCACTGACACCACTAGATGGAGCTGCTGGAGAGCGGCCTCAGAAATCCCCTCCTGTAGACAGTTCAGCACTGACACCACTAGATGGACCTGCTGGAGCACGGCCTCAGAAATCCCCTCCAGTAGACAGTTTAGCACTGACACCACTTGATGGAGCTGCTGGAGCGTGGCCTCAGATATCCCCTCCTGTAGACAGTTCAGCACTGAAACCACTAGATGGAGCTGCTGGAGCGTGGCCTCAGAAATCCCCTCCTGTAGACAGTTCAGCACTGACACAACTATATGGAGCTGCTGGAGCGTGGCCTCAGAAATCCCCTACTGTAGACAGTTCAGCACTGAAACCACTGGATGGACCTGCTGGAGCACGGCCTTAGAAATCCACTCCAGTAGACAGTTTAGCACTGACACCACTTGATGGAGCTGCTGGAGCGCAGTCTCAGAAATCCCCTCCTGTAGACAGTTCAGCACTGACACCACTAGATGGAGCTGCTGGAGCGCGGCCTCAGAAATACCCTCCTATAGACAGTTCAGCATTGACACCACTAGATGGAGCTGCTGGAGCGCGGCCTTAGAAATCCCCTCCTGTAGACAGTACAACACTGACACCTCTAGATGGAGCTGCTGGAGCACGGCCGCAGAAATCCCCTCCTGTAGACAGTTCAGCACTGCCACCACTAGATGGAGCTGCTGGAGCGCGCCCGCAGAAATCCCCTCCTGTAGAGAGTTCAGCCCTGAAACCACTAGATGGAGCTGCTGGAGCGCAGCCTCTGAAATCCCCTCCTGTAGACAGTTCAGCACTGACACCACTAGATGGAGCTGCTGGAGTGGCCTCAGAAATCCCCTCCTGTAGACAGTTCAGCACTGACACCACTAGATGGAGCTGCTGGAGCGCGGCCTCAGAAATCCCCTCCTGTAGACAGTTCAGCCTTGACACCACTAGATGGACCTGCTGGAGCACGGCCTCAGAAATCCCCTCCAGTAGACAGTTTAGCACTGACACTGACGCGCCCCTGGGCCTGTGTCGCGCTGCGTTGCGCACGCGGGAGCCCACCCGGAGCCGGATCAGTGGAGGGTTCTAGTCTCGTGGCGGTGACCCGGTCCGTGCCCAGGGAGTCAAACTAGACGGCAGTCTATTAGTAGTAAATAGTTGATGACTACGCCACCCGTTGAGTGCAGCCAGGAAGCTGCTGCTGCAGGGCAGACCGCTGAGGCCGGTGGTAGGATTGTGCAGCGTGATAGTATAACCCCCAACGGGAGGGGTATGGCCTCAGGGCAGCCGACGTGGATGATGGGGGTAGCAGGAACCACTCAGAGACGGTACGGTGTAGTTCAGGGTCTTTACTGGTAACAACGACAGACCCTCCCGGAGTACTTGCTAGCAAACGGGGCCTGGTCAGTCTTTGAGCAGATGGGATCTCCCCTGGCCAGGCGTAGTTGTAGGCCTCCCAAACTGACTGTACTCTTCTGGCTACCTTGCTAGAAGCTGATGTAAGTAGCCCACGTCCCTGAGTGTACCGTGTGGTGCTCACCCGTATGGCCGGTGACTCGGGGCCTTCTAATGGCTTCCGCTCCACGATGGCGGTGCTGGTCCCACGCGTGTGACCGTGCCTTCGGGCTTCTGGGCCAGAGGACCTGAAATCCCCTGCCTGACGGATTCTGCTGCTGGGTAGGAGTTAGTCCCCACAGCCTCGGACTCCGGGTCCGGTAAAGAATCTTCTTAGTCAGGGCGAGCTCTGCAGCTGCCAGCCCCTGACTCCTTGTAACTCTGCTGTTTCCTATGCTGCTTCTTGTCTCCACTCTCCTTGTCTGACTCACCCTGCCTCAGCCCCGGGTTTATACAGGGGAAGTCCTTCCCCTCCCAAGACTGGGCAGGAGGTGTGGCATGCACAGGATCCCTGACCAAAGGACCTCCCACCTGCTCTCAGACATAACATTACATTACTGTGGAAAACCAGACCCCTGGGGTGCCACATTCCCCCCTAGTGAAATTTAGTACTCCGGGACTAAACACATTTAGAAAAACATAACAAAGTATAACAATAACAATACTATAAGAAAAACACATAAGATGGTTACGGCGTGTCCGCAACCGGATGCAGTCTTTGAAGAAAAGCAAAGGTGTCCATTTCACCAACACAGGGAGACGTAACCAGGTAGGGGTCTGTCCTACCCCGAGTCCTTAACAGTCTCTAGTCCATCCTGGGTTACGCTCCAACTATATACAAGGATTCCCGGTAAATCCACCAAGGTTTCCTAAAAACAACTGGAAACACAAAATTATACACAAGCAACAATACACAGATAAACATAAATAAAACTATTTTTACACTTCAAATTCTCCAGCGTGCGGGTAACTGGCCTCTAGTGGCCCTAGTGGACCTACGGAGCTGACTGTCTGGCCCTGAACTACAGGGTGTAGGAGCTGTCAAGGGTAAACTGGGCAGCTGTCTACCGGCTCTTTGTCTCACTAGGGGTACGGCAGGCTCACTATAAGCAGAGGGTTGATTCTCCTGTTCTACTCGTGTGGAGTCTTCTGCCTCCTGGACCGGCTGTTCTTCCAGCTCTACCCGTTGCTCCGTAGGTTCTTGGGATGATGGTTGGAGGAAGGTGAGTACGGGTACCACAACTGCACCATTGACTTGAGTCCAAGACCGAGGGAAGTCCCCGAGCACGGTACTAACCATATCTTCCCTTTCTCCCACGGGTCGATGGTCTTCTTGTTCCTCTTCAGGGTTCCTCAGTTGTTCGGGACACTTCTTCAGGTGGTCCCGGGATACAATGGCTGTGGTTTCCCCTCCGTCTTTACTGATGGTACAGACCTTCGGGTTCTCGTGGCTTGAGGGCAGTACGGTGTACGGGTCCTTCTCCCACTGGTCATCCAACTTGTGGAGCCGTCTTTTCCTCTTCAAGACCTGCTCTCCGGGTACCAGGGGAACAGCGGGAGCATACTGGTTGTAAGTCTTCTCTTGTCTTTCCCTAGCCTGACAGAGACTTCGCTCCACGCTCTCTTGTACTCTCCGGTACTGCTGCTGCCTCTCTGTGTCCCAGTCTGTTTCTGGTGAAGTGTCCTCAGGTGTCAGGACTCCCATTTCCAGGTCAACAGGTAACTTACCAGGTCTCGCCCTCATTAGGTAAGCCGGGGTACAGTTGGTGGAACCTACCGGGATGTGGTTGTATAGGTCCACCAGATCGGGCAACTTCTCAGGCCACAGACTACGTTCTTCCAGGGGCAATGTTTTTAGAAGATCCATTACCACCTGGTTCATTTTTTCACAAAGTCCATTAGTTTGCGGATGGTAGGGTGTCGTCCTTATCTTCCGGCAGCCATACAGATTGCAGAATTCCTGGAAGACCTCCGCTTCAAAGGCAGGTCCCTGGTCCGTCAGCACTTGGTCCGGGTACCCGTGTGGACGGCAGAAGTGCTGCTGGAAGGCTCTAGCTGCTGTTTGAGCCGTTAAGTCCTTGACGGGGACGACAACCAAGAACCGGGAGTAATGATCCACGATGGTTAACGCGTAGACGTAGCCACTTCTGCTTGGGGTCAGTTTTACATGATCCAAGGCTACCAGTTCCAACGGTTGCCGGGTGACGATGGACTGCAGGGGAGTCTTCTGGCTGGCCCGGTCCTTCCTTCTCAGATTGCACGGGCCACAGTCTCTGCACCACTTCTCGATGGTTCCCCTCATGCCTACCCAGTGGAACCGCTCGCGCAGCAGGAACTCCAGCTTTTTCCACCCGAAGTGTCCAGCTCCGTCGTGGTATGCCTCCATCACCATGGCTGCGTCTCTTCGTGGCACCACTACTTGCCAGAGTAGTTCATGCGTCCGGGAGTTGACCATTCTGCGGCACAACTTCCCCTTGTAAAGGAATAGTCGACTCTTCTCCGCCCATAGTTGTTTGGCTTCCTCCGGAGCGTCTGGTTCAAGGCGAGCCTCCGGCCGAGTCAGCATCTCCTTCACCAGTCGGACGGCAGGGTCGCTGTCTTGCGTTTCCGCCCAGTTGTAGTGGGGTAAGGGGTTCAACGTAGCAGCCTGCTTACCCCTTACCCGGTGGGAATACTGGATAGTCCCATGACGGTGGAACGCAGGGAGTTCAACTTCTTCCAGTCCCTCCGGATCTTCTCCTTCGTCCGGCAGGTTGGGCATCCTGGACAGGGCGTCCGCGTTGGTATTGGAGCGCCCTGCCCGGTATTTGATTGTGAACTCGTAGTTGGACAGACGGGCCATCCACCTCTGCTCCAGGGCACCGAGTCTTGCCGTGTCCAGGTGTGTCAACGGGTTGTTATCCGTGTATACGGTGAACCGGGAAGAAGCGAGGTAATGCCTAAAGTGCTCGGTGACTGCCCATACCACGGCCAGGAACTCTAGCTTAAATGAGCTGTAATTCTCGGGGTTCCTTTCGGTGGGTCGCAGTTTTCGGCTGGCATAGGAGATTACTCGTTCTCTCCCCTGCTGAATCTGGGACAGTACGGCTCCTAGCCCGATGTTACTGGCGTCGGTGTAGAGGATGAAGGGCTGGCTATAGTCCGGGTACGCCAAGATTTCATCCCCCGTGAGGGCCATCTTCAGCTGGCGGAAGGACTCTTCTTCTAGCTCTTCCCATTTGAAGGGCGGCTTCTGGTTCTTGGCCTTTCGGGACTGGCCTATCAGGAGGTCCTGCATAGGCGCTGCCTTTTTGGTGAAACCGGGAATAAACCTTCGGTAGTAGCCTACCAACCCTAGGAACTGCCGCACTTCTTTTACGCTGGAGGGGCTTGGCCATCCCTTAATTGCGGTGATCTTATCGGGGTCGGGAGCCACTCCGTCAGCGCTCACCACGTGTCCCAGGTATTGCACCTTTGGTTTCAGGAGGTGACACTTGGAGGGTTTCACCTTTAGGCCGTAACTCGCCAGAGCTTCGAACACTTCCGCCAGGTGTTTCAGGTGGTCCTCATAAGTTTTGGAGTATACGATGACATCGTCCAGGTACAACAGGACCGTCTCGAAGTTTCTGTGGCCCAGACAGCACTCCATTAATCGTTGGAAGGTTCCTGGGGCGTTGCAGAGTCCGAACGGCATGCAGGTGAACTCGCTAAGTCCCATCGGGGTGGTGAATGCGGTCTTCTCCCGGTCCGCCTCTGCTACAGGAACCTGCCAGTACCCGCTAGTGAGATCCAAGGTAGAGAAGAAGTTAGCAGATCTTAAAGCAGCCAATGACTCCTCTATCCTTGGTAAGGGGTACGCATCCTTGTGTGTGATACGGTTGATTTTCCGGTAATCTACACACATCCTCATGGTGTTGTCTTTCTTTTTGACTAAAACTAGTGGGGCTGCCCAGGGGCTACAGCTATCCCGGATTACCCCAGCCTCCTTCATGTCTCTAAGCATCCCCTTGGCGTGTTGGTAATGTGCAGGGGGTACAGGTCGATACCTCTCTTTTATGGGAGGATGATCTCCCGTGGGGATGCGGTGTTCTACCCCCTTGACTCGCCCGAAGTCTAACGGGTGTTTACTAAACACTCTCTCATACTCTTGAACCACCCGATAGACTCCTTGTTTCTGATGTGAGGGAGCGGAATCAGTACCCAAATGTAGTTGCTGACACCAGTCCTCCATGTCTTTCTTAGAGCCGTTACCTTCCTCCGGGTGAGATGGAGGCAAGGGTTCCACAGATTGTATAGAATTTTGATTAGTGGTATATAATTTGGCTAGCGTGGCATACCGGGGCAGGTACACTTCCCTCTCCCCGATATTTATTATGCGAATGGGCACCCTCCCATGGCGTACATTGACCACCCCCCGTGCTGTCAAAATGGTGGGCCTACTGTCTGAGTAAACTGGTTCTACCATTGCCTGGTAATCTCTACCTCTCAGACCAATAGCTGCCCGGCACCAAATCATCATTTCACTTTTTGGGGGCATGGCAATAGGAAAAGGGTCACACATTCTTACGCTACCAATCTCACCGCCGGAGAGTTCCACTTGTTGCCGTTGCATCAGTGCCCGGATCTCTTTCTGGAGCACCCGCTGCTCGCCGGAGCTGGCGTTCTTGGCAACCTGCTGTAAAAGGAAAATCACCTCTGCAAGACAATTTTCAATTACGTTAGTTCCTAGAGTTATTTTTGGGTGACTCTCATGTTTATCAATATCTACAATGATCAGTCCCTGTGCGGCCAGTTCGACTCTACCGATTTTGAGGGTCACCTCTTTAAATCCGATCTGTGGCACGGGCTGGCCATTGCTGGCGATGATACTCAAGTCGTCGTCAGGGTAGCGGGTAATATCCGAGTCATTCCAGTACTGCTTGAAGAGCACGTACGGGATGGTGGTGACCTGTGACCCGGTATCCAGTAGGGCACTCATGGGAATGCCATCCAGTACCACAGGCAAGACTGGACGTCCTCCCACATATCTGTCGCGCCAGTTCGATGGGCCTGGTGATCTTTTTCCTGGGGGTTGGCCCTCTACCCCAGGTTGTGCCCGTTTAAAGAACAGTACCTTTCCATATGTCCGGGTTGATTGCAGCGGCGGCAGATGGGTCGTCCGTCCTCGCTGTATCGGTCACTGGGTCTTACTCTGGCCGGTGGGGTCCTCCTTGGTCGACGCCACGGGATGTCCTCCGGTCCGGATGCCAGCTGGATCTTCCCTGGGGTGGAAACCTGTAAAGACTGCACAGTTCGGGTTAGCGCAGCAACGCTCTTAGCTAGCTCTTGGACCTGATGGTGTAGGTCTGGAGCCGGGTCATTGTCCAAAGCCTGCGCATCAGCTCCCACAGGCCCTGCCGACAAGGGCGCCGCCTCCTGGTGGTAAGTGATAGCTGGGCGCCTGTGGGTAACAACGCCACCCGGTGCTGGTTCTCGGAGCACCCGGATAGCTCTATCCTTGAACTGTGCAAAGTCCAGATGGGGATCCTGTAAGGCCATTGCCCGCAACTGGGTTCGGTGGGCATTGCAATATAAACCCTCTATAAATTGTTCAGTCAATAGCCTGTCCTCGTTTCCCACCCCATCAGGGTCGGTCTGCTTTATGGCCCTCAGGGCCTCTTGTAGGTTTAGTGCATAGTCCCTTATACTCTCATGCGCTCGCTGCTTGCACCCGTAGAATCTAAGCTTAATCTCGGCTGAGGTGCGGGTATCAAAGGTGTCCTTCAGCCGGGTTAGTATCCCTGCGACAGTCTTCCTCCCAGGTGGCCAGGATTTTACTTCCCTTTTGGCTGCCCCGGTTAGTTGGGCCACCAGGATGCTCACTTTTTGCTCTTCTGTGAGGGGGTACACCTGGAAGAGGCTATCCAGCTTTTCTCTAAAGTCATGCAGGGTATGTGACTCCCCTGAGTACTGGGGTAGCCAAGCTGCTCCCGGGATATAGGGCATGGTGAAGGGCATAACTGCAGCAGCGGTAGCGCTGGCGGGGGTTGAGGCAGTGAAGCTCTCCTCCGTATCCGACATCTTCCTCCCCCCTAGTGGACCGTGGCCTACCTTGCGATGATCCTCTTCCGTAGGCCGCGGCTCCGCAGTGGATCGTCAGGGTTGAGGACCTTCCGTCGCGCTCCTGTGACGTCGGCGTCTGCTGGGCTCCTTCCAGGACCTTACGCAACGTCCGGACGTGAGGCGGGGCTTCAGTTCTCGCGCGCTTTCGGAGTCCACGCCCCTCTTCTTCCCGCGCGGCGTCCTCAAGATGGCGTCCAATGGCGGGAAAACTCCACGGATGGCGGGAAGAAGGTCGAAGATGGCGCCGGATGGCGGGAAAACTTCACCACTGGTAAGTTTGAACAGTCTTTGCTTTTCAGGCACGCAGTACCCGGTGGTTGCGGGCACGAAATCCTGCCGACTACGCCAAAGTTGACGCGCCCCTGGGCCTGTGTCGCGCTGCGTTGCGCACGCGGGAGCCCACCCGGAGCCGGATCAGTGGAGGGTTCTAGTCTCGTGGCGGTGACCCGGTCCGTGCCCAGGGAGTCAAACTAGACGGCAGTCTATTAGTAGTAAATAGTTGATGACTACGCCACCCGTTGAGTGCAGCCAGGAAGCTGCTGCTGCAGGGCAGACCGCTGAGGCCGGTGGTAGGATTGTGCAGCGTGATAGTATAACCCCCAACGGGAGGGGTATGGCCTCAGGGCAGCCGACGTGGATGATGGGGGTAGCAGGAACCACTCAGAGACGGTACGGTGTAGTTCAGGGTCTTTACTGGTAACAACGACAGACCCTCCCGGAGTACTTGCTAGCAAACGGGGCCTGGTCAGTCTTTGAGCAGATGGGATCTCCCCTGGCCAGGCGTAGTTGTAGGCCTCCCAAACTGACTGTACTCTTCTGGCTACCTTGCTAGAAGCTGATGTAAGTAGCCCACGTCCCTGAGTGTACCGTGTGGTGCTCACCCGTATGGCCGGTGACTCGGGGCCTTCTAATGGCTTCCGCTCCACGATGGCGGTGCTGGTCCCACGCGTGTGACCGTGCCTTCGGGCTTCTGGGCCAGAGGACCTGAAATCCCCTGCCTGACGGATTCTGCTGCTGGGTAGGAGTTAGTCCCCACAGCCTCGGACTCCGGGTCCGGTAAAGAATCTTCTTAGTCAGGGCGAGCTCTGCAGCTGCCAGCCCCTGACTCCTTGTAACTCTGCTGTTTCCTATGCTGCTTCTTGTCTCCACTCTCCTTGTCTGACTCACCCTGCCTCAGCCCCGGGTTTATACAGGGGAAGTCCTTCCCCTCCCAAGACTGGGCAGGAGGTGTGGCATGCACAGGATCCCTGACCAAAGGACCTCCCACCTGCTCTCAGACATAACATTACATTACTGTGGAAAACCAGACCCCTGGGGTGCCACAACACCACTTGATGGAGCTGCTGGAGCGTGGCCTCAGATATCCCCTCCTGTAGACAGTTCAGCACTGAAACCACTAGATGGAGCTGCTGGAGCGCAGCCTCAGAAATCCCCTCCTGTAGACAGTTCAGCACTGACACAACTATATGGAGCTGCTGGAGCGTGGCCTCAGAAATCCCCTACTGTAGACAGTTCAGCACTGAAACCACTAGATGGAGCTGCTGGAGCGCAGTCTCAGAAATCCCCTACTGTAGACAGTTCAGCACTGACACCACTAGATGGAGCTGCTGGAGCGCGGCCTCAGAAACACTCTCCTATAGACAGTTCAGCTTTGACACCACTAGATGGAGCTGCTGGAGCGCGGCCTCAGAAATCCCCTCCTGTAGACAGTACAGCACTGACACCTCTAGATGGAGCTGCTGGAGCACGGCCGCAGAAATCCCCTCCTGTAGACAGTTCAGCACTGCCACCACTAGATGGAGCTGCTGGAGCGCGGCCGCAGAAATCCCCTCCTGTAGACAGTTCAGCCCTGACACCACTAGATGGAGCTGCTGGAGCGCAGCCTCTGAAATCCCCTCCTGTAGACAGTTCAGCACTGACACCACTAGATGGAGCTGCTGGAGCGCGGCCTCCGACATCCCCTCCTGTAGACAGTTCAGCACTGACACCACTAGATGGAGCTGCTGGAGCGCAGCCTCAGAAATCCCCTCCTGTAGACATTTCAGCCCTGACACCACTAGGTGGACCTGCTGGAGCGCGGCCTCAGATATCCCCTCCTGTAGACAGTTCAGCACTGAGACCACTATATGGAGCTGCTGAGGAGCGGCCTCAGAAATCCCCTCCAGTAGACAGTTCAGCCCTGACACCACTAGATGGAGCTGCAGGAGCGCGGCCGCAGAAATCCCCTCCTGTAGACAGTTCAGCACTGACACCACTAGATGGAGCTGCTGGAGCGTGGCTTCATAAATCCCCTCCTGTAGACAGTTCAGCACTGAAACCACTAGATGGAGCTGCTGGAGCGCGGTCTCAGAAATCCCCTCCTGTAGACAGTTCAGCACTGACACCACTAGATGGAGCTGCTGGAGCGTGGCCTCAGAAATCCCCTCCTGTACACAGTTCAGCTCTGTCACCACTAGATGGAGCTGCTGAAGCACGGCCTCAGAAATCCCCTCCTGTAGACAGTTCAGCACTGACACCACTAGATGGAGCTGCTGGAGCGCGGTCTCAGAAATCCCCTCCTGTAGACAGTTCATCCCTGACACCACTAGATGGAGCTGCTGGAGCGCGGCCTCAGAAATCCACTCCTGTAGAAACTTTGGCACTGACACCTCTAGATGGAGCTGCTGGAGAGCGGCCTCAGAAATCCCCTCCTGTAGACAGTTCAGCACTGCCACCACTAGATGGAGCTGCTGGAGCACGGCCGCAGAAATCCCCTCCTGTAGACAGTTCAGCACTGCCACCACTAGATGGAGCTGCTGGAGCGCGGCCTCAGAAATCCCCTCCTGTAGACATTTCAGCCCTGACACCACTAGATGGAGCTGCTGGAGCGCAGCCTCTGAAATCCCCTCCTGTAGACAGTTCAGCATTGACACCACTAGATGGAGCAGCTCGAGCTGCCTCAGAAATCCCCTCCTGTAGACAGTTCAGCGCTGACACCACTAGATGGAGCTGCTGGAGCGCAGCCTCAGAAATCACCTCCTGTACACAGTTCAGCGCTGACACCACTAGATGGAGCTGCTGGAGCGCGGCCTCAGAAATCCCCTCCTGTAGACAGTTCAGCACTGACACCACTAGATGGAGCTGCTGGAGCGCGGCCTCAGAAATCCCCTCCTGTAGACAGTTCAGCCCTGACACCACTAGGTGGACCTGCTGGAGCGCGGCCTCAGAAATCCCCTCCTGTAGACAGTTCAGCACTGACACCACTAGATGGAGCTGCTGGGGAGCGGCCTCAGATATCCCCTCCAGCAGACTGTTCAGCCCTGACACCACTAGATGGAGCTGCAGGAGCGCGGCCTCAGAAATCCCCTCCTGTAGACAGTTCAGCACTGCCACCACTAGATGGAGCTGCTGGAGCGCGGCCTCAGAAATCCACTCCTGTAGAAACTTTGGCACTGACACCTCTAGATGGAGCTGCTGGAGAGCGGCCTCAGAAATCCCCTCCTGTAGACAGTTCAGCACTGCCACCACTAGATGGAGCTGCTGGAGCACGGCCGCAGAAATCCCCTCCTGTAGACAGTTCAGCACTGCCACCACTAGATGGAGCTGCTGGAGCGCGGCCTCAGAAATCCCCTCCTGTAGACATTTCAGCCCTGACACCACTAGATGGAGCTGCTGGAGCGCAGCCTCTGAAATCCCCTCCTGTAGACAGTTCAGCATTGACACCACTAGATGGAGCAGCTCGAGCTGCCTCAGAAATCCCCTCCTGTAGACAGTTCAGCGCTGACACCACTAGATGGAGCTGCTGGAGCGCAGCCTCAGAAATCACCTCCTGTACACAGTTCAGCGCTGACACCACTAGATGGAGCTGCTGGAGCGCGGCCTCAGAAATCCCCTCCTGTAGACAGTTCAGCACTGACACCACTAGGTGGAGCTGCTGGAGCGCGGCCTCAGAAATCCCCTCCTGTAGACAGTTCAGCCCTGACACCACTAGGTGGAGCTGCTGGAGCGCGGCCTCAGAAATCCCCTCCTGTAGACAGTTCAGCACTGACACCACTAGGTGGACCTGCTGGAGCGCGGCCTCAGAAATCCCCTCCTGTAGAGAGTTCAGCACTGACACCACTAGATGGAGCTGCTGGGTAGCGGCCTCAGATATGCCCTCCAGCAGACTGTTCAGCCCTGACACCACTAGATGGAGCTGCAGGAGCGCGGCCTCAGAAATCCCCTCCTGTAGACAGTTCAGCACTGCCACCACTAGATGGAGCTGCTGGAGCGTGGCTTCATAAATCCCCTCCTGTAGTCAGTTCAGCACTGACACCACTAGATGGAGCTGCTGGAGCGTGCACCCAGAAATCCCCTCCTGTAGACAGGTCAGCACTGACACCACTAGATGGAGCAGCTGGAGCGCAGCCTCAGAAATCCCCACCTGTAGACAGTTCAGCCCTGACACCACTAGATGGAGCTGCTGGAGCGCGGCCTCAGAAATCCCCTCCTATAGACAGTTCAGCACTGACACCACTAGATGGAGCTGCCGGAGCGCGGCCTTAGAAATCCCCTTCTGTAGACAGTTCAGCCCTGACACCACTAGATGGAGCTGCTGGAGCGCGGCCTCAGATATTCCCTCCTGTAGACAGTTCAGCACTGACACCACTAGAGGAAGCTGCTGGAGTGTGGCTTCAGAAATCCCCTCCTGTAGACAGTTCAGCACTGACACCAATAGATGAAGCTGCTGGAGCGCGGCCTCAGATATCCCGTCCTGTAGACATTTCAGCACTGACACCACTAGATGGAGCTGCTGGAGCGCGGCCTCAGACATCCCCTCCTGTAGACAGTACAGTGCTTGACACCACAAGATGGAGCTGCTGGAGCACGGCCTCAGAAATCCCCTCCTGTAGACAGTTCAGCCCTGAAACCACTAGATGGAGCTGCTGGAGCGCGGCCTCAGAAATACCTTCCTATAGACAGTTCAGCATTGACACCACTAGATGGAGCTGCTGGAGCGCGGCCTCAGAAATCCCCTCCTGTAGACAGTTCAGCACTGACACCACTAGATGGAGCTGCTGGAGCGCGGCCTCAGAAATCCCCTCCTGTAGACAGTACAGCACTGACACCACTAGATGGAGCTGCTGGAGCGCGGCCTCAGATATCCCGTCCTGTAGACAGTTTAGCACTGACACCACTAGATGGAGCTGCTGGAGCGGGGCCTCAGATATCCCGTCCTGTAGACAGTTTAGCACTGACACCACTAGATGGAGCTGCTGGAGCGCGGCCACAGAAATCCCCTCCTGTAGACAGTTCAGCACTGGCACCACTAGATGGAGCTGCTGGAGTACGGCCTCAGAAATCCCCTCCTGTAGACAGTTTAGCCCTGTCACCACTAGATGGAGCTGCTGAAGCGCGGCCACAGAAATCTCCTCCAGTAGACATTTCAGCCCTGACACCACTAGATGGAACTGCTGGAGAGCGGTCTCAGAAATCCCCTCCTGTAGACAGTTTAGCACTGACACCACTAGATGGAGCTGCTGGAGCGTGGCCTCAGAAATCCCCTCCTGTAGACAGTTCAGCACTGACACCACTAGATGGAGCTGCTGGAGCACTGCCTCAGAAATCTCCTCCAGTAGACATTTCAGCCCTGACACCACTAGATGGAGCTGCTGGAGAGCGGTCTCAGAAATCCCCTCCTGTAGACAGTTTAGCACTGACACCACTAGATGGAGCTGCTGGAGCGGCCTCAGAAATCCCGTCCTGTAGACAGTTCAGCACTGACACCACTATATGTAGCTGCTGGAGCGCAGCCTCAGAAATCCCCTCCTGTAGACAGTACAGCACTGACACCACTAGATGGAGCTGCTGGAGCAGCCTCAGAAATCCCCTCCTGTAGACAGTTCAGCTCTGACACCACTAGATGGAGCTGCTGGAGTGCGGCCTCAAAAATCCCCTCCTGTAGACAGTTCAGCACTGACACCACTAGATGGAGCTGCTGGAGTGGCCTCAGAAATCCCCTCCTGTGGACAGTTCAGCACTGACACCACTAGATGTAGCTGCTGGAGCGCGGCCTCAGAAATCCCCTCCTGTAGACAGTTCAGCCTTGACACCACTAGATGGACTTGCTGGAGCACGGCCTCAGAAATCCCCTCCAGTAGACAGTTTAGCACTGACACCACTTGATGGAGCTGCTGGAGCTTGGCCTCAGATATCCCCTCCTGTAGACAGTTCAGCACTGAAACCACTAGATGGACCTGCTGGAGCACGGCCTTAGAAATCCCCTCCAGTAGACAGTTTAGCACTGACACCACTTGATGAAGCTGCTAGAGCGCAGTCTCAGAAATCCCCTCCTGTAGACAGTTCAGCACTGACACCACTAGATGGAGCTGCTGGAGCGCGGCCTCAGAAATACCCTCCTATAGACAGTTCAGCATTGACACCACTAGATGGAGCTGCTGGAGCGCGGCCTCAGAAATCCCCTCCTGTAGACAGTACAGCACTGACACCTCTAGATGGAGCTGCTGGAGCACGGCCGCAGAAATCCCCTCCTGTAGACAGTTCAGCACTGCCACCACTAGATGGAGCTGCTGGAGCGCGGCCGCAGAAATCCCCTCCTGTAGACAGTTTAGCCCTGACACCACTAGATGGAGCTGATGGAGCTGATGGAGCGCAGCCTCTGAAATCCCCTCCTGTAGACAGTTCAGCACTGACACCACTGGATGGAGCTGCTGGAGTGGCCTCAGAAATCCCCTCCTGTAGACAGTTCAGCACTGACACCACTAGATGGAGCTGCTGGAGCGCGGCCTCAGATATCCCCTCCTGTAGACAGTTCAGCCTTGACACCACTAGATGGACCTGCTGGAGCACGACCTCAGAAATCCCCTCCAGTAGACAGTTTAGCACTGACACCACTTGATGGAGCTGCTGGAGCGTGGCCTCAGAAATCCCCTCCTGTAGACAGTTCAGCACTGACACAACTATATGGAGCTGCTGGAGCGTGGCCTCAGAAATCCCCTACTGTAGACAGTTCAGCACTGAAACCACTAGATGAAGCTGCTGGAGCGCAGTCTCAGAAATCCCCTCCTGTAGACAGTTCAGCACTGACACCACTAGATGGAGCTGCTGGAGCCCGGCCTCAGAAATACCCTCCTATAGACAGTTCAGCATTGACACCACTAGATGGATCTGCTGGAGCGCGGCCTCAGAAATCCCCTCCTGTAGACAGTACAGCACTGACACCTCTAGATGGAGCTGCTGGAGCACGGCCGCAGAAATCCCCTCCTGTAGACAGTTCAGCACTGCCACCACTAGATGGAGCTGCTGGAGCGCGGCCGCAGAAATCCCCTCCTGTAGACAGTTCAGCCCTGACACCACTAGATGGAGCTGCTGGAGCGCAGCCTCTGAAATCCCCTCCTGTAGACAGTTCAGCACTGACACCACTAGATGGAGCTGCTGGAGCGCGGCCTCCGAAATCCCCTCCTGTAGACAGTTCAGCGCTGACACCACTAGATGGAGCTGCTGGAGCACAGCCTCAGAAATCCCCTCCTGTAGACAGTTCAGCCCTGACACCACTAGGTGGACCTGCTGGAGCGCGGCCTCAGAAATCCCCTCCTGTAGACAGTTCAGCACTGAGACCACTATATGGAGCTGCTGAGGAGCGGCCTCAGAAATCCCCTCCAGTAGACAGTTCAGCCCTGACACCACTAGATGGAGCTGCAGGAGAGCGGCCTCAGAAATCCCCTCCTGTAGACAGTTCAGCACTGACACCACTAGATGGAGCTGCTGGAGCGTGGCTTCATAAATCCCCTCCTGTAGTCAGTTCAGCACTGACACCACTAGATGGAGCTGCTGGAGCGTGGCTTCATAAATCCCCTCCTGTAGTCAGTTCAGCACTGATACCACTAGATGGAGCAGCAGGAGCGCAGCCTCAGAAATCCCCTCCTGTAGACAGTTCAGGGCTGACACCACTAGATGGAGCTGCTGGAGCATGTACTCAGAAATCCCCTCCTGTAGACAGGTCAGCACTGACACCACTAGATGGAGCTGCTGGAGCATGTACTCAGAAATCCCCTCCTGTAGATATTTCAGCACTGACACCACTAGATGGAGCTGCCGGAGCGCGGCCTCAGAAATACCCTCCGGTAAACAGTTCAGTGCTGACACCACTAGATGGAGCTGCTGGAGCATGTACTCAGAAATCCCCTCCTGTAGACAGGTCAGCACTGACACCACTAGATGGAGCAGCAGGAGCGCAGCCTCAGAAATCACCTCCTGTAGAGAGTTCAGGGCTGACACCACTAGATGGAGCTGCTGGAGCACGGCCTCAGAAATTCCCTCCTGTAGACAGTTCAGCACTGACACCACTAGATGGAGCTGCCGGAGCGCTGCCTTAGAAATCCCCTCCTGTAGACAGTTCAGCCCTGACACCACTAGATGGAGCTGCTGGAGCGCGGCCTCAGAAATCCCCTCCTGTAGACAGTTCAGCCCTGACACCACTAGATTGAGCTGACGGAACACGGCCTCAGAAATCCCCTCCTGTAGACAGTTCTGTGCTTGACACCTCTAGATGGAGCTACTGGAGCACGGCCTCAGAAATCCCCTCCTGTAGACAGTTCAGCCCTGACACCACTAGATGGAGCTGCTGGAGCGCGGCCACAGAAATCCCCTCCTATAGACAGTTCAGCACTGACACCACTAGATGGAGCTGCCGGAGCGCGGCCTTAGAAATCCCCTCCTGTAGACAGTTCAGCTCTGACACCACTAGATGGAGCTGCTGGAGCGCGGCCTCAGAAATCCCCTCCTATGGACAGTTCAGCACTGACACCACTAGATGGAGCTGCCGGAGAGCGGCCTCAGAAATCTCCTACTATAGACAGTTCAGCCCTGACACCACTAGATGGAGCTGCCGGAGCGCGGCCTCAGAAATCCCCTCCTGTAGACAGTTCAGCCCTGACACCACTAGATGGAGCTGCTGGAGCGCGGCCTCAGAAATTCCCTCCTATAGACAGTTCAGCACTGACACCACTAGATGGAGCTGCTGGAGTGAGGCCTCAGAAATCCCCTCCTGTAGACAGTTCAGCCCTGACACCACTAGATGGAGCTGCTGGAGCGCGGCCTCAGAAATCCCCTCCTGTAGACAGGTCAGCACTGACACCACTAGATGGAGCTGCTGGAGCGCAGCCTCAGAAATCCCCTCCTGTAGACAGTTCAGCACTGACACCACTAGATGGAGCTGCTGGAGCGCGGCCTCAGAAATCCCCTCCTGTAGACAGTTCAGCCCTGACACCACTAGATGAAGCTGCTGGAGCGCGGCCTCAGAAATCCCCTCCTGTAGACAGGTCAGCACTGACACCACTAGATGGAGCTGCTGGAGCGCGGCCTCAGAAATCCCGTCCTGTAGACAGTTCAGCACTGACACCACTAGATGGAGCTGCTGGAGCGCGGCCTCAGAAATCCCCTCCTGTAGACAGTTCAGCCCTTAAACCACTAGATGGAGCTGCTGGAGCGCGGCCTCAGAAATCCCCTCCTGTTGACTGTTCAGTACTAACACCACTAGATGGAGCTGCTGGAGCGCGGCCTCAGAAATCCCCTCCTGAAGACAGTACAGCACTGACACCACTAGATGGAGCTGCTGGAGCGCGGCCTCAGATATCCCGTCCTGTAGACAGTTTAGCACTGACACCACTAGATGGAGCTGCTGGAGCGCGGCCTCAGATATCCAGTCATATAGACAGTTTAGCACTGACACCACTAGATGGAGCTGCTGGAGCGGGGCCTCAGATATCCCGTCCTGTAGACAGTTTAGAACTGACACCACTAGATGGAGCTGCTGGAACGCGGCCTCAGAAATCCCCTCCTGTAGACAATTCAGCACTGGCACCACTACATGGAGCTGCTGGAGCACGGCCTCAGAAATCCCCTCCTGTAGACAGTTTAGCCCTGTCACCACTAGATGGAGCTGCTGAAGCGCGGCCTCAGAAATCCCCTCCTGTAGACAGTTCAGCCCTGACACCACTAGATGGACGTGCTGGAGCGCGGCCTCAGAAATCCCCTCCTGTAGACAGTTCAGCACTGACACCACTAGATGGACCTGCTGGAGCGCGGCCTCAGAAATCTCCTCCAGTAGACATTTCAGCCCTGACACCACTAGATGGAGCTGCTGGAGCGCGGTCTCAGAAATCCCCTCCTGTAGACAGTTTAGCACTGACACCACTAGATGGAGCTGCTGGAGCGGCCTCAGAAATCCCCTCCTGTAGACAGTTCAGCACTGACATCACTATATGGAGCTGCTGGAGCGCAGCCTCAGAAATCCCCTCCTGTAGACAGTTTAGAACTGACACCACTAGATGGAGCTGCTGGAACGCGGCCTCAGAAATCCCCTCCTGTAGACAATTCAGCACTGGCACCACTACATGGAGCTGCTGGAGCACGGCCTCAGAAATCCCCTCCTGTAGACAGTTTAGCCCTGTCACCACTAGATGGAGCTGCTGAAGCGCGGCCTCAGAAATCCCCTCCTGTAGACAGTTCAGCCCTGACACCACTAGATGGACGTGCTGGAGCGCGGCCTCAGAAATCCCCTCCTGTAGACAGTTCAGCACTGACACCACTAGATGGACCTGCTGGAGCGCGGCCTCAGAAATCTCCTCCAGTAGACATTTCAGCCCTGACACCACTAGATGGAGCTGCTGGAGCGCGGTCTCAGAAATCCCCTCCTGTAGACAGTTTAGCACTGACACCACTAGATGGAGCTGCTGGAGCGGCCTCAGAAATCCCCTCCTGTAGACAGTTCAGCACTGACACCACTAGATGTGTGGGGGTCGTGATGACATTCCACTCGTCCTCCAGTCACTCCAAATTCAAACTATGAGCATGGGTCAACCATTCAAAGAATGAGTCAGACAACAAGCTGGTTCAAACTCAGAGCATGCTCAGAAGGCTACTACAGACAACGTCCTCAGCAATGTTCTGAATTTATTTTTTACATGCACAAATCTAAATACACTACATAATGGGAGGGGAAAGAGGTTGTCCGGAGCGGGGTAAGCCATGAAAGTCCAATGTCTGGCCACTCCTGATTGGTCCACATCTCCTTATCTCAGTCTCTGGGCAGATATTGCAGCCGTCAGCTTATAATCTTGTTTCGTTTCTCTGAAATAAATCTTGGCAACACTGGAACTGTCTTAGTTTAAGTTTCGATTTGAGTATTACGTAGCAAGGAAAGCTTATTGTTATATGACACAAAATGGTGGTTAGTACATTAGCAAAAAAGCGTATAAAAGTTACAAAAGTATAAAAGTTACAAATATATATATTCTCTTTTACCCCGACATTCCCCCCTAAACACTAAGCTTTCCTTTGCTTCGGGGCCTTTGAGACTGTCCATGTGTGGGGAGAGGGGAGGTGGATTTCTTCACCCAATCATCTTAGAAGCTGCCCCCTTATGGGACGCCCCCAGACAATCGAGCCCTATCCTGAATGACACATGGAGTTCTCCCAACTGTCCCTAAACTAAATCTCTCAATTGGACTTTATCATGGGGGGGGTCTGGTCAGGCTTGTTCAAAGGAGTATATTTCTCTATATAAGGGGACTATGCAGCACAGGACCACCAGGCCCAATACTAGTAGGCCTCCCATTACTAGACAAACTTGTTGGAGGAATCCCTTGAGCCCTCCCAACCAACCTGAGAAGAAGGAGGTATCTACCCCTGTGTGGTAGCTGTCCACCCTGGGACAGACAGTAAGCATATGGAAAGGATATAGAAGAAGGTAGTCATCTTTTATAGACTCGTTCTGTCTCTCGTGCAGTGGGAGGCGTGAATCCAGGTGCTCTTGCCCTCAAGCTTCAGAGCCGTCGGGGTGGTGAGAAGCACAGTGTACGGTCCCTCGAACCGCGGCTGGAGGCAGTCTTTCCGGACAAACTTCTTCACATACACTAGATCGCCTGGGATGAAATCATGTACTGCATCACCTGTAGATTCTGGGAGAGAAGCAGATACTGGAGAGCGGGTGTTAGTCAATTCTCTAGACAAGGCAATCACAAATTTTACCACTCTATCATGTGTTTCAGACAACTCTTGGGGCCTAATCTCTCCTATCTTGGGTGGGGTCCCAAACAAAATTTTATAGGGAGTCAGCCCATGTTTGGCCTGAGGAGTGTGTGTGATATGATACAATACTATGGGGAGTAGGTCGGGCCAGGGGAGGGGATGATCTTTGGTCATTTTCAAGAGCTGGGTCTTGAGTGTGGAATTCATTCTCTCCACTTTGCCTGAACTGGCAGGATGGTATGGAGTGTGGAGGCCCAAATCTGTTCCCAACATGTTCCAGAGTTCTTCGTAGATATTTGCTGTGAAAGCTGGTCCTTGGTCCGATTCTATGACTTGGGGAAACTCCAAATCTGCATCCAATTTCGGTGATCAGTTTCTTGGCTGTGACTTTAGCAGTCATGTTGACAACCGGGTAGGCCTCGGGCCAGGCTGAGAACATATCCACGGCTACCAAAACGTACTCCTATTTTCCTGCTTTAGGCATTTGGATATGGTCGACTTGTATTCTCTGCCAAGGGTAGTCTGGTTTAGCCAGATGTTGAAGAGGGACCCGTGCCATACACGTTGGGTTGCAGGTAGCGCAGACAGAGCAGGATTTTGAGTACGCAGTCACAGTGGAAGAGATTCCGGGTGCAAAGTACAGTTTCTTGATACATGCCAAAGCTTGATTCTTTCCTCTGTGTGTAGGCCCGTGAGCCCATGCTGCCACAGCTGAGTACATGCGTCTAGGCAAGCAAGGCTTCCCATCCACTTGGTAAAGAGTCGAGTTGACCTTTGAATCTTTGCAACCTGCCAGCACAGCTCCTGCCGCTTTCCATTGCTTGACTTCTTCAGTGGGGGGTCTTCCTTTGTTCCTCACACAATTTTTCTTTAGGCATCCTGACCCCCCTGGATTCCACTCGTGTCTCCGCTGGACTTGTATGGTCTTCCGCCGGCTGTTCCTTGGCTCTTGCTCTAGTGAGCGCCACAGCTACGGTTTGCAGGGTCTCCCCCATCTCTTCTTCCTTTTCCTGCCACTTTGATGACACATTCTCCACTGCTGCAGTCTTGGCTGCTTGGTCAGCTAGGTGGTTGCCCCTGGCTTCTCTGGATTCTAGTCTTCCATGAGCCTTGACCTTGATAACAGCAACCTGAATGGGTAGTTCCAGGGCCTTCATTAGGGCCTTAATCCATGAGACATGTTTCACTGGTGTACCTGCAGCTGTGATGAATCCTCTAGACTTCCACAAGAGTCCAGAATCATTACAAATTCCATGTCCATACCTGGAATCGGTATATACATATTCGCCTTTGTTCCTGCTGCCAGGTGGCAGGCCTCTGTGAGAGCCACAAGTTCAGCTTCTTGTGCAGACATGTATGGTGGTAGAGCTTCAGCCTTGAGGACTGTTAGGTCCGTTGTGACAGCATATCCCGTGTGGAACTTCCCTTGAGGGTCTGCGAAACGGGATCCATCAGTCCATAGGTGCAAGGCAGGGTCTGCGAGCGGATGTGCCACCATATTCTCTGGAGCAGAAGTCTCTTCCTGCAAAATTTTTATACAATCATGAGGTTCCACCAATGGATCTTCACCCTCTTCACCTTCCCCCCTAGAAGGTGGAAGCAAAGTGGCAGGATTGATAGTCAGACATCTGGTAAATGTTATATTGGAGGGCAACAATAGGGAACACTGCAGCCGCAGGTGTCTTTGGTTGGTGAGATGTTTCGGAGATGTTTGTTGCAGAACAGCTGAGAGATCATGGCCAAGGACGATATCAGCTGACTTGTCAAGGAGAATGTGAGCAGCGTGGACCGCCTTAAGGCACATGGGGGCAGTTCGGGCGACAGGGTCCAGGCGGGCTGAGTAGTAGCCCAAAGGCCGATACTTATGATCATAGCGTTGTGCTAGAACTCCAGAGGCATGACCTTCCGATTTCGAGACAAAAAAGTGAAATGGCTGAGTATAGTCTGGTAAGCCCAAGGCCGGGGCAGAGACAACAGCCTGTTTAAGACGGTCAAAACATAGTCTGTGTTGATGAGAAACACGTGGATCTTCAGCATGAAGCCAAACTGAGCCTTCATTCTTGAGACAGTCGTACAGAGGTTGCATGAGCTTTGAGGCATCAGGGATCCATTGCCTGCAGTAAGTGATGAGGCCAAGGAAAGTCTGCATAGCGGAGTAGGTGGTTGGGAAGGTGATATCCATGATGGCTTGTTTTCTTTCTTCAGTCAGATGTCTAGCACCTTGTGATATACAATGTCCGAGGAAAATGACCTTGGGCAGACACCATTGGACTTCGCCTTTCGAGACTTTACAGTTAGCTGAGTGAAGAAACCAGAGAAGGGATACTGACATCTCTGGCAAATTTTCTTCAGTGCCACAGAGTAAAAGATCATCCACATACTGTAGAAGGGTGACCTGAGGGTTCTCTTGAACCCATGGCTCCAGAATAGACTTCATAGAATGAGTGAATTGGTTAGGAGAGTTCTGGGCTCTTTGCGGAGTCCTGGTCCATGTAAGCTGTGCTCCTTGAAAGGTGAAGGCAGAAAGAAACCACGAATCTTCATGTAAGGGTATACTGAAAAAGGCGTTGGCCAGATCTAACACCGTAAACAAAGTGGCCGTTGGAGGCAGCTGAGACAAGAGGGTGTTTGGGTTGGGTACCACTGGAGTTTCTAAAATGGTAGCTGCATTGACGGCTCTGAGATCCTGAACCAACCGGTATCTTGGAGGCTCTCCCGGAGCGGTTTTCCTTTTTACAGGAAAGAGGGGTGTATTGCATGGAGATACACATCTGACAAGGACTCCTGATTCCAGGAGGGAAGCGACTTGGGTACTCAAGCTTTGTTCTTGTGCAGCCTTGAGGGGGTATTGTGGCAACCGTGGGTACCTGTGTCCAGGCTTGAGGTGTACCTGCACCGGGGGAACCTGCAGGAGGCCAACGTCCTCTGGCCCGCTGGACCACAGAGAGTGAGGGAACTGTGAGGTTGTATGGTCATCATCATGAGAGGGAAGGCTTTAAGAACACCGCGGTCTTCAGTCCCTTGTTTGGAATGAGGGTCCCGCAAAAGAAGCTCCATACCATGGTTTCCGAAGGTAATTGTTGCCTTCATCCGCTCTAAGAGATCGGCTCCCAACAGGTTGACAGGGCAAGTTTCAGAGACCAAGAATCTTGTGAGTACTCCGGTGAACGGTCCTGCAGACACAGGGACTGTGAGTGGAGAAGAAATATGTTGGCCTTCTACCCCAACACAGGTGAGGGTATCCGGTGATAGGGATACAGAAGGAGGGAGCTGTGCAGAGGAAATGACAGATGTGGCCGCCCCAGTGTCCACCTGTAACTCCAGTGGTTGATGGTCCACCTGTAAAGTGACAGTCTCTGAGGATGTGGTCAAGGCTACCACACTCCCAACATAACATTCGTCCTTCAGAATCACGAGATTGTCTTCTGTTTCTAGATGATCCCTTGTCATCTCTTCTGTCTTGTTTTCTATATGTGGGAGGAGTATCATCACCTGTGCCTTTAACCATTACCCACTTGATTCCATGTTGGTTGCCAGGGGGTGGGTAGCTTTCTTGAGCTTGATATAGCATGGCAGGTGCGGCTTTCTTCTTTGGCTTAGTATCTTTTTCCATTTTTAACATTGATTTTTGGAAAGCTTTAACGATGTCCACCGCGTCGTTGAAAGAAGAAGAACGAATCTCGGGCCGTACTCTCAGGACTTCATCTCTGAGAGCGTCTTGTAGGCCATCTACTAGGGCCTGAACCAACAGGGCGGCCTGCGTCCTGACGTGAAGACTGTATCCGAGATCCTCAAAATGCATGCTGAGTCTTGCAGCATATTTTTCCACAGATTCATCAGGGTTTTGTTGAACATCTTGTACAGACCCAGCTTGATCTGACAAGCGATCCTGAGCCCAGGCTTTTAACTGTTTCATGTATTCTAGGCCGGATTCATACGTACTAAGGGGTCCTGCTTTTGTGGAAACCATGGCCTTTTGAAAGCTCTCCGTTTTCGGCTAAGTGAGCCTGGCATTCTGCAGCCAGAGTAGAACCAACAGCAAGGGAAATTTTGCGAGCCAATCCTCCAACATGGCTCATACAGGTGTTTGCAGGGTTGACTATGGCCCCCACCCGATGTGTAAGGATGTCACCATAGCCTATTGACAGAGTGACAGGGCGTCCTGATGGGTCTACTAGATTACGGGAGCGGCAGGGGTCCCAGACTTCTGAGGGGCTGAGGGGTGGTGCTCTTTCAGCAGTTGCTTGGAGCAAGGGCCGGAGTACGGGTAATGGATATGGGGTGGAGGATGCCATAGGAGACGTATGGGGTAAAGGAGGGGGGGGGGCTGGAGTATCTTGAGCCCATCCCTCATCTGGCTCCGTATCGTCTTGAGTAACAGTATGTTGGCGGAGGGAGAGCAGTCTGGCCTGAAATTCTGGGGAGTTGAGGAGGATATCCCCAGGGTTGTGGGTGACTCCCATAGGAAACAGGGGAAGCGTCTCAGCATCGTGGACTGGAGCAGAGGGTGTCACATTAGTTTCAGATGGGTGCTCTGGGACTGCGGGCTTTTCCACCTGTGCTGGTGGCTGGTAATATGCACCGGACGGATCTAGTAGTGGATATAGGCCGGATTGGGGCTTTCCGGGCCTCCCACAACAAGTAAGAGGTGTAGCAAGATGGCCGTTGGAGGGAGGAGGTGGGAGTGGGGGTGGGATTATTCTTGGGGGCAGGCTGGGCATCGTGCCATGGGCGGCCCGCCCAGAGTGGGTTTTGCTCTCTACACACCCGACACGTCCACCCCTCCGGTAATTTGGCGTCGGCGCCATTATAGGGTGGTGACTGAGGGCTCAGTGTAGTGACAGGCATCAAAGGTGCAACGGCCATTTTGGGGGCACATAACAAATCACATTCTGCAGCTTTCATGTATCCGAACAAAGGCTCGGCATTCTCTGTTCCCCCCTGCACCATCTACTCTAAGATGTGCTTGAGTCTGGTGCAAAAATCCTCACCCAACTTTCCCAACTTCTGTATCACACATTCTTTCTACACTGAAAACTAAAGCCTGCCTGTACTGGATAAGCTTATCATGTTATACAAATTCCTAACATTCTTCTTGCCTTCTTGCCTTCCCGTAACTCCACTAATTGGCTTAACTCCTACAGCAGCATTCCACAACTTACGAGATCTGTCAAATTTAAATATACACAACATTTTCTTATAGAATGCAATGATCTGTCGCGACTCAGATCACTGGTGCAGTCTACAGGTCGCCACTCCTCAGCGTAGAGTACTCCTCAATACACTGATAAGACAGAGTACACCTCGATCCGTCCCTTCCCTAACCTTGAATGGTGACTTTACAGTACGACTCACCACGGCACCCTGACTGACAGCAGAACCCCTCCTTATGAGGTTTCTCTGTATAAGACGAAGAGTACACCTCAATTCGTCACAGACCCTTACAGCAGAACCCCTCCTTATGAGGTTTCTCTGTATAAGACGAAGAGTACACCTCAATTCGTCTTCCTTCCTACTACGGCACCACCCGTCAGTGTAGAGTACTCCTCAATACACTGTTTCCTAACCTTGACTTTACAGCAGTCTCTGTGTTAGACGAAGAGTACTCCTCAATTCGTCACAGATTCTGACAGCACAACACCTCCTTTACACTACAATTCAGGAATGCTTTGAAACTTCGACTATCAGTTACGGGAGGCAGCTATCTAAGAAAAGTACAGTGACCGGGGGAGGAGGAGCTGGTGTGCACACGAGCACGCGCAGGCATGCGACGTCACTCGTTTTAACACTTGCTGGTTCAGGACGTGGTGCGGGACGCCCAAGGTCTCACCACTCGACCGGTCACCCACCCAGATCCAACCTGACAATCCCACAGGAACCGCTGCGGCTGACACACAGGCAAGTGAGACATATAAAATACATCTCAACTTACCGTGTTCGATGGAGGTTGATCAGGCCTCAAATTCAGCCACCGCGGTCACCACCAGGGAAGTCAGCAATATGGGTCCGGGAGGGCGGCGTACCGCTAGCCACGCCGCACGTTGAGCGCCATTTGTGGGGGTCGTGATGACATTCCACTCGTCCTCCAGTCACTCCAAATTCAAACTATGAGCATGGGTCAACCATTCAAAGAATGAGTCAGACAACAAGCTGGTTCAAACTCAGAGCATGCTCAGAAGGCTACTACAGACAACGTCCTCAGCAATGTTCTGAATTTATTTTTTACATGCACAAATCTAAATACACTACATAATGGGAGGGGAAAGAGGTTGTCCGGAGCGGGGTAAGCCATGAAAGTCCAATGTCTGGCCACTCCTGATTGGTCCACATCTCCTTATCTCAGTCTCTGGGCAGATATTGCAGCCGTCAGCTTATAATCTTGTTTAGTTTCTCTGAAATAAGTCTTGGCAACACTGGAACTGTCTTAGTTTAAGTTTCGATTTGAGTATTACGTAGCAAGGAAAGCTTATTGTTATATGACACAAAATGGTGGTTAGTACATTAGCAAAAAAGCGTATAAAAGTTACAAAAGTATAAAAGTTACAAATATATATATTCTCTTTTACCCCGACAGATGGAGCAGCTGGAGCGGCCTCAGAAATCCCCTCCTGTAGACAGTTCAGCACTGACACCACTAGATGGAGCTGCTGGAGCGGGGCCTCAGATATCCCGTCCTGTAGACAGTTTAGCACTGACACCACTAGATGGAGCTGCTGGAACGCGGCCTCTGAAATCCCCTCCTGTAGACAATTCAGCACTGGCACCACTACATGGAGCTGCTGGAGCACGGCCTCAGAAATCCCCTCCTGTAGACAGTTCAGCCCTGACATCACTAGATGGACGTGCTGGAGCGCGGCCTCAGAAATCCCCTCCTGTAGACAGTTCAGCACTGACACCACTAGATGGACCTGCTGGAGCGCGGTCTCAGAAATTCCCTCCTGTAGACAGTTCAGCACTGAGACCACTATATGGAGCTGCTGGAGCGCGGTCTCAGAAATCCCCTCCTGTAGACAGTTCAGCACTGGCACCACTACATGGAGCTGCTGGAGTGCAGCCTCAGAAATCCCCTCCTGTAGACAGTTCAGCACTGACACCACTAGATGGAGCTGCTGGAGCGGCCTCAGAAATCCCCTCCTGTAGACAGTTCAGCAGTGACACCACTATATGGAGCTGCTGGAGCGCAGCCTTAGAAATCCCCTCCTGTAGACAGTACAGCACTGACACCACTAGATGGAGCTGCTGGAATGCGGCCTCAGAAATCCCCTCCTGTAGACAGTTCAGCACTGACACCACTAGATGGAGCTGCTGGAGCGTGGCCTCAGATATCCCCTCCTGTAGACAGTTCAGCCCTGACACCACTAGATGGAGCTGCTGGAGCGCGGCCTCAGAAATCCCCTCCGGTAGACAGTTTAGCCCTGACACCACTAGATGGACCTGCTGGAGCGCGGCCTCAGAAATCCCCTCCTGTAGACAGTTCAGAACTGACACCACTAGATGGACCTGCTGGAGCGCGGCCTCAGAAATCCCCTCCAGTAGACAGTTTAGCCCTGACACCACTAGATGGACCTGCTGGAGCGCGGCCTCAGAAATCCCCTCCTGTAGACAGTTCAGAACTGACACCACTAGATAGGCCTGCTGGAGCGCGGCCTCAGAAATCCCCTCCAGTAGACAGTTCAGCCCTGACACCACTAGATGGAGCTGCTGGAGAGCGGCCTCAGAAATCCCCTCCTGTAGACAGTTTAGCACTGACACCACTAGATGGAGCTGCTGGAGCGTAGCCTCAGAAATCCCCTCCTGTAGACAGTTCAGCACTGACACCACTAGATGGACCTGCTGGAGCGCGGCCTCAGAAATCTCCTCCAGTAGACATTTCAGCCCTGACACCACTAGATGGAGCTGCTGGAGCACGGTCTCAGAAATCCCCTCCTGTAGACAGTTTAGCACTGACACCACTAGATGGAGCTGCTGGAGCGGCCTCAGAAATCCCCTCCTGTAGACAGTTCAGCACTGACACCACTATATGGAGCTGCTGGAGCGCAGCCTCAGAAATCCCCTCCTGTAGACAGTTCAGCACTGACACCACTAGATGGAGCTGCTGGAGCGGCCTCAGAAATCCCCTCCTGTAGACAGTTCAGCACTGACACCACTATATGGAGCTGCTGGAGCGCAGCCTCAGAAATCCCCTCCTGTAGACAGTACAGCAATGACACCACTAGATGGAGCTGCTGGAGTGCGGCCTCAGAAATCCCCTCCTGTAGACAGTTCAGCACTGACACCACTAGATGGAGCTGCTGGAGCGTGGCCTCAGATATCCCCTCCTGTAGACAGTTCAGCCCTGACACCACTAGATGGAGCTGCTGGAGCGCGGCCTCAGAAATCCCCTCCTGTAGACAGTTTAGCACTGGCACCACTAGATGGAGCTGCTGGAGCGTGGCCTCAGAAATCCCCTCCTGTAGACAGTTCAGCCCTGACACCACTAGATGGAGCTGCTGGAGCGCGGCCTCAGAAATCCCCTCCTGTAGACAGTTTAGCCCTGACACCACTAGATGGACCTGCTGGAGCGCGGCCTCAGAAATCCCCTCCTGTAGACCGTTCAGCACTGACACCACTAGATGGACCTGCTGGAGCGCGGCCTCAGAAATCCCCTCGAGTAGACAGTTCAGCCCTGACACCACTAGATGGAGCTGCTGGAGAGCGGCCTCAGAAATCCCCTCCTGTAGACAGTTTAGCACTGACACCACTAGATGGAGCTGCTGGAGCGTGGCCTCAGAAATCCCCTCCTGTAGACAGTTCAGCACTGAAACCACTAGATGGAGCTGCTGGAGAGCGGCCTCAGATATCCCCTCCTGTAGACAGTTCAGCACTGACACCACTAGATGGAGCTGCTGGAGCGCGGTCTCAGAAATCCCCTCCTGTAGACAGTTCAGCCCTGACACCACTAGATGGAGCTGCTGGAGCGCGGCCTCAGAAATCCCCTCCTGTAGACACTTTGACACTGACACCACTAGATGGAGCTGCTGGAGAGCGGCCTCAGAAATCCCCTCCTGTAGACAGTTCAGCACTGACACCACTAGATGGAGCTGCTGGAGCGAGGCCTCAGAAATCCCCTCCTGTAGACAGTACAGCACTGACACCACTAGATGGAGCTGCTGGAGCGCGGCCTCAGAAATCCCCTCCTGTAGACAGTACAGCACTGACACCACTAGATGGAGCTGCTGGAGCGCGGCCTCAGAATTACCCTCCTATAGACAGTTCAGCATTGACACCACTAGATGGAGCTGCTGGAGCGCGGCCTCAGAAATCCCCTCCTGTAGACAGTACAGCACTGACACCTCTAGATGGAGCTGCTGGAGCACGGCCGCAGAAATCCCCTCCTGTAGACAGTTCAGCACTGCCACCACTAGATGGAGCTGCTGGAGCGCGGCCGCAGAAATCCCCTCCTGTAGACAGTTCAGCCCTGACACCACTAGATGGAGCTGCTGGAGCGCAGCCTCTGAAATCCCCTCCTGTAGACAGTTCAGCACCGACACCACTAGATGGAGCTGCTGGAGCGCGGCCTCCGAAATCCCCTCCTGTAGACAGTTCAGCGCTGACACCACTAGGTGGACCTGCTGGAGCGCGGCCTCAGAAATCCCCTCCTGTAGACAGTTCAGCACTGAGACCACTATATGGAGCTGCTGAGGAGCGGCCTCAGAAATCCCCTCCAGTAGACAGTTCAGCCCTGACACCACTAGATGGAGCTGCAGGAGCGCGGCCTCAGAAATCCCCTCCTGTAGACAGTTCAGCACTGACACCACTAGATGGAGCTGCTGGAGCGTGGCTTCATAAATCCATTCCTGTAGTCAGTTCAGCACTGACACCACTAGATGGAGCTGCTGGAGCGTGGCTTCATAAATCCCCTCCTGTAGTCAGTTCAGCACTGATACCACTAGATGGAGCAGCAGGAGCGCAGCCTCAGAAATCCCCTCCTGTAGACAGTTCAGGGCTGACACCACTAGATGGAGCTGCTGGAGCGCGGCCTCAGAAATCCCATCCTATAGACAGTTCAGCACTGCCACCAATAGATGGAGCTGCCGGAGCGCTGCCTTAGAAATCCCCTCCTGTAGACAGTTCAGCCCTGACACCACTAGATGGAGCTGCTGGAGTGCGGCCTCAGAAATCCCCTCCTGTAGACAGTTCAGCCCTGACACCACTAGTTGGAGCTGCCGGAGCACGGCCTAAGAAATCACCTCCTGTAGACAGTTCTGTGCTTGACACCACTAGATGGAGCTACTGGAGCACGGCCTCAGAAATCCCCTCCTGTAGACAGTTCAGCCCTGACACCACTAGATGGAGCTGCTGGAGCGCGGCCTCAGAAATCCCCTCCTATAGACAGTTCAGCACTGACACCACTAGATGGAGCTGCCGGAGCGCGGCCTTAGAAATCCCCTCCTGTAGACAGTTCAGCTCTGGCACCACTAGATGGAGCTGCTGGAGAGCGGCCTCAGAAATCCCCTCCTATGGACAGTTCAGCACTGACACCACTAGATGGAGCTGCCGGAGCGCGGCCTCAGAAATCCCCTCCTGTAGACAGTTCAGCCCTGACACCACTAGATGGAGCTGCTGGAGCGCGGCCTCAGAAATCCCCTCCAGTAGACAGTTCAGCCCCGACACCACTAGATGGAGCTGCTGGAGGGAGGCCTCAGAAATCCCCTCCTGTAGACAGTTCAGCACTGACACCACTAGATGAAGTTGCTGGAGCGCGGCCTCAGAAATCCCCTCCTGTAGACAGGTCAGCACTGACACCACTAGAAGGAGCTGGTGGAGCGCGGCCTCAGAAATCCCCTCCTGTAGACAGTTCAGCCCTGACACCACTAGATGAAGCTGCTGGAGCGCGTCCTCAGAAATCCCCTCCTGTAGACAGGTCAGCACTGACACCACTAGATGGAGCTGCTGGAGCGCGGCCTCAGAAATCCCGTCCTGTAGACAGGTCAGCACTGACACCACTAGATGGAGCTGCTGGAGCGCGGCGTCAGAAATCCCGTCCTGTAGACAGTTCAGCCCTGACACCACTAGATGTAGCTGCCGGAGCGCAGCCTCAGAAATCCCCTCCTGTAGACAGTTCAGCACTGACACCACTATATGGAGCTGCTGGAGCGCAGCCTTAGAATTCCCCTCCTGTAGACAGTACAGCACTGACACCACTAAATGGAGCTGCTGGAATGCGGCCTCAGAAATCCCCTCCTGTAGACAGTTCAGCACTGACACCACTAGATGGAGCTGCTGGAGCGTGGCCTCAGATATCCCCTGCTGTAGACAGTTCAGCCCTGACACCACTAGATGGAGCTGCTGGAGCGCGGCCTCAGAAATCCCCTCCTGTAGACAGTTCAGCCCTGACACCACTAGATGGAGCTGCTGGAGCGCGGCCTCAGAAATCCCCTCCTGTAGACAGTTTAGCCCTGAGACCACTAGATGGACCTGCTGGAGCGCGGCCTCAGAAATCCCCTCCTGTAGACAGTTCAGAACTGACACCACTAGATGGACCTGCTGGAGCGCGGCCTCAGAAATCCCCTCCAGTAGACAGTTCAGCCCTGACACCACTAGATGGAGCTGCTGGAGAGCGGCCTCAGAAATCCCCTCCTGTAGACAGTTTAGCACTGACACCACTAGATGGAGCTGCTGGAGCGTGGCCTCAGAAATCCCCTCCTGTAGACAGTTCAGCACTGACACCACTAGATGGACCTGCTGGAGCGCGGCCTCAGAAATCTCCTCCAGTAGACATTTCAGCCCTGACACCACTAGATGGAGCTGCTGGAGCACGGTCTCAGAAATCCCCTCCTGTAGACAGTTTAGCACTGACACCACTAGATGGAGCTGCTGGAGCGGCCTCAGAAATCCCCTCCTGTAGACAGTTCAGCACTGACACCACTATATGGAGCTGCTGGAGCGCAGCCTCAGAAATCCCCTCCTGTAGACAGTTCAGCACTGACACCACTAGATGGAGCTGCTGGAGCGGCCTCAGAAATCCCCTCCTGTAGACAGTTCAGCACTGACACCACTATATGGAGCTGCTGGAGCGCAGCCTCAGAAATCCCCTCCTGTAGACAGTTCAGCCCTGATACCACTAGATGGAGCTGCTGGAGCGCGGCCTCAGAAATCTCCTCCAGTAGACATTTCAGCCCTGACACCACTAGATGGAGCTGCTGGAGCGCGGCCTCAGAAATCCCCTCCTGTAGACAGTTCAGCCCTGACACCACTAGATGGAGCTGCTGGAGCGCGGCCTCAGAAATCCCCTCCTGTAGACAGTTTAGCCCTGACAGCACTAGATGGACCTGCTGGAGCGCGGCCTCAGAAATCCCCTCCTGTAGACAGTTCAGAACTGACACCACTAGATGGACCTGCTGGAGCGCGGCCTCAGAAATCCCCTCCAGTAGACAGTTCAGCCCTGACACCACTAGATGGAGCTGCTGGAGAGCGGCCTCAGAAATCCCCTCCTGTAGACAGTTTAGCACTGACACCACTAGATGGAGCTGCTGGAGCGTGGCCTCAGAAATCCCCTCCTGTAGACAGTTCAGCACTGAAACCACTAGATGGAGCTGCTGGAGCGCAGTCTCAGAAATCCCCTCCTGTAGACAGTTCAGCACTGACACCACTAGATGGAGCTGCTGGAGCGCGGCCTCAGAAATCCCCTCCTGTAGACAGTACAGCACTGACACCTCTAGATGGAGCTGCTGGAGCACGGCCGCAGAAATCCCCTCCTGTAGACAGTTCAGCACTGCCACCACTAGATGGAGCTGCTGGAGCGCGGCCGCAGAAATCCCCTCCTGTAGACAGTTCAGCACTGACACCACTAGATGGAGCTGCTGGAGCGCGGCCTCCGAAATCCCCTCCTGTAGACAGTTCAGCGCTGACACCACTAGATGGAGCTGCTGGAGCGCAGCCTCAGAAATCCCCTCCTGTAGACAGTTCAGCCCTGACACCACTAGGTGGACCTGCTGGAGCGCGGCCTCAGAAATCCCCTCCTGTAGACAGTTCAGCACTGAGACCACTATATGGAGCTGCTGAGGAGCGGCCTCAGAAATCCCCTCCAGTAGACAGTTCAGCCCTGACACCACTAGATGGAGCTGCAGGAGCGCGGCCTCAGAAATCCCCTCCTGTAGACAGTTCAGCACTGACACCACTAGATGGAGCTGCTGGAGCGTGGCTTCATAAATCCCCTCCTGTAGTCAGTTCAGCACTGACACCACTAGATGGAGCTGCTGGAGCGTGGCTTCATAAATCCCCTCCTGTAGTCAGTTCAGCACTGATACCACTAGATGGAGCAGCAGGAGCGCAGCCTCAGAAATCCCCTCCTGTAGACAGTTCAGGGCTGACACCACTAGATGGAGCTGCTGGAGCACGGCCTCAGAAATCCCCTCCTGTAGATATTTCAGCACTGACACCACTAGATGGAGCTGCCGGAGCGCGGCCTCAGAAATACCCTCCGGTAAACAGTTCAGTGCTGACACCACTAGATGGAGCTGCTGGAGCATGCACTCAGAAATCCCCTCCTGTAGACAGGTCAGCACTGACACCACTAGATGGAGCAGCAGGAGCGCAGCCTCAGAAATCCCCTCCTGTAGAGAGTTCAGGGCTGACACCACTAGATGGAGCTGCTGGAGCACGGCCTCAGAAATTCCCTCCTGTAGACAGTGCAGCACTGACACCACTAGATGGAGCTGCTGGAGCGCGGCCTCAGAAATCCCATCCTATAGACAGTTCAGCACTGACACCACTAGATGGAGCTGCCGGAGCGCTGCCTTAGAAATCCCCTCCTGTAGACAGTTCAGCCCTGACACCACTAGATGGAGCTGCTGGAGCGCGGCCTCAGAAATCCCCTCCTGTAGACAGTTCAGGCCTGACACCACTAGATGGAGCTGACGGCGCACGGCCTCAGAAATCCCCTCCTGTAGACAGTTCTGTGCTTGACACCTCTAGATGGAGCTACTGGAGCACGGCCTCAGAAATCCCCTCCTGTAGACAGTTCAGCCCTGACACCACTAGATGGAGCTGCTGGAGCGCGGCCTCAGAAATCCCCTCCTATAGACAGTTTAGCACTGACACCACTAGATGGAGCTGCCGGAGCGCGGCCTTAGAAATCCCCTCCTGTAGACAGTTCAGCTCTGACACCACTAGATGGAGCTGCTGGAGCGCGGCCTCAGAAATCCCCTCCTATGGACAGTTCAGCACTGACACCACTAGATGGAGCTGCCGGAGCGCGGCCTCAGAAATCTCCTACTATAGACAGTTCAGCCCTGACACCACTAGATGGAGCTGCCGGAGCGCGGCCTCAGAAATCTCCTACTGTAGACAGTTCAGCCCTGACACCACTAGATGGAGCTGCTGGAGCGCGGCCTCAGAAATTCCCTCCTATAGACAGTTCAGCCCTGACACCACTAGATGAAGCTGCTGGAGCGCGGCCTCAGAAATCCCCTCCTGTAGACAGTTCAGCACTGACACCACTAGATGGAGCTGCTGGAGCGCGGCCTCAGAAATCCCCTCCTGTAGACAGTTCAGCCCTTAAACCACTAGATGGAGCTGCTGGAGCGCGGCCTCAGAAATCCCCTCCTGTAGACAGTTCAGCACTGACACCACTAGATGGAGCTGCTGGAGCGCGGCCTCAGAAATCCCCTCCTGTTGACTGTTCAGTACTCACACCACTAGATGGAGCTGCTGGAGCGCGGCCTCAGAAATCCCCTCCTGAAGACAGTACAGCACTGACACCACTAGATGGAGCTGCTGGAGCGCGGCCTCAGATATCCCGTCCTGTAGACAGTTTAGCACTGACACCACTAGATGGAGCTGCTGGAGCGCGGCCTCAGATATCCAGTCCTATAGACAGTTTAGCACTGACACCACTAGATGGAGCTGCTGGAGCGGGGCCTCAGATATCCCGTCCTGTAGACAGTTTAGCACTGACACCACTAGATGGAGCTGCTGGAACGCGGCCTCAGAAATACCCTCCTGTAGACAATTCAGCACTGGCACCACTACATGGAGCTGCTGGAGCACGGCCTCAGAAATCCCCTCCTGTAGACAGTTTAGCCCTGTCACCACTAGATGGAGCTGCTGAAGCGCGGCCTCAGAAATCCCCTCCTGTAGACAGTTCAGCCCTGACACCACTAGATGGACGTGCTGGAGCGCGGCCTCAGAAATCCCCTCCTGTAGACAGTTCAGCAATGACACCACTAGATGGACCTGCTGGAGCGCGGCCTCAGAAATCTCCTCCAGTAGACATTTCAGCCCTGACACCACTAGATGGAGCTGCTGGAGCGCGGTCTCAGAAATCCCCTCCTGTAGACAGTTTAGCACTGACACCACTAGATGGAGCTGCTGGAGCGGCCTCAGAAATCCCCTCCTGTAGACAGTTCAGTACTGACACCACTATATGGAGCTGCTGGAGCGCAGCCTCAGAAATCCCCTCCTGTAGACAGTTCAGCACTGACACCACTAGATGGAGCGGCTGGAGCGGCCTCAGAAATCCCCTCCTGTAGACAGTTCAGCACTGACACCACTAGATGGAGCTGCTGGAGCGGGGCCTCAGATATCCCGTCCTGTAGACAGTTTAGCACTGACACCACTAGATGGAGCTGCTGGAACGCGGCCTCTGAAATCCCCTCCTGTAGACAGTTCAGCACTGACACCACTAGATGGACCTGCTGGAGCGCGGCCTCAGAAATCTCCTCCAGTAGACATTTCAGCCCTGACACCACTAGATGGAGCTGCTGGAGCACGGCCTCAGAAATACCCTCCGGTAAACAGTTCAGTGCTGACACCACTAGATGGAGCTGCTGGAGCGTGCACTCAGAAATCCCCTCCTGTAGACAATTCAGCCCTGACACCACTAGATGGAGCTGCTGGAGCGCGGCCTCAGAAATCCCCTCCTGTAGACAGTTCAGCCCTGACACCACTAGATGGAGCTGACGGAACACGGCCTCAGAAATCCCCTCCTGTAGACAGTTCTGTGCTTGACACCTCTAGATGGAGCTACTGGAGCGCGGCCTCAGAAATCCCCTCCTATAGACAGTTCAGCACTGACACCACTAGATGGAGCTGCCGGAGCGCGGCCTTAGAAATCCCCTCCTGTAGACAGTTCAGCTCTGACACCACTAGATGGAGCTGCTGGAGCGCGGCCTCAGAAATCCCCTCCTATGGACAGTTTAGCACTGACACCACTAGATGGAGCTGCCGGAGCGCGGCCTCAGAAATCTCCTACTATAGACAGTTCAGCCCTGACACCACTAGATGGAGCTGCCGGAGCGCGACATCAGAAATCCCCTCCTGTAGACAGTTCAGCCCTGACACCACTAGATGGAGCTGCTGGAGCTCGGCCTCAGAAATTCCCTCCAATAGACAGTTCAGCACTGACACCACTAGATGGAGCTGCTGGAGTGAGGCCTCAGAAATCCCCTCCTGTAGACAGGTCAGCACTGACACCACTAGATGGAGCTGCTGGAGCGCAGCCTCAGAAATCCCCTCCTGTAGACAGTTCAGCACTGACACCACTAGATGGAGCTGCTGGAGCGCGGTCTCAGAAATCCCCTCCTGTAGACAGTTCAGCCCTGACACCACTAGATGAAGCTGCTGGAGCGCGGCCTCAGAAATCCCCTCCTGTAGACAGGTCAGCACTGACACCACTAGATGGAGCTGCTGGAGCGCGGCCTCAGAAATCCCGTCCTGTAGACAGTTCAGCACTGACACCACTAGATGGAGCTGCTGGAGCGCGGCCTCAGAAATCCCCTCCTGTAGACAGTTCAGCCCTTAAACAACTAGATGGAGCTGCTGGAGCGCGGCCTCAGAAATACCCTCCTGTAGACAGTTCAGCACTGACACCACTAGATGGAGCTGCTGGAGCGCAGCCTCAGAAATCCCCTCCTGTAGACAGTTCAGCACTGACACCACTAGATGGAGCTGCTGGAGCGCGGCCTCAGAAATCCCATCCTGTTGACTGTTCAGTACTAACACCACTAGATGGAGCTGCTGGAGCGCGGCCTCAGAAATCCCCTCCTGAAGACAGTACAGCACTGACACCACTAGATGGAGCTGCTGGAGCGCGGCCTCAGATATCCCGTCCTGTAGACAGTTTAGCACTGACACCACTAGATGGAGCTGCTGGAGCGCGGCCTCAGATATCCAGTCCTATAGACAGTTTAGCACTGACACCACTAGATGGAGCTGCTGGAGCGGGGCCTCAGATATCCCGTCCTGTAGACAGTTTAGCACTGACACCACTAGATGGAGCTGCTGGAACGCGGCTTCAGAAATACCCTCCTGTAGACAATTCAGCACTGGCACCACTACATGGAGCTGCTGGAGCATGGCCTCAGAAATCCCCTCCTGTAGACAGTTTAGCCCTGTCACCACTAGATGGAGCTGCTGAAGCGCGGCCTCAGAAATCCCCTCCTGTAGACAGTTCAGCCCTGACACCACTAGATGGACGTGCTGGAGCGCGGCCTCAGAAATCCCCTCCTGTAGACAGTTCAGCACTGACACCACTAGATGGACCTGCTGGAGCGCGGCCTCAGAAATCTCCTCCAGTAGACATTTCAGCCCTGACACCACTAGATGGAGCTGCTGGAGCGCGGTCTCAGAAATCCCCTCCTGTAGACAGTTTAGCACTGACACCACTAGATGGAGCTGCTGGAGCGGCCTCAGAAATCCCCTCCTGTAGACAGTTCAGCACTGACACCACTATATGGAGCTGCTGGAGCGCAGCCTCAGAAATCCCCTCCTGTAGACAGTTCAGCACTGACACCACTAGATGGAGCAGCTGGAGCGGCCTCAGAAATCCCCTCCTGTAGACAGTTCAGCACTGAAACCACTAGATGGAGCTGCTGGAGCGGGGCCTCAGATATCCCGTCCTGTAGACAGTTTAGCACTGACACCACTAGATGGAGCTGCTGGAACGCGGCCTCTGAAATCCCCTCCTGTAGACAATTCAGCACTGGCACCACTACATGGAGCTGCTGGAGCACGGCCTCAGAAATCCCCTCCTGTAGACAGTTCAGCCCTGACATCACTAGATGGACGTGCTGGAGCGCGGCCTCAGAAATCCCCTCCTGTAGACAGTTCAGCACTGACACCACTAGATGGACCTGCTGGAGCGCGGCCTCAGAAATCCCCTCCTGTAGACAATTCAGCACTGACACCACTAGATGGAGCTGCTGGAACGCGGCCTCAGAAATCCCCTCCTGTAGACAATTCAGCACTGGCACCACTACATGGAGCTGCTGGAGCACGGCCTCAGAAATCCCCTCCTGTAGACAGTTCAGCACTGACACCACTATATGGAGCTGCTGGAGTGCAGCCTCAGAAATCCCCTCCTGTAGACAGTTAAGCACTGACACCACTAGATGGAGCTGCTGGAGCGGCCTCAGAGATCCCCTCCTGTAGACAGTTCAGCACTGACACCACTATATGGAGCTGCTGGAGCGCAGCCTTAGAAATCCCCTCCTGTAGACAGTACAGCACTGACACCACTAGATGGAGCTGCTGGAATGCGGCCTCAGAAATCCCCTCCTGTAGACAGTTCAGCACTGACACCACTAGATGGAGCTGCTGGAGCGTGGCCTCAGATATCCCCTCCTGTAGACAGTTCAGCCCTGACACCACTAGATGGAGCTGCTGGAGCGCGGCCTCAGAAATCCCCTCCTGTAGACAGTTTAGCACTGGCACCACTAGATGGAGCTGCTGGAGCGTGGCCTCAGAAATCCCCTCCTGTAGACAGTTCAGCCCTGACACCACTAGATGGAGCTGCTGGAGCGCGGCCTCAGAAATCCCCTCCTGTAGACAGTTTAGCCCTGACACCACTAGATGGACCTGCTGGAGCGCGGCCTCAGAAATCCCCTCCTGTAGACAGTTCAGAACTGACACCACTAGATGGACCTGCTGGAGCGCGGCCTCAGAAATCCCCTCCAGTAGACAGTTTAGCCCTGACACCACTAGATGGACCTGCTGGAGCGCGGCCTCAGAAATCCCCTCCTGTAGACAGTTCAGAACTGACACCACTAGATAGACCTGCTGGAGCGCGGCCTCAGAAATCCCCTCCAGTAGACAGTTCAGCCCTGACACCACTAGATGGAGCTGCTGGAGAGCGGCCTCAGAAATCCCCTCCTGTAGACAGTTTAGCACTGACACCACTAGATGGAGCTGCTGGAGCGTGGCCTCAGAAATCCCCTCCTGTAGACAGTTCAGCACTGACACCACTAGATGGACCTGCTGGAGCGCGGCCTCAGAAATCTCCTCCAGTAGACATTTCAGACCTGACACCACTAGATGGAGCTGCTGGAGCACGGTCTCAGAAATCCCCTCCTGTAGACAGTTTAGCACTGACACCACTAGATGGAGCTGCTGGAGCGGCCTCAGAAATCCCCTCCTGTAGACAGTTCAGCACTGACACCACTATATGGAGCTGCTGGAGCGCAGCCTCAGAAATCCCCTCCTGTAGACAGTTCAGCACTGACACCACTAGATGGAGCTGCTGGAGCGGCCTCAGAAATCCCCTCCTGTAGACAGTTCAGCACTGACACCACTATATGGAGCTGCTGGAGCGAGGCCTCAGAAATCCCCTCCTGTATACAGTACAGCAATGACACCACTGGATGGAGCTGCTGGAGTGCGGCCTCAGAAATACCCTCCTGTAGACAGTTCAGCACTGACACCACTAGATGGAGCTGCTGGAGCGTGGCCTCAGATATCCCCTCCTGTAGACAGTTCAGCCCTGACACGACTAGATGGAGCTGCTGGAGCGCGGCCTCAGAAATCCCCTCCTGTAGACAGTTTAGCACTGGCACCACTAGATGGAGCTGCTGGAGCGTGGCCTCAGAAATCCCCTCCTGTAGACAGTTCAGCCCTGACACCACTAGATGGAGCTGCTGGAGCGCGGCCTCAGAAATCCCCTCCTGTAGACAGTTTAGCCCTGACACCACTAGATGGACCTGCTGGAGCGTGGCCTCAGAAATCCCCTCCTGTAGACAGTTCAGCACTGACACCACTAGATGGACCTGCTGGAGCGCGGCCTCAGAAATCCCCTCGAGTATACAGTTCAGCCCTGACACCACTAGATGGAGCTGCTGGAGAGCGGCCTCAGAAATCCCCTCTTGTAGACAGTTTAGCACTGACACCACTAGATGGAGCTGCTGGAGCGTGGCCTCAGAAATCCCCTCCTATAGACAGTTCAGCACTGACACCACTAGATGGACCTGCTGGAGCGCGGCCTCAGAAATCCCCTCCTGTAGACAGTTTAGCACTGACACCACTAGATGGAGCTGCTGGAGCGGCCTCAGAAATCCCCTCCTGTAGACAGTTCAGCACTGACACCACTATATGGAGCTGCTGGAGCGGGGCCTCAGATATCCCGTCCTGTAGACAGTTTAGCACTGACACCACTAGATGGAGCTGCTGGAACGCGGCCTCTGAAATCCCCTCCTGTAGACAATTCAGCACTGGCACCACTACATGGAGCTGCTGGAGCACGGCCTCAGAAATCCCCTCCTGTAGACAGTTCAGCCCTGACACCACTAGATGGACCTGCTGGAGCGCGGCCTCAGAAATCTCCTCCAGTAGACATTTCAGCCCTGACACCACTAGATGGACGTGCTGGAGCACGGCCTCAGAAATCCCCTCCTGTAGACAGTTCAGCACTGACACCACTATATGGAGCTGCTGGAGTGCAGCCTCAGAAATCCCCTCCTGTAGACAGTTAAGCACTGACACCACTAGATGGAGCTGCTGGAGCGCAGCCTTAGAAATCCCCTCCTGTAGACAGTACAGCACTGACACCACTAGATGGAGCTGCTGGAATGCGGCCTCAGAAATCCCCTCCTGTAGACAGTTCAGCACTGACACCACTAGATGGAGCTGCTGGAGCGTGGCCTCAGATATCCCCTCCTGTAGACAGTTCAGCCCTGACACCACTAGATGGAGCTGCTGGAGCGCGGCCTCAGAAATCCCCTCCTGTAGACAGTTTAGCACTGGCACCACTAGATGGAGCTGCTGGAGCGTGGCCTCAGAAATCCCCTCCTGTAGACAGTTCAGCCCTGACACCACTAGATGGAGCTGCTGGAGCGCGGCCTCAGAAATCCCCTCCTGTAGACAGTTTAGCCCTGACACCACTAGATGGACCTGCTGGAGCACGGCCTCAGAAATCCCCTCCTGTAGACAGTTCAGAACTGACACCACTAGATGGACCTGCTGGAGCGCGGCCTCAGAAATCCCCTCCAGTAGACAATTTAGCCCTGACACCACTAGATGGACCTGCTGGAGCGCGGCCTCAGAAATCCCCTCCTGTAGACAGTTCAGAACTGACACCACTAGATAGACCTGCTGGAGCGCGGCCTCAGAAATCCCCTCCAGTAGACAGTTCAGCCCTGACACCACTAGATGGAGCTGCTGGAGAGCGGCCTCAGAAATCCCCTCCTGTAGACAGTTTAGCACTGACACCACTAGATGGAGCTGCTGGAGCGTGGCCTCAGAAATCCCCTCCTGTAGACAGTTCAGCACTGACACCACTAGATGGACCTGCTGGAGCGCGGCCTCAGAAATCTCCTCCAGTAGACATTTCAGACCTGACACCACTAGATGGAGCTGCTGGAGCACGGTCTCAGAAATCCCCTCCTGTAGACAGTTTAGCACTGACACCACTAGATGGAGCTGCTGGAGCGGCCTCAGAAATCCCCTCCTGTAGACAGTTCAGCACTGACACCACTATATGGAGCTGCTGGAGCGCAGCCTCAGAAATCCCCTCCTGTAGACAGTTCAGCACTGACACCACTAGATGGAGCTGCTGGAGCGGCCTCAGAAATCCCCTCCTGTAGACAGTTCAGCACTGACACCACTATATGGAGCTGCTGGAGCGCAGCCTCAGAAATCCCCTCCTGTATACAGTACAGCAATGACATCACTAGATGGAGCTGCTGGAGTGCGGCCTCAGAAATCCCCTCCTGTAGACAGTTCAGCCCTGACACCACTAGATGGAGCTGCTGGAGCGCGGCCTCAGAAATCCCCTCCTGTAGACAGTTTAGCCCTGACACCACTAGATGGACCTGCTGGAGCGTGGCCTCAGAAATCCCCTCCTGTAGACAGTTCAGCACTGACACCACTAGATGGACCTGCTGGAGCGCGGCCTCAGAAATCCCCTCGAGTAGACAGTTCAGCCCTGACACCACTAGATGGAGCTGCTGGAGAGCGGCCTCAGAAATCCCCTCTTGTAGACAGTTTAGCACTGACACCACTAGATGGACCTGCTGGAGCGCGGCCTCAGAAATCCCCTCCTGTAGACAGTTCAGCACTGAAACCACTAGATGGACCTGCTGGAGCGCGGCCTCAGAAATCCCCTCCTGTAGACAGTTCAGCACTGACACCACTAGATGGACCTGCTGGAGCGCGGCCTCAGAAATCCCCTCGAGTAGACAGTTCAGCCCTGACACCACTAGATGGAGCTGCTGGAGAGCGGCCTCAGAAATCCCCTCTTGTAGACAGTTTAGCACTGACACCACTAGATGGACCTGCTGGAGCGCGGCCTCAGAAATCCCCTCCTGTAGACAGTTCAGCCCTGACACCACTAGATGGAGCTGCTGGAGCGTGGCCTCAGAAATCCCCTCCTGTAGACAGTTCAGCACTGAAACCACTAGATGGAGCTGCTGGAGAGCGGCCTCAGATATCCCCTCCTGTAGACAGTTCAGCACTGACACCACTAGATGGAGCTGCTGGAGCGCGGTCTCAGAAATCCCCTCCTGTAGACAGTTCAGCCCTGACACCACTAGATGGAGCTGCTGGAGCGCGGCCTCAGAAATCCCCTCCTGTAGACACTTTGACACTGACACCACTAGATGGAGCTGCTGGAGAGCGGCCTCAGAAATCCCCTCCTGTAGACAGTTCAGCACTGACACCACTAGATGGATCTGCTGGAGCGAGGCTTCAGAAATCCCCTCCTGTAGACAGTACAGCACTGACACCACTAGATGGAGCTGCTGGAGCATTGCCGCAGAAATCCCCTCCTGTAGACAGTTCAGCACTGACACCACTAGATGGAGCTGCTGGAGCGCGGCCTCAGAATTACCCTCCTATAGACAGTTCAGCATTGACACCACTAGATGGAGCTGCTGGAGCGCGGCCACAGAAATCCCCTCCTGTAGACAGTACAGCACTGACACCTCTAGATGGAGCTGCTGGAGCACGGCCGCAGAAATCCCCTCCTGTAGACAGTTCAGCACTGCCACCACTAGATGGAGCTGCTGGAGCGCGGCCGCAGAAATCCCCTCCTGTAGACAGTTCAGCCCTGACACCACTAGATGGAGCTGCTGGAGCGCAGCCTCTGAAATCCCCTCCTGTAGACAGTTCAGCACTGACACCACTAGATGGAGCTGCTGGAGCGCGGCCTCCGAAATCCCCTCCTGTAGACAGTTCAGCGCTGACACCACTAGGTGGACCTGCTGGAGCGTGGCCTCAGAAATCCCCTCCTGTAGACAGTTCAGCACTGAGACCACTATATGGAGCTGCTGAGGAGCGGCCTCAGAAATCCCCTCCAGTAGACAGTTCAGCCCTGACACCACTAGATGGAGCTGCAGGAGCGCAGCCTCAGAAATCCCCTCCTGTAGACAGTTCAGCACTGACACCACTAGATGGAGCTGCTGGAGCGTGGCTTCATAAATCCCCTCCTGTAGTCAGTTCAGCACTGACACCACTAGATGGAGCTGCTGGAGCGTGGCTTCATAAATCCCCTCCTGTAGTCAGTTCAGCACTGATACCACTAGATGGAGCAGCAGGAGCGCAGCCTCAGAAATCCCCTCCTGTAGACAGTTCAGGGCTGACACCACTAGATGGAGCTGCTGGAGCACGGCCTCAGAAATCCCCTCCTGTAGACAGTTCAGCACTGACACCACTAGATGGAGCTGCTGGAGCACGGCCTCAGAAATCCCCTCCTGTAGATAGTTCAGCACTGACACCACTAGATGGAGCTGCCGGAGCGCTGCCTCAGAAATACCCTCCGGTAAACAATTCAGTGCTGACACCACTAGATGGAGCTGCTGGAGCGTGCACTCAGAAATCCCCTCCTGTAGACAGGTCAGCACTGACACCACTAGATGGAGCAGCAGGAGCGCAGCCTCAGAAATCCCCTCCTGTAGAGAGTTCAGGGCTGACACCACTAGATGGAGCTGCTGGAGCACGGCCTCAGAAATCCCCTCCTGTAGACAGTTCAGCACTGACACCTCTCGATGGAGCTACTGGAGCACGGCCTCAGAAATCCCCTCCTGTAGACAGTTCAGCCCTGACACCTCTAGATGGAGCTACTGGAGCACGGCCTCAGAAATCCCCTCCTGTAGACAGTTCAGCCCTGACACCACTAGATGGAGCTGCTGGAGCGCGGCCTCAGAAATCCCCTCCTATAGACAGTTCAGCACTGACACCACTAGATGGAGCTGCCGGAGCGCGGCCTTAGAAATCCCCTCCTGTAGACAGTTCAGCTCTGACACCACTAGATGGAGCTGCTGGAGCGCGGCCTCAGAAATCCCCTCCTATGGACAGTTCAGCACTGACACCACTAGATGGAGCTGCCGGAGCGCGGCCTCAGAAATCTCCTACTATAGACAGTTCAGCCCTGACACCACTAGATGTAGCTGCCGGAGCGCGGCCTCAGAAATCCCCTCCTGTAGACAGTTCAGCCCTGACACCACTAGATGGAGCTGCTGGAGCGCGGCCTCAGAAATTCCCTCCTGTAGACAGTTCAGCACTGACACCACTAGATGGAGCTGCTGGAGCACAGCCTCAGAAATCCCCTCCTGTAGATAGTTCAGCACTGACACCACTAGATGGAGCTGCCGGAGCGCTGCCTCAGAAATACCCTCCGGTAAACAATTCAGTGCTGACACCACTAGATGGAGCTGCTGGAGCGTGCACTCAGAAATCCCCTCCTGTAGACAGGTCAGCACTGACACCACTAGATGGAGCAGCAGGAGCGCAGCCTCAGAAATCCCCTCCTGTAGACAGTTCAGGGCTGACACCACTAGATGGAGCTGCTGGAGCACGGCCTCAGAAATCCCCTCCTGTAGACAGTTCAGCACTGACACCACTAGATGGAGCTGCTGGAGCACGGCCTCAGAAATCCCCTCCTGTAGATAGTTCAGCACTGCCACCACTAGATGGAGCTGCCGGAGCGCTGCCTCAGAAATACCCTCCGGTAAACAATTCAGTGCTGACACCACTAGATGGAGCTGCTGGAGCGTGCACTCAGAAATCCCCTCCTGTAGACAGGTCAGCACTGACACCACTAGATGGAGCAGCAGGAGCGCAGCCTCAGAAATCCCCTCCTGTAGAGAGTTCAGGGCTGACACCACTAGATGGAGCTGCTGGAGCACGGCCTCAGAAATCCCCTCCTGTAGACAGTTCAGCACTGACACCTCTCGATGGAGCTACTGGAGCACGGCCTCAGAAATCCCCTCCTGTAGACAGTTCAGCCCTGACACCTCTAGATGGAGCTACTGGAGCACGGCCTCAGAAATCCCCTCCTGTAGACAGTTCAGCCCTGACACCACTAGATGGAGCTGCTGGAGCGCGGCCTCAGAAATCCCCTCCTATAGACAGTTCAGCACTGACACCACTAGATGGAGCTGCCGGAGCGCGGCCTTAGAAATCCCCTCCTGTAGACAGTTCAGCTCTGACACCACTAGATGGAGCTGCTGGAGCGCGGCCTCAGAAATCCCCTCCTATGGACAGTTCAGCACTGACACCACTAGATGGAGCTGCCGGAGCGCGGCCTCAGAAATCTCCTACTATAGACAGTTCAGCCCTGACACCACTAGATGTAGCTGCCGGTGCGCGGCCTCAGAAATCCCCTCCTGTAGACAGTTCAGCCCTGACACCACTAGATGGAGCTGCTGGAGCGCGGCCTCAGAAATTCCCTCCTGTAGACAGTTCAGCACTGACACCACTAGATGGAGCTGCTGGAGCACAGCCTCAGAAATCCCCTCCTGTAGATAGTTCAGCACTGACACCACTAGATGGAGCTGCCGGAGCGCTGCCTCAGAAATACCCTCCGGTAAACAATTCAGTGCTGACACCACTAGATGGAGCTGCTGGAGCGTGCACTCAGAAATCCCCTCCTGTAGACAGGTCAGCACTGACACCACTAGATGGAGCAGCAGGAGCGCAGCCTCAGAAATCCCCTCCTGTAGAGAGTTCAGGGCTGACACCACTAGATGGAGCTGCTGGAGCACGGCCTCAGAAATCCCCTCCTGTAGACAGTTCTGTGCTTGACACCTCTAGATGGAGCTACTGGAGCACGGCCTCAGAAATCCCCTCCTGTAGACAGTTCAGCCCTGACACCTCTAGATGGAGCTACTGGAGCACGGCCTCAGAAATCCCCTCCTGTAGACAGTACAGCACTGACACCACTAGATGGAGCTGCTGGAATGCGGCCTCAGAAATCCCCTCCTGTAGACAGTTCAGCACTGACACCACTAGATGGAGCTGCTGGAGCGTGGCCTCAGATATCCCCTCCTGTAGACAGTTCAGCCCTGACACCACTAGATGGAGCTGCTGGAGCGCGGCCTCAGAAATCCCCTCCTGTAGACAGTTTAGCCCTGACACCACTAGATGGACCTGCTGGAGCACGGCCTCAGAAATACCCTCCTGTAGACAGTTCAGAACTGACACCACTAGATGGACCTGCTGGAGCGCGGCCTCAGAAATCCCCTCCAGTAGACAGTTTAGCCCTGACACCACTAGATGGACCTGCTGGAGCGCGGCCTCAGAAATCCCCTCCTGTAGACAGTTCAGAACTGACACCACTAGATAGACCTGCTGGAGCGCGGCCTCAAAAATCCCCTCCAGTAGACAGTTCAGCCCTGACACCACTAGATGGAGCTGCTGGAGAGCGGCCTCAGAAATCCCCTCCTGTAGACAGTTTAGCACTGACACCACTAGATGGAGCTGCTGGAGCGTGGCCTCAGAAATCCCCTCCTGTAGACAGTTCAGCACTGACACCACTAGATGGACCTGCTGGAGCGCGGCCTCAGAAATCTCCTCCAGTAGACATTTCAGACCTGACACCACTAGATGGAGCTGCTGGAGCACGGTCTCAGAAATCCCCTCCTGTAGACAGTTTAGCACTGACACCACTAGATGGAGCTGCTGGAGCGGCCTCAGAAATCCCCTCCTGTAGACAGTTCAGCACTGACACCACTATATGGAGCTGCTGGAGCGCAGCCTCAGAAATCCCCTCCTGTAGACAGTTCAGCACTGACACCACTAGATGGAGCTGCTGGAGCGGCCTCAGAAATCCCCTCCTGTAGACAGTTCAGCACTGACACCACTATATGGAGCTGCTGGAGCGCAGCCTCAGAAATCCCCTCCTGTATACAGTACAGCAATGACACCACTAGATGGAGCTGCTGGAGTGCGGCCTCAGAAATCCCCTCCTGTAGACAGTTCAGCACTGACACCACTAGATGGAGCTGCTGGAGCTTGGCCTCAGATATCCCCTCCTGTAGACAGTTCAGCCCTGACACCACTAGATGGAGCTGCTGGAGCGCGGCCTCAGAAATCCCCTCCTGTAGACAGTTTAGCACTGGCACCACTAGATGGAGCTGCTGGAGCGTGGCCTCAGAAATCCCCTCTTGTAGACAGTTCAGCCCTGACACCACTAGATGGAGCTGCTGGAGCGCGGCCTCAGAAATCCCCTCCTGTAGACAGTTTAGCCCTGACACCACTAGATGGACCTGCTGGAGCGTGGCCTCAGAAATCCCCTCCTGTAGACAGTTCAGCACTGACACCACTAGATGGACCTTCTGGAGCGCGGCCTCAGAAATCCCCTCGAGTAGACAGTTCAGCCCTGACACCACTAGATGGAGCTTCTGGAGAGCGGCCTCAGAAATCCCCTCTTGTAGACAGTTTAGCACTGACACCACTAGATGGAGCTGCTGGAGCGCGGCCTCAGAAATCCCCTCCTGTAGACAGTTCAGCACTGAAACCACTAGATGGAGCTGCTGGAGAGCGGCCTCAGATATCCCCTCCTGTAGACAGTTCAGCACTGACACCACTAGATGGAGCTGCTGGAGCGCGGTCTCAGAAATCCCCTCCTGTAGACAGTTCAGCACTGACACCACTAGATGGAGCTGCTGGAGCACGGCCTCAGAAATCCCCTCCTGTAGACAGTTCAGCACTGAAACCACTAGATGGAGCTGCTGGAGAGCGGCCTCAAATATCCCCTCCTGTAGACAGTTCAGCACTGACACCACTAGATGGAGCTGCTGGAGCGCGGTCTCAGAAATCCCCTCCTGTAGACAGTTCAGCACTGACACCACTAGATGGAGCTGCTGGAGCGCGGCCTCAGAAATCCCCTCCTGTAGACACTTTGACACTGACACCACTAGATGGAGCTGCTGGAGAGCGGCCTCAGAAATCCCCTCCTGTAGACAGTTCAGCACTGACACCACTAGATGGAGCTGCTGGAGCGAGGCCTCAGAAATCCCCTCCTGTAGACAGTACAGCACTGACACCACTAGATGGAGCTGCTGGAGCATTGCCGCAGAAATCCCCTCCTGTAGACAGTTCAGTACTGACACCACTAGATGGAGCTGCTGGAGCGCGGCCTCAGAATTACCCTCCTATAGACAGTTCAGCATTGACACCACTAGATGGAGCTGCTGGAGCGCGGCCTCAGAAATCCCCTCCTGTAGACAGTACAGCACTGACACCTCTAGATGGAGCTGCTGGAGCACGGCCGCAGAAATCCCCTCCTGTAGACAGTTCAGCACTGCCACCACTAGATGGAGCTGCTGGAGCGCGGCCGCAGAAATCCCCTCCTGTAGACAGTTCAGCCCTGACACCACTAGATGGAGCTGCTGGAGCGCAGCCTCTGAAATCCCCTCCTGTAGACAGTTCAGCACTGACACCACTAGATGGAGCTGCTGGAGCGCGGCCTCCGAAATCCCCTCCTGTAGACAGTTCAGCGCTGACACCACTAGGTGGACCTGCTGGAGCGCGGCCTCAGAAATCCCCTCCTGTAGACAGTTCAGCACTGAGACCACTATATGGAGCTGCTGAGGAGCGGCCTCAGAAATCCCCTCCAGTAGACAGTTCAGCCCTGACACCACTAGATGGAGCTGCAGGAGCGCGGCCTCAGAAATCCCCTCCTGTAGACAGTTCAGCACTGACACCACTAGATGGAGCTGCTGGAGCGTGGCTTCATAAATCCCCTCCTGTAGTCAGTTCAGCACTGACACCACTAGATGGAGCTGCTGGAGCGTGGCTTCATAAATCCCCTCCTGTAGTCAGTTCAGCACTGATACCACTAGATGGAGCAGCAGGAGCGCAGCCTCAGAAATCCCCTCCTGTAGACAGTTCAGGGCTGACACCACTAGATGGAGCTGCTGGAGCACGGCCTCAGAAATCCCCTCCTGTAGACAGTTCAGCACTGACACCACTAGATGGAGCTGCTGGAGCACGGCCTCAGAAATCCCCTCCTGTAGATAGTTCAGCACTGACACCACTAGATGGAGCTGCCGGAGCGCTGCCTCAGAAATACCCTCCGGTAAACAATTCAGTGCTGACACCACTAGATGGAGCTGCTGGAGCGTGCACTCAGAAATCCCCTCCTGTAGACAGGTCAGCACTGACACCACTAGATGGAGCAGCAGGAGCGCAGCCTCAGAAATCCCCTCCTGTAGAGAGTTCAGGGCTGACACCACTAGATGGAGCTGCTGGAGCACGGCCTCAGAAATCCCCTCCTGTAGACAGTTCAGCACTGACACCTCTAGATGGAGCTACTGGAGCACGGTCTCAGAAATCCCCTCCTGTAGACAGTTCAGCCCTGACACCTCTAGATGGAGCTACTGGAGCACGGCCTCAGAAATCCCCTCCTGTAGACAGTTCAGCCCTGACACCACTAGATGGAGCTGCTGGAGCGCGGCCTCAGAAATCCCCTCCTATAGACAGTTCAGCACTGACACCACTAGATGGAGCTGCCGGAGCGCGGCCTTAGAAATCCCCTCCTGTAGACAGTTCAGCTCTGACACCACTAGATGGAGCTGCTGGAGCGCGGTCTCAGAAATCCCCTCCTATGGACAGTTCAGCACTGACACCACTAGATGGAGCTGCCGGAGCGCGGCCTCAGAAATCTCCTACTATAGACAGTTCAGCCCTGACACCACTAGATGTAGCTGCCGGAGCGCGGCCTCAGAAATCCCCTCCTGTAGACAGTTCAGCCCTGACACCACTAGATGGAGCTGCTGGAGCGCGGCCTCAGAAATTCCCTCCTGTAGACAGTTCAGCACTGACACCACTAGATGGAGCTGCTGGAGCACGGCCTCAGAAATCCCCTCCTGTAGATAGTTCAGCACTGACACCACTAGATGGAGCTGCCGGAGCGCTGCCTCAGAAATACCCTCCGGTAAACAATTCAGTGCTGACACCACTAGATGGAGCTGCTGGAGCGTGCACTCAGAAATCCCCTCCTGTAGACAGGTCAGCACTGACACCACTAGATGGAGCAGCAGGAGCGCAGCCTCAGAAATCCCCTCCTGTAGAGAGTTCAGGGCTGACACCACTAGATGGAGCTGCTGGAGCACGGCCTCAGAAATCCCCTCCTGTAGACAGTTCTGTGCTTGACACCTCTAGATGGAGCTACTGGAGCACGGCCTCAGAAATCCCCTCCTGTAGACAGTTCAGCCCTGACACCTCTAGATGGAGCTACTGGAGCACGGCCTCAGAAATCCCCTCCTGTAGACAGTTCAGCCCTGACACCACTAGATGGAGCTGCTGGAGCGCGGCCTCAGAAATCCCCTCCTATAGACAGTTCAGCACTGACACCACTAGATGGAGCTGCCGGATCGCGGCCTTAGAAATCCCCTCCTGTAGACAGTTCAGCTCTGACACCACTAGATGGAGCTGCTGGAGCGCGGCCTCAGAAATCCCCTCCTATGGACAGTTCAGCACTGACACCACTAGATGGAGCTGCCGGAGCGCGGCCTCAGAAATCTCCTACTATAGACAGTTCAGCCCTGACACCACTAGATGTAGCTGCCGGAGCGTGGCCTCAGAAATCCCCTCCTGTAGACAGTTCAGCCCTGACACCACTAGATGGAGCTGCTGGAGCGCGGCCTCAGAAATTCCCTCCTATAGACAGTTCAGCACTGACACCACTAGATGGAGCTGCTGGAATGAGGCCTCAGAAATCCCCTCCTGTAGACAGTTCAGCACTGACACCACTAGATGAAGCTGCTGGAGCGCGGCCTCAGAAATCCCCTCCTGTAGACAGGTCAGCACTGACACCACTAGATGGAGCTGCTGGAGCGCAGCCTCAGAAATCCCCTCCTGTAGACAGTTCAGCACTGACACCACTAGATGGAGCTGGTGGAGCGCGACCTCAGAAATCCCCTCCTGTAGACAGTTCAGCCCTGACACCACTAGATGAAGCTGCTGGAGCGCGTCCTCAGAAATCCCCTCCTGTAGACAGGTCAGCACTGACACCACTAGATGGAGCTGCTGGAGCGCGGCCTCAGAAATCCCGTCCTGTAGACAGGTCAGCACTGACACCACTAGATGGAGCTGCTGGAGCGCGGCCTCAGAAATCCCGTCCTGTAGACAGTTCAGCCTTGACACCGCTAGATGTAGCTGCCGGAGCGCAGCCTCAGAAATCCCCTCCTGTAGACAGTTCAGCACTGACACCACTATATGGAGCTGCTGGAGCGCAGCCTTAGAAATCCCCTCCTGTAGACAGTACAGCACTGACACCACTAGATGGAGCTGCTGGAATGCAGCCTCAGAAATCCCCTCCTGTAGACAGGTCAGCACTGACACCACTAGATGGAGCTGCTGGAGCGTGGCCTCAGATATCCCCTGCTGTAGACAGTTCAGCCCTGACACCACTAGATGGAGCTGCTGGAGCGCGGCCTCAGAAATCCCCTCCTGTAGACAGTTCAGCCCTGACACCACTAGATGGAGCTGCTGGAGCGCGGCCTCAGAAATCCCCTCCTGTAGACAGTTTAGCCCTGACACCACTAGATGGACCTGCTGGAGCGCGGCCTCAGAAATCCCCTCCTGTAGACAGTTCAGAACTGACACCACTAGATGGACCTGCTGGAGCGCGGCCTCAGAAATCCCCTCCAGTAGACAGTTCAGCCCTGACACCACTAGATGGAGCTGCTGGAGAGCGGCCTCAGAAATCCCCTCCTGTAGACAGTTTAGCACTGACACCACTAGATGGAGCTGCTGGAGCGTGGCCTCAGAAATCCCCTCCTGTAGACAGTTCAGCACTGACACCACTAGATGGACCTGCTGGAGCGCGGCCTCAGAAATCTCCTCCAGTAGACATTTCAGCCCTCACACCACTAGATGGAGCTGCTGGAGCACGGTCTCAGAAATCCCCTCCTGTAGACAGTTTAGCACTGACACCACTAGATGGACCTGCTGGAGCGCGGCCTCAGAAATCTCCTCCAGTAGACATTTCAGCACTGACACCACTAGATGGAGCTGCTGGAGCGGCCTCAGAAATCCCCTCCTGTAGACAGTTCAGCACTGACACCACTATATGGAGCTGCTGGAGCGCAGCCTCAGAAATCCCCTCCTGTAGACAGTTCAGCACTGACACCACTAGATGGAGCTGCTGGAGCGGCCTCAGACATCCCCTCCTGTAGACAGTTCAGCACTGACACCACTATATGGAGCTGCTGGAGCGCAGCCTCAGAAATCCCCTCCTGTAGACAGTACAGCAATGACACCACTAGATGGAGCTGCTGGAGTGCGGCCTCAGAAATCCCCTCCTGTAGACAGTTCAGCACTGACACCACTAGATGGAGCTGCTGGAGCGTGGCCTCAGATATCCCCTCCTGTAGACAGTTCAGCCCTGGCACCACTAGATGGAGCTGCTGGAGCGCGGCCTCAGATATCCCCTCCTGTAGACAGTTTAGCACTGGCACCACTAGATGGAGCTGCTGGAGCATGGCCTCAGAAATCCCCTCCTGTAGACAGTTCAGCCCTGACACCACTAGATGGAGCTGCTGGAGCGCGGCCTCAGAAATCCCCTCCTGTAGACAGTTTAGCCCTGACACCACTAGATGGACCTGCTGGAGCGCGGCCTCAGAAATCCCCTCCTGTAGACAGTTCAGCACTGACACCACTAGATGGACCTGCTGGAGCGCGGCCTCAGAAATCCCCTCCAGTAGACAGTTCAGCCCTGACACCACTAGATGGAGCTGCTGGAGAGCGGCCTCAGAAATCCCCTCCTGTAGACAGTTTAGCACTGACACCACTAGATGGAGCTGCTGGAGCGTGGCCTCAGAAATCCCCTCCTGTAGACAGTTCAGCACTGAAACCACTAGATGGAGCTGCTGGAGAGCGGCCTCAGATATCCCCTCCTGTAGAGAGTTCAGCACTGACACCACTAGATGGAGCTGCTGGAGCGTGGCCTCAGATATCCCCTCCTGTAGACAGTTCAGCCCTGAAACCACTAGATGGAGCTGCTGGAGCGCGGCCTCAGAAATCCCCTCCTGTAGACAGTTTAGCACTGGCACCACCAGATGGAGCTGCTGGAGCGTGGCCTCAGAAATCCCCTCCTGTAGACAGTTCAGCCCTGACACCACTAGATGGAGCTGCTGGAGAGCGGCCTCAGAAATCCCCTCCTGTAGACAGTTTAGCACTGACACCACTAGATGGAGCTGCTGGAGCGTGGCCTCAGAAATCCCCTCCTGTAGACAGTTCAGCACTGAAACCACTAGATGGAGCTGCTGGAGAGCGGCCTCAGATATCCCCTCCTGTAGACAGTTCAGCACTGACACCACTAGATGGAGCTGCTGGAGCGCGGTCTCAGAAATCCCCTCCTGTAGACATTTCAGCCCTGACACCACTAGATGGAGCTGCTGGAGCGCGGCCTCAGAAATCCCCTCCTGTAGACACTTTGGCACTGACACCACTAGATGTAGCTGCTGGAGCGAGGCCTCAGAAATCCCCTCCTGTAGACAGTACAGCACTGACACCACTAGATGGAGCTGCTGGAGCATTGCCGCAGAAATCCCCTACTGTAGACAGTTCAGCACTGCCACCACTAGATGGATCTGCTGGAGCGCGGCCTCAGAAATCCCCTCCTGTAGACAGTTCAGCCCTGACACCACTAAATGGAGCTGCTGGAGCGCGGCCTCAGAATTCCCCTCCTATAGACAGTTCAGCACTGACACCACTAGATGGAGCTGCCGGAGCGCGGCCTAAGAAATCCCCTCCTATGGACAGTTCAGCACTGACACCACTAGATGGAGCTGCCGGAGCGCGGCCTCAGAAATCTCCTACTATAGACAGTTCAGCCCTGACACCACTAGATGGAGCTGCTGGAGCGCGGCCTCAGAAATTCCCTCCTATAGACAGTTCAGCACTGACACCACTAGATGGAGCTGCTGGATTGAGGCCTCAGAAATCCCCTCCTGTAGACAGTTCAGCCCTGACACCACTAGATGGAGCTGCTGGAGCGCGGCCTCAGAATTCCCCTCCTATAGACAGTTCAGCACTGACACCACTAGATGGAGCTGCCGGAGCGCGGCCTAAGAAATCCCCTCCTGTAGACAGTTCAGCTCTGACACCACTAGATGGAGCTGCTGGAGCGCGGCCTCAGAAATCCCCTCCTATGGACAGTTCAGCACTGACACCACTAGATGGAGCTGCCGGAGCGCGGCCTCAGAAATCTCCTACTATAGACAGTTCAGCCCTGACACCAATAGATGGAGCTGCCGGAGCGCGGCCTCAGAAATCCCCTCCTGTAGACAGTTCAGCCCTGACACCACTAGATGGAGCTGCTGGAGCGCGGCCTCAGAAATTCCCTCCTATAGACAGTTCAGCCCTTAAACCACTAGATGGAGCTGCTGGAGCACGGCCTCAGAAATACCCTCCTATAGACAGTTCAGCATTGACACCACTAGATGAAGCTGCTGGAGCGCGGCCTCAGAAATCCCCTCCTGTTGGCTGTTCAGTACTAACACCACTAGATGGAGCTGCTGGAGCGCGGCCCCAGAAATCCCCTCCTGTAGACAGTACAGCACTGACACCACTAGATGGAGCTGCTGGAGCGCGGCCTCAGATATCCCGTCCTGTAGACAGTTTAGCACTGACACCACTAGATGGAGCTGCTGGAGCGCGGCCTCAGATATCCAGTCCTGTAGACAGTTTAGCACTGACACCACTAGATGGAGCTGCTGGAGTGGGGCCTCAGAAATCCCCTCCTGTAGACAATTCAGCACTGGCACCACTACATGGAGCTGCTGGAGCACGGCCTCAGAAATCCCTTCCTGTAGACAGTTTAGCCCTGTCATCACTAGATGGAGCTGCTGAAGCGCGGCCTCAGAAATCCCCGCCTTTAGACAGTTCAGCCCTGACACCACTAGATGGACGTGCTGGAGCGCGGCCTCAGAAATCCCCTCCTGTAGACAGTTCAGCACTGACACCACTAGATGGAGCTGCTGGAGCGCGGCCTCAGAAATCTCCTCCAGTAGACATTTCAGCCCTGACACCACTAGATGGAGCTGCTGGAGCGCCGTCTCAGAAATCCCCTCCTGTAGACAGTTTAGCACTGACACCACTAGATGGAGCTGCTGGAGCTGCCTCAGAAATCCCCTCCTGTAGACAGTTCAGCACTGACACCACTATATGGAGCTGATGGAGCGCAGCCTCAGAAATCCCCTCCTGTAGACAGTTCAGCACTGACACCACTAGATGAAGCTGCTGGAGCGGCCTCAGAAATCCCCTCCTGTAGACAGTTCAGCACTGACACCACTATATGGAGCTGCTGGAGCGCAGCCTCAGAAATCCCCTCCTGTAGACAGAACAGCACTGACACCACTAGACGGAGCTGCTGGAGTGCGGCCTCAGAAATCCCCTCCTGTAGACAGTTCAGCACTGACACCACTAGATGGAGCTGCTGGAGCGTGGCCTCAGATATCCCCTCCTGTAGACAGTTCAGCCCTGAAACCACTAGATGGAGCTGCTGGAGCGCAGCCTCAGAAATCCCCTCCTGTAGACAGTTTAGCACTGGCACCACCAGATGGAGCTGCTGGAGCGTGGCCTCAGAAATCCCCTCCTGTAGACAGTTCAGCCCTGACACCACTAGATGGAGCTGCTGGAGAGCGGCCTCAGAAATCCCCTCCTGTAGACAGTTTAGCACTGACACCACTAGATGGAGCTGCTGGAGCGTGGCCTCAGAAATCCCCTCCTGTAGACAGTTCAGCACTGAAACCACTAGATGGAGCTGCTGGAGAGCGGCCTCAGATATCCCCTCCTGTAGACAGTTCAGCACTGACACCACTAGATGGAGCTGCTGGAGCGCGGTCTCAGAAATCCCCTCCTGTAGACAGTTCAGCCCTGACACCACTAGATGGAGCTGCTGGAGCGCGGCCTCAGAAATCCCCTCCTGTAGACACTTTGGCACTGACACCACTAGATGTAGCTGCTGGAGCGAGGCCTCAGAAATCCCCTCCTGTAGACAGTACAGCAGTGACACCACTAGATGGAGCTGCTGGAGCATTGCCGCAGAAATCCCCTACTGTAGACAGTTCAGCACTGCCACCACTAGATGGATCTGCTGGAGCGCGGCCTCAGAAATCCCCTCCTGTAGACAGTTCAGCCCTGACACCACTAGATGGAGCTGCTGGAGCGCGGCCTCAGAATTCCCCTCCTATAGACAGTTCAGCACTGACACCACTAGATGGAGCTGCCGGAGCGCGGCCTAAGAAATCCCCTCCTGTAGACAGTTCAGCTCTGACACCACTAGATGGAGCTGCTGGAGCGCGGCCTCAGAAATCCCCTCCTGTAGACAGTTCATCCCTGACACCACTAGATGGAGCTGCTGGAGCGCGGCCTCAGAAATCCCCTCCTGTAGACAGTTCATCCCTGACACCACTAGATGGAGCTGCTGGAGCGCGGCCTCAGAAATTCCCTCCTATAGACAGTTCAGCACTGACACCACTAGATGGAGCTGCTGGAGTGAGGCCTCAGAAATCCCCTCCTGTAGACAGTTCAGCACTGACACCACTAGATGAAGCTGCTGGAGCGCGGCCTAAGAAATCCCCTCCTGTAGACAGGTCAGCACTGACACCACTAGATGGAGCTGCTGGAGCGCAGCCTCAGAAATCCCCTCCTGTAGACAGTTCAGCACTGACACCACTAGATGGAGCTGCTGGAGCGCGGCAACAGAAATACCTCCTATAGACAGTTCAGCATTGACACCACTAGATGGAGCTGCTGGAGCGCGGCCTCAGAAATCCCCTCCTGTAGACAGCAAAGCACTGACACCTCTAGATGGAGCTGCTGGAGCACGGCCGCAGAAATCCCCTCCTGTAGACAGTTCAGCACTGCCACCACTAGATGGAGCTGCTGGAGCGCGGCCGCAGAAATCCCCTCCTGTAGACAGTTCAGCCCTGACACCACTAGATGGAGCTGCTGGAGCGCAGCCTCTGAAATCCCCTCCTGTAGACAGTTCAGCACTGACACCACTAGATGGAGCTGCTGGAGCGCGGCCTCCGAAATCCTCTCCTGTAGACAGTTCAGCACTGAGACCACTATATGGAGCTGCTGGAGCGTGGCTTCATAAATCCCCTCCTGTAGTCAGTTCAGCACTGACACCACTAGATGGAGCTGCTGGAGCGTGGCTTCATAAATCCCCTCCTGTAGTCAGTTCAGCACTGATACCACTAGATGGAGCAGCAGGAGCGCAGCCTCAGAAATCCCCTCCTGTAGACATTTCAGGGCTGACACCACTAGATGGAGCTGCTGGAGCACGGCCTCAGAAATCCCCTCCTGTAGACAGTTCAGCACTGACACCACTAGATGGAGCTGCTGGAGCACGGCCTCAGAAATCCCCTCCTGTAGATAGTTCAGCACTGACACCACTAGATGGAGCTGCCAGAGCGCGGCCTCAGAAATACCCTCCGGTAAACAGTTCAGTGCTGACACCACTAGATGGAGCTGCTGGAGCGTGCACTCAGAAATCCCCTCCTGTTGACAGGTCAGCACTGACACCACTAGATGGAGCAGCAGGAGCGCAACCTCAGAAATCCCCTCCTGTAGAGAGTTCAGGGCTGACACCACTAGATGGAGCTGCTGGAGCACGGCCTCAGAAATCCCCTCCTGTAGACAGTACAGCACTGACACCACTAGATGGAGCTGCTGGAGCGCGGCCTCAGAAATCCCCTCCTGTAGACAGTTCAGCCCTGACACCAATAGATGGAGCTGCCGGAGCGCGGCCTCAGAAATCCCCTCCTGTAGACAGTTCAGCCCTGACACCACTAGATGGAGCTGCTGGAGCACGGCCTCAGAAATCCCCTCCTGTAGACAGTACAGCACTGACACCACTAGATGGAGCTGCTGGAGCTCGGCCTCAGAAATCCCCTCCTGTAGACAGTTCAGCACTGACACCACTAGATGGAGCTGCCGGAGCGCGGCCTCAGAAATCTCCTACTATAGACAGTTCAGCCCTGACACCACTAGATGTAGCTGCCGGAGCGCGGCCTCAGAAATCCCCTCCTGTAGACAGTTCAGCCCTGACACCACTAGATGGAGCTGCTGGAGCGCGGCCTCAAAAATTCCCTCCTATAGACAGTTCAGCACTGACACCACTAGATGGAGCTGCTGGAGTGAGGCCTCAGAAATCCCCTCCTGTAGACAGTTCAGCACTGACACCACTAGATGAAGCTGCTGGAGCGCGGCCTCAGAAATCCCCTCCTGTAGACAGGTCAGCACTGACACCACTAGATGGAGCTGCTGGAGCGCAGCCTCAGAAATCCCCTCCTGTAGACAGTTCAGCACTGACACCACTAGATGAAGCTGCTGGAGCGCGGCCTCCGAAATCCCCTCCTGTAGACAGTTCAGCCCTGACACCACTAGATGAAGCTGCTGGAGCGCGTCCTCAGAAATCCCCTCCTGTAGACAGGTCAGCACTGACACCACTAGATGGAGCTGCTGGAGCGCGGCCTCAGAAATCCCGTCCTGTAGACAGTTCAGCACTGACACCACTAGATGGAGCTGCTGGAGCGCGGCCTCAGAAATCCCCTCCTGTAGACAGTTCAGCCCTTAAACCACTAGATGGAGCTGCTGGAGCGCGGCCTCAGAAATCCCCTCCTGTTGACTGTTCAGTACTAACACCACTAGATGGAGCTGCTGGAGCGCGGCCTCAGAAATCCCCTCCTGAAGACCGTACAGCACTGACACCACTAGATGGAGCTGCTGGAGCGCGGCCTCAGATATCCCGTCCTGTAGACAGTTTAGCACTGACACCACTAGATGGAGCTGCTGGAGCGCGGCCTCAGATATCTAGTCCTATAGACAGTTTAGCACTGACACCACTAGATGGAGCTGCTGGAGCGGGGCCTCAGATATCCCGTCCTGTAGACAGTTTAGCACTGACACCACTAGATGGAGCTGCTGGAACGCGGCCTCAGAAATACCCTCCTGTAGACAATTCAACACTGGCACCACTACATGGAGCTGCTGGAGCACGGCCTCAGAAATCCCCTCCTGTAGACAGTTTAGCCCTGTCACCACTAGATGGAGCTGCTGAAGCGCGGCCTCAGAAATCCCCTCCTATAGACAGTTCAGGCCTGACACCACTAGATGGACGTGCTGGAGCGCAGCCTCAGAAATCCCCTCCTGTAGACAGTTCAGCACTGACACCACTAGATGGACCTGCTGGAGCGCGGCCTCAGAAATCTCCTCCAGTAGACATTTCAGCCCTGACACCACTAGATGGAGCTGCTGGAGCGCGGTCTCAGAAATCCCCTCCTGTAGACAGTTTAGCACTGACACCACTAGATGGAGCTGCTGGAGCGGCCTCAGAAATCCCCTCCTGTAGACAGTTCAGCACTGACACCACTATATGGAGCTGCTGGAGCACGGCCTCAGAAATCCCCTCCTGTAGACAGTTCAGCACTGACACCACTAGATGGAGCAGCTGGAGCTGCCTCAGAAATCCACTCCTGTAGACAGTTCAGCACTGACACTACTAGATGGAGCTGCTGGAGCGGGGCCTCAGATATCCCGTCCTGTAGACAGTTTAGCACTGACACCACTAGATGGAGCTCCTGGAACGCGACCTCTGAAATCCCCTCCTGTAGACAATTCAGCACTGGCACCACTACATGGAGCTGCTGGAGCACGGCCTCAGAAATCCCCTCCTGTAGACAGTTTAGCCCTGTCACCACTAGATGGAGCTGCTGAAGCGCGGCCTCAGAAATCCCCTCCTGTAGACAGTTCAGCCCTGACACCACTAGATGGACGTGCTGGAGCGCAGCCTCAGATATCCCCTCCTGTAGACAGTTCAGCACTGACACCACTAGATGGACCTGCTGGAGCGCGGCCTCAGAAATCCCCTCCTGTAGACAGTTCAGCACTGACACCACTATATGGAGCTGCTGGAGCGCAGCCTCAGAAATCCCCTCCTGTAGACAGTTCAGCACTGACACCACTAGATGGAGCTGCTGGAGCGGCCTCAGAAATCCCCTCCTGTAGACAGTTCAGCACTGACACCACTATATGGAGCTACTGGAATGCGGCCTCAGAAATCCCCTCCTGTAGACAGTTCAGCACTGACACCACTAGATGGAGCTGCTGGAGCGTGGCCTCAGATATCCCCTCCTGTAGACAGTTCAGCCCTGACACCACTAGATGGAGCTGCAGGAGCGCGGCCTCAGAAATCCCCTCCTGTAGACAGTTTAGCACTGGCACCACTAGATGGAGCTGCTGGAGCGTGGCCTCAAAAATCCCCTCCTGTAGACAGTTCAGCCCTAACACCACTAGATGGAGCTGCTGGAGCGCGGCCTCAGAAATCCCCTCCTGTAGACAGTTTAGCCCTGACACCACTAGATGGACCTACTGGAGCGCGGCCTCAGAAATCCCCTCCTGTAGACAGTTCAGAACTGACACCACTAGATGGACCTGCTGGAGCGCGGCCTCAGAAATCCCCTCCAGTAGACAGTTCAGCCCTGACACCACTAGATGGAGCTGCTGGAGAGCGGCCTCAGAAATCCCCTCCTGTAGACAGTTTAGCACTGACACCACTAGATGGAGCTGCTGGAGCGTGGCCTCAGAAATCCCCTCCTGTAGACAGTTCAGCACTGACACCACTAGATGGACCTGCTGGCGCGCGGCCTCAGAAATCTCCTCCAGTAGACATTTCAGCCCTGACACCACTAGATGAAGCTGCTGGAGCACGGTCTCAGAAATCCCCTCCTGTAGACAGTTTAGCACTGACACCACTAGATGGAGCTGCTGGAGCGTGGCCTCAGATATCCCCTCCTGTAGACAGTTCAGCCCTGACACCACTAGATGGAGCTGCTGGAGCGCGACCTCAGAAATCCCCTCCTGTAGACAGTTTAGCACTGGCACCACTAGATGGAGCTGCTGGAGCGTGGCCTCAGAAATCCCCTCCTGTAGACAGTTCAGCCCTGACACCAGTAGATGGAGCTGCTGGAGCGCGGCCTCAGAAATCAACTCCTGTAGACAGTTTAGCCCTGACACCACTAGATGGACCTGCTGGAGCGCGGCCTCAGAAATCCCCTACTGTAGACAGTTCAGCAATGACACCACTAGATGGACCTGCTGGAGCGCGGCCTCAGAAATCCCCTCCAGTAGACAGTTCAGCCCTGACACCACTAGATGGAGCTGCTGGAGAGCGGCTTCAGAAATCCCCTCCTGTAGACAGTTTAGCACTGACACCACTAGATGGAGCTGCTGGAGCGTGGCCTCAGAAATCCCCTCCTGTAGACAGTTCAGCACTGAAATCACTAGATGGAGCTGCTGGAGAGCGGCCTCAGATATCCCCTCCTGTAGACAGTTCAGCACTGACACCACTAGATGGAGCTGCTGGAGCGCGGTCTCAGAAATCCCCTCCTGTAGACAGTTCAGCCCTGACACCACTAGATGGAGCTGCTGGAGAGCGGCCTCAGAAATCCCCTCCTGTAGACAGTTCAGCACTGACACCACTAGATGGAGCTGCTGGAGCGAGGCCTCAGAAATCCCCTCCTGTAGACAGTACAGCACTGACACCACTAGATGGAGCTGCCGGAGCGCGGCCTTAGAAATCCCCTCCTGTAGACAGTTCAGCTCTGACACCACTAGATGGAGCTGCTGGAGCGCGGCCTCAGAAATCCCCTCCTATGGACAGTTCAGCACTGACACCACTAGATGGAGCTGCCGGAGCGCGGCCTCAGAAATCTCCTACTATAGACAGTTCAGCCCTGCCACCACTAGATGGAGCTGCCGGAGCGCGGCCTCAGAAATCCCCTCCTATGGACAGTTCAGCACTGACACCACTAGATGGAACTGCTGGAGCGCGGCCTCAGAAATCCCCTCCTGTTGACTGTTCAGTACTAACACCACTAGATGGAGCTGCTGGAGCGCGGCCTCAGAAATCCCTTCCTGTAGACAGTACAGCCCTGACACCACTAGATGGAGCTGCTGGAGCGCGGCCTCAGAAATTCCCTCCTATAGACAGTTCAGCACTGACACCACTAGATGGAGCTGCTGGAGTGAGGCCTCAGAAATCCCCTCCTGTAGACAGTTCAGCACTGACACCACTAGATGAAGCTGCTGGAGCGCGGCCTCAGAAATCCCCTCCTGTAGACAGGTCAGCACTGACACCACTAGATGGAGCTGCTGGAGCGCAGCCTCAGAAATCCCCTCCTGTAGACAGTTCAGCACTGACACCACTAGATGAAGCTGCTGGAGCGCCGCCTCAGAAATCCCCTCCTGTAGACAGGTCAGCACTGACACCACTAGATGGAGCTGCTGGAGCGCAGCCTCAGATATCCCCTCCTGTAGACAGTTCAGCACTGACACCACTAGATGGAGCTGCTGGAGCGCGGTCTCAGAAATCCCCTCCTGTAGACATTTCAGCCCTGACACCACTAGATGGAGCTGCTGGAGCGCGGCCTCAGAAATCCCCTCCTGTAGACACTTTGGCACTGACACCACTAGATGTAGCTGCTGGAGCGAGGCCTCAGAAATCCCCTCCTGTAGACAGTACAGCACTGACACCACTAGATGGAGCTGCTGGAGCATTGCCGCAGAAATCCCCTACTGTAGACAGTTCAGCACTGCCACCACTAGATGGATCTGCTGGAGCGCGGCCTCAGAAATCCCCTCCTGTAGACAGTTCAGCCCTGACACCACTAGATGGAGCTGCTGGAGCGCGGCCTCAGAATTCCCCTCCTATAGACAGTTCAGCACTGACACCACTAGATGGAGCTGCCGGAGCGCGGCCTAAGAAATCCCCTCCTGTAGACAGTTCAGCTCTGACACCACTAGATGGAGCTGCTGGAGCGCGGCCTCAGAAATCCCCTCCTATGGACAGTTCAGCACTGACACCACTAGATGGAGCTGCCGGAGCGCGGCCTCAGAAATCTCCTACTATAGACAGTTCAGCCCTGACACCAATAGATGGAGCTGCCGGAGCGCGGCCTCAGAAATCCCCTCCTGTAGACAGTTCAGCCCTGACACCACTAGATGGAGCTGCTGGAGCGCGGCCTCAGAAATTCCCTCCTATAGACAGTTCAGCACTGACACCACTAGATGGAGCTGCTGGATTGAGGCCTCAGAAATCCCCTCCTGTAGACAGTTCAGCCCTGACACCACTAGATGGAGCTGCTGGAGCGCGGCCTCAGAATTCCCCTCCTATAGACAGTTCAGCACTGACACCACTAGATGGAGCTGCCGGAGCGCGGCCTAAGAAATCCCCTCCTGTAGACAGTTCAGCTCTGACACCACTAGATGGAGCTGCTGGAGCGCGGCCTCAGAAATCCCCTCCTATGGACAGTTCAGCCCTGACACCACTAGATGGAGCTGCTGGAGCGCGGCCTCAGAAATTCCCTCCTATAGACAGTTCAGCACTGACACCACTAGATGGAGCTGCTGGATTGAGGCCTCAGAAATCCCCTCCTGTAGACAGTTCAGCACTGACACCACTACATGAAGCTGCTGGAGCGCGGCCTAAGAAATCCCCTCCTGTAGACAGGTCAGCACTGACACCACTAGATGGAGCTGCTGGAGCGCAGCCTCAGAAATCCCCTCCTGTAGACAGTTCAGCACTGACACCACTAGATGAAGCTGCTGGAGCGCGGCCTCAGAAATCCCCTCCTGTAGACAGGTCAGCACTGACACCACTAGATGGAGCTGCTGGAGCGCGGCCTCAGAAATCCCGTCCTGTAGACAGTTCAGCACTGACACCACTAGATGGAGCAGCTGGAGCGCGGACTCAGAAATCCCCTCCTGTAGACAGTTCAGCCCTTAAACCACTAGATGGAGCTGCTGGAGCGCGGCCTCATAAATACCCTCCTATAGACAGTTCAGCATTGACACCACTAGATGGAGCTGCTGGAGCGCGGCCTCAGAAATCCCCTCCTGTAGACAGTTCAGCACTGACACCACTAGATGGAGCTGCTGGAGCGCTGCCTCAGAAATCCCCTCCTGTTGACTGTTCAGTACTAACACCACTAGATGGAGCTGCTGTAGCGCGGCCTCAGAAATCCCCTCCTGTAGACAGTACAGCACTGACACCACTAGATGGAGCTGCTGGAGCGCGGCCTCAGATATCCCGTCCTGTAGACAGTTTAGCACTGACACCACTAGATGGAGCTGCTGGAGCGCGGCCTCAGATATCCAGTCCTGTAGACAGTTTAGCACTGACACCACTAGATGGAGCTGCTGGAGCGGGGCCTCAGATATCCCCTCCTGTAGACAGTTCAGCCCTGACACCATTAGATGGATCTGCTGGAGAGCGGCCTCAGAAATCCCCTCCTGTAGACAGTTTAGCACTGACACCACTAGATGGAGCTGCTGGAGCGTGGCCTCAGAAATCCCCTCCTGTAGACAGTTCAGCACTGAAACCACTAGATGGAGCTGCTGGAGCGCGGTCTCAGAAATCCCCTCCTGTAGACAGTTCAGCCCTGACACCACTAGATGGAGCTGCTGGAGCGCGGCCTCAGAAATCCCATCCTGTAGACACTTTGGCACTGACACCACTAGATGGAGCTGCTGGAGAGCGGCCTCAGAAATCCCCTCCTGTAGACAGTTCAGCACTGACACCACTAAATGGAGCTGCCGGAGCACGGCCTCAGATATCCCCTCCTGTAGACAGTTCAGCCCTGACACCACTAGATGGAGCGGCTGGAGCGCGGCCTCAGAAATCCCCTCCTGTAGACAGTACAGCACTGACAACACTAGATGGAGCTGCTGGAGCACGGCGTCAGAAATCCCCTCCTGTAGACAGTTCAGCCCTAACACCACTAGATGGAGCTGCTGGAGCGCGGCCTCAGAAGTCCCCTCCTGTAGACAGTTTAGCCCTGACACCACTAGATGGACCTGCTGGAGCGCGGCCTCAGAAATCCCCTCCTGTAGACAGTTCAGCCCTGACACCACTAGATGGAGCTGTTGGAGAGCAGCCTCAGAAATCCCCTCCTGTAGACAGTTTAGCACTGATACCACTAGATGGAGCTGCTGGAGCGTGGCCTCAGAAATCCCCTCCTGTAGACAGTTCAGCACTGAAACCACTAGATGGAGCTGCTGGAGAGCGGCCTCAGAAATCCCCTCCTGTAGACAGTTCAGCACTGACACCACTAGATGGAGCTGCTGGAGCGAGGCCTCAGAAATCCCCTCCTGTAGACAGTACAGCACTGACAACACTAGATGGAGTTGCTGGAGCATTGCCGAAGAAATCCCCTCCTGTAGACAGTTCAGCACTGCCACCACTAGATGGAGCTGCTGGAGCGCGGCCTCAGAAATCCGCTCCTGTAGACAGTTCAGTGCTGACACCACTAGATGGAGCTGCCGGAGAGAGGTCTCTGAAATCCCCTCCTGTAGATAGTTCAGCACTGCCACCACTAGATGGAGCTGCTGGAGCGTGGCCTCAGAAATCCCCTCCTGTAGACAATTCAGCACTGACACCAATAGATGGAGCTGCTTGAGCGCCGCCTCAGAAATCCCCTCCTGTAGACAGTTCAGCACTGACAACACTAGATGGAGTTACTGGAGCGCGGCCTCAGAAATCCCCTCCTGTAGACTGTTCAGTACTAACACAACTAGCTGGAGCGCGGCCTCAGAAATCCCCTCCTGTAGACAGTACAGCACTGACACCACTAGATGGAGCTGCTGGAGCGCGGCCTCAGATATCCCGTCCTGTAGACAGTTTAGCACTGACACCACTAGATGGAGCTGCTGGAGCGCGGCCAGAGAAATCCCCTCCTGTAGACAGTTCAGCACTGGCACCTCTAGATGGAGCTGCTGGAGCACGGCCTCAGAAATCCCCTCCTGTAGACAGTTCAGCACTGAAACCACTAGATGGAGCTGCTGGAGCGCGGTCTCAGAAATCCCCTCCTGTAGACAGTTCAGCACTGACACCACTAAATGGAGCTGCCGGAGCACGGCCTCAGATATCCCCTCCTGTAGACAGTTCAGCCCTGACACCACTAGATGGAGCGGCTGGAGCGCGGCCTCAGAAATCCCCTCCTGTAGACAGTACAGCACTGACAACACTAGATGGAGCTGCTGGAGCACGGCGTCAGAAATCCCCTCCTGTAGACAGTTCAGCCCTAACACCACTAGATGGAGCTGCTGGAGCGCGGCCTCAGAAGTCCCCTCCTGTAGACAGTTTAGCCCTGACACCACTAGATGGACCTGCTGGAGCGCGGCCTCAGAAATCCCCTCCTGTAGACAGTTCAGCCCTGACACCACTAGATGGAGCTGTTGGAGAGCAGCCTCAGAAATCCCCTCCTGTAGACAGTTTAGCACTGATACCACTAGATGGAGCTGCTGGAGCGTGGCCTCAGAAATCCCCTCCTGTAGACAGTTCAGCACTGAAACCACTAGATGGAGCTGCTGGAGAGCGGCCTCAGAAATCCCCTCCTGTAGACAGTTCAGCACTGACACCACTAGATGGAGCTGCTGGAGCGAGGCCTCAGAAATCCCCTCCTGTAGACAGTACAGCACTGACAACACTAGATGGAGTTGCTGGAGCATTGCCGAAGAAATCCCCTCCTGTAGACAGTTCAGCACTGCCACCACTAGATGGAGCTGCTGGAGCGCGGCCTCAGAAATCCGCTCCTGTAGACAGTTCAGTGCTGACACCACTAGATGGAGCTGCCGGAGAGAGGTCTCTGAAATCCCCTCCTGTAGATAGTTCAGCACTGCCACCACTAGATGGAGCTGCTGGAGCGTGGCCTCAGAAATCCCCTCCTGTAGACAATTCAGCACTGACACCAATAGATGGAGCTGCTTGAGCGCCGCCTCAGAAATCCCCTCCTGTAGACAGTTCAGCACTGACAACACTAGATGGAGTTACTGGAGCGCGGCCTCAGAAATCCCCTCCTGTAGACTGTTCAGTACTAACACAACTAGCTGGAGCGCGGCCTCAGAAATCCCCTCCTGTAGACAGTACAGCACTGACACCACTAGATGGAGCTGCTGGAGCGCGGCCTCAGATATCCCGTCCTGTAGACAGTTTAGCACTGACACCACTAGATGGAGCTGCTGGAGCGCGGCCAGAGAAATCCCCTCCTGTAGACAGTTCAGCACTGGCACCTCTAGATGGAGCTGCTGGAGCACGGCCTCAGAAATCCCCTCCTGTAGACAGTTTAGCCCTGTCACCACTAGATGGAGCTGCTGAAGCACTGCCTCAGAAATCCCCTCCTGTAGACAGGTCAGCACTGTCACCACTAGATGGAGCTGCTGGAGCGCGGCCTCAGAAATCCCCTCCTGTAGACAGTTTTGCCCTGACACCACTAAATGGACCTGCTGGAGCGCGGCCTCAGAAATCCCCTCCTGTAGACAGTTCAGCCCTGACACCACTAGATGGACCTGCTGGAGCGCGGCCTCAGAAATCCCCTACTGTAGACAGTCCAGCACTGACACCACTAGATGGACATGCTGGAGCGTGGCCTCAGAAATCCCCTCCTGTAGACATTTCGCCCTGACATCACTAGATGGAACTGCTGGAGAGCGGTCTCAGAAATCCCCTCCTGTAGACAGTTTAGCACTGACACCACTAGATGGAGCTGCTGGAGCGTGGCCTCAGAAATCCCCTCCTGTAGACAGTTCAGCATTGACACCACTAGATGGACCTGCTGGAGCGCGGCCACAGAAATCCCCTCCTGTAGACAGTTCAGCACTGACACCACTAGATGGACCTGCTGGAGCGGGGCCTCAGAAATCTCCTCCAGTAGACATTTCAGCCCTGACACCACTAGATGGAACTGCTGGAGAGCAGTCTCAGAAATCCCCTCCTGTAGACAGTTTAGCACTGACACCACTAGATGGAGCTGCTGGAGCGGCCTCAGAAATCACCTCCTGTAGACAGTTCAGCACTGATACCACTATATGGAGCTGCTGGAGCGCTGCCTCAGAAATCCCCTCCTGTAGACAGTTCAGCACTGACACCACTAGATGAAGCTGCTGGAGCGCGGCCTCAGATGTCCCCTCCTGTAGACAGTTGAGCCCTGACACCACTAGATGGAGCTGCTGGAGCGCGGCCTCAGAAATCCCCTCCTGTAGACAGTTTAGCACTGACACCACTAGATGGAGCTGCTGGAGCGTCGTCTCAGAAATCCCCTCCTGTAGACAGTTCAGCCCTGACACCACTAGATGGAGCTGCTGGAGCGCGGCCTCAGAAATCCCCTCCTGTAGACAGTTTAGCACTGACACCACTAGATGGAGCTGCAGGAGCGCGGCCTCAGTAATCCTCTCCTGTAGACAGTTCAGCACTGTCACCACTAGATGGACCTGCTGGAGCGCGGCCTCAGAAATCCCCTCCAGTAGACAGTTCAGCCCTGACACCACTAGATGGAGCTGCTGGAGAGCGGCCTCAGAAATCCCCTCCTGTAGACAGTTCAGCCCTGACACCAATAGATGGAGCTGTTGGAGAGCGGCCTCAGAAATCCCCTCCTGTAGACAGTTTAGCACTGAAACCACTAGATGGAGCTGCTGGAGAGCGGCCTCAGAAATCCCCTCCTGTAGACAGATCAGCACTGAAACCACTAGATGGAGCTGCTGGAGAGCGGCCTCAGAAATCCACTCCTGTAGACAGTTCAGCACTGACACCACTAGATGGAGCTGCTGGAGCGCGGTCTCAGAAATCCCCTCCTGTAGACAGTTCAGCCCTGACACCACTAGATGGAGCTGCTGGAGCGCGGCCTCAGAAATCCCCTCCTGTAGACAGTACAGCACTGACACCACTAGATGGAGCTGCTGGAGCATTGCAGCACAAATCCCCTCCTGTAGACAGTTCAGCACTCACACCACTAGATGGAGCTGCTGGAGCGCGGTCTCAGAAATCCCCTCCTGTATACAGTTCAGCCCTGACACCAGTAGATGGAGCTGCTGGAGCACAGCCTCAGAAATCCCCTCCTGTAGACAGTTCAGTGCTGACACCACTAGATGGAGCTGCCGGAGAGAGGCCTCTGAAATCCCCTCCTGTAGACAGTTCAGCACTGCCACCACAAGATGGAGCTGCTGGAGCGTAGCCTCAGAAATCCCCTCCTATAGACAGTTCAGCACTGACACCACTAGATGGAGCTGCTGGAGCGTGGCCTCAGAAATCCCCTCCTGTAGACAGTTCAGCACTGACACCAATAGATGGAGCTGCTGGAGCGCCGCCTCAGAAATCCCCTCCTGTAGACAGTTCAGCACTGACACCAATAGATGGAGTTACTGGAGCGCGGCCTCAGAAATCCCCTCCTGTAGACTGTTCAGTACTAACACCACTAGCTGGAGCGCGGCCTCAGAAATCCCCTCCTGTAGACAGTACAGCACTGACACCACTAGATGGAGCTGCTGGAGCGCGGCCTCAGATATCCCGTCCTGTAGACAGTTTAGCACTGACACCACTAAATGGACCTGCTGGAGCGCGGCCTCAGAAATCTCCTCCAGTAGACATTTCAGCCCTGACACCACTAGATGGAGCTGCTGGAGCGCGGCCTCAGAAATCCCCTCCTGTAGACAGTTTAGCACTGACACCACTAGATGGAGCTGCTGGAGAGCGGTCTCAGAAATCCCCTCCTGTAGACAGTTTAGCACTGACACCACTAGATGGAGCTGCTGGAGCGTGGCCTCAGAAATCCCCTCCTGTAGACAGTTCAGCACTGACACCACTAGATGGACTTGCTGGAGCGCGGCCTCAGAAATCTCCTCCAGTAGACATTTCAGCCCTGACACCACTAGATGGAACTGCTGGAGAGCAGTCTCAGAAATCTCCTCCTGTAGACAGTTTAGCACTGACACCACTAGATGGAGCTGCTGGAGCGGCCTCAGAAATCCCGTCCTGTAGACAGTTCAGCACTGATACCACTATATGGAGCTGCTGGAGCGCAGCCTCAGAAATCCCCTAGTGTAGACAGTACATCACTGACACCACTAGATGGAGCTGCTGGAGCGTGGCCTCAGAAATCCCCTCCTGTAGACAGTTCAGCACAGACACCACTAGATGAAGCTGCTGGAGCGCGGCCTCAGATGTCCCCTCCTGTAGACAGTTGAGCCCTGACACCACTAGATGGAGCTGCTGGAGCGCGGCCTCAGAAATCCCCTCCTGTAGACAGTTTAGCACTGACACCACTAGATGGAGCTGCTGGAGCGTGGCCTCAGAAATCCCCTCCTGTAGACAGTTCAGCCCTGACACCACTAGATGGAGCTGCTGGAGAGCGGCCTCAGAAATCCCCTCCTGTAGACAGTTCAGCACTGACACCACTAGATGGAGCTGCAGGAGCGCGGCCTCAGTAATCCCCTCCTGTAGACAGTTCAGCACTGTCACCAGTAGATGGACCTGCTGGAGCGCGGCCTCAGAAATCCCCTCCTGTAGACAGTTCAGCACTGACAGCACTAGATGAAGCTGCTGGAGCGCGGCCTCAGATGTCCCCTCCTGTAGACAGTTGAGCCCTGACACCACTAGATGGAGCTGCTGGAGCGCGGCCTCAGAAATCCCCTAATGTAGACAGTTTAGCATTGACACCACTAGATGGAGCTGCTCGAGCGTGGACTCAGAAATCCCCTCTTGTAGACAGTTCAGGCCTGACACCACTAGATGGAGCTGCTGGAGCGCGGCCTCAGAAATCCCCTCCTGTAGACAGTTTAGCACTGACACCACTAGATGGAGCTGCAGGAGTGCGGCCTCAGTAATCCTCTTCTGTAGACAGTTCAGCACTGTCACCACTAGATGGACCTGCTGGAGCGCGGCCTCAGAAATCCCCTCCTGTAGACAGTTCAGCACTGACACCACTAGATGGACCTGCTGGAGCGCGGCCTCAGAAATCCCCTCCAGTAGACAGTTCAGCCCTAACACCACTAGATGGAGCTGCTGGAGAGCGGCCTCAGAAATCCCCTCCTGTAGACAGTTTAGCACTGACACCACTAGATGGAGCTGCTGGAGCGTGGCCTCAGAAATCCCCTCCTGTAGACAGTTCAGCACTGAAACCACTAGATGGAGCTGCTGGAGAGCGGCCTCAGAAATCCCCTCCTGTAGACAGTTCAGCACTGACACCACTAGATGGAGCTGCTGGAGCGCGGTCTCAGAAATCCCCTCCTGTAGACAGTTCAGCCCTAACACCACTAGATGGAGCTGCTGGAGCGCGGCCTCAGAAATCCCCGCCTGTAGACACTTTGGCACTGACACCACTAGATGGAGCTGCTGGAGAGCGGCCTCAGAAATCCCCTCCTGTAGACAGTTCAGCACTGACACCACTAGATGGAGCTGCTGGAGCGTGGCCTCAGATATCCCCTCCTGTAGACAGTTCAGCCCTGACACCACTAGATGGAGCTGCTGGAGCGCAGCCTCAGAAATCCCCTCCTGTAGACAGTTTAGCACTGGCACCACTAGATGGAGCTGCTGGAGCGTGGCCTCAGAAATCCCCTCCTGAAGACAGTTCAGCCCTGACACCACTAGATGGACCTGCTGGAGCGCGGCCTCAGAAATCCCCTCCTGTAGACAGTTTAGCCCTGACACCACTAGATGGACCTGCTGGAGCACAGCCTCAGAAATCCCCTCCTGTAGACAGTTCAGCACTGACACCACTAGATGGAGCTGCTGGAGCGCAGCCTCAGAAATCCCCTCCTGTAGACAGTTTAGCACTGGCACCACTAGATGGAGCTGCTGGAGCGTGGCCTCAGAAATCCCCTCCTGAAGACAGTTCAGCCCTGACACCACTAGATGGACCTGCTGGAGCGCGGCCTCAGAAATCCCCTCCTGTAGACAGTTTAGCCCTGACACCACTAGATGGACCTGATGGAGCGCGGCCTCAGAAATCCCCTCCTGTAGACAGTTCAGCACTGACACCACTAGATGGACCTGCTGGAGCGCGGCCTCAGAAATCCCCTCCAGTAGACAGTTCAGCCCTGACACCACTAGATGGAGCTGCTGGAGAGTGGCCTCAGAAATCCCCTCCTGTAGACAGTTTAGCACTGACATCACTAGATGGAGCTGCTGGAGCGTGGCCTCAGAAATCCCCTCCTGTAGACAGTTCAGCACTGAAACCACTAGATGGAGCTGCTGGAGAGCGGCCTCAGAAATCCCCTCCTGTAGACAGTTCAGCACTGACACCACTAGATCGAGCTGCTGGAGCACGGTCTCAGAAATCCCCTCCTGTAGACAGTTCAGCCCTGACACCACTAGATGGAGCTGCTGGAGCATTGCCGCAGAAATCCCCTCCTGTAGACAGTTCAGCACTGCCACCACTAGATGGAGCTGCTGGAGCGCGGCCTCAGAAATCCCCTCCTGTATACAGTTCAGCCCTGACACCAGTAGATGGAGCTGCTGGAGCGCGGCCTCAGAAATCCCCTCCTGTAGACAGTTCAGTGCTGACACCACTAGATGGAGCTGCCGGAGAGAGGCCTCTGAAATCCCCTCCTGTAGACAGTTCAGCACTGCCACCACTAGATGGAGCTGCTGGAGCGTAGCCTCAGAAATCCCCTCCTGTAGACAGTTCAGCACTGCCACCACTAGATGGAGCTGCTGGAGCGTGGCCTCAGAAATCCCCTGCTGTAGACAGTTCAGCACTGACACCAATAGATGGAGCTGCTGGAGCGCCGCCTCAGAAATCCCCTCCTGTAGACAGTTCAGCACTGACACCACTAGATGGAGTTACTGGAGCGCGGCCTCAGAAATCCCCTCCTGTAGACTGTTCAGTACTAACACCAATAGCTGGAGCGCGGCCTCAGAAATCCCCTCCTGTAGACAGTACAGCACTGACACCACTAGATGGAGCTGCTGGAGCGCGGCCTCAGATATCCCGTCCTGTAGACAGTTTAGCACTGACACCACTAGATGGAGCTGCTGGAGCGCGGCCACAGAAATCCCCTCCTGTAGACAGTTCAGCACTGGCACCACTAGATGGAGCTGCTGGAGCACGGCCTCAGAAATCCCCTCCTGTAGACAGTTTAGACCTGTCACCACTAGATGGAGCTGCTGAAGCACTGCCTCAGAAATCCCCTCCTGTAGACAGTTCAGCACTGACACCACTAGATGGAGCTGCTGGAGCGCGGCCTCAGAAATCCCCTCCTGTAGACAGTTTTGCCCTGACACCACTAGATGGAGCAGCTGGAGCGAGGCCTCAGAAATCCCATCCTGTAGACAGTTCAGCACTGACACCACTAGATGGACCTGCTGGAGCGCGGCCTCAGAAATCTCCTCCAGTAGACATTTCAGCCCTGACACCACTAGATGGAACTGCTGGAGAGCGGTCTCAGAAATCCCCTCCTGTAGACAGTTTAGCACTGACACCACTAGATGGAGCTGCTGGAGCGTGGCCTCAGAAATCCCCTCCTGTAGACAGTTCAGCACTGACACCACTAGATGGACCTGCTGGAGCGCGGCCTCAGAAATCTCCTCCAGTAGACATTTCAGCCCTGACACCACTAGATGGAACTGCTGGAGAGCGGTCTCAGAAATCCCCTCCTGTAGACAGTTTAGCCCTGACACCACTAGATGGAGCTGCTGGAGCGCGGCCTCAGAAATCCCCTCCTGTAGACACTTTGGCACTGTCACCACTAGATGGAGCTGCTGGAGAGCGGCCTCAGAAATCCCCTCCTGTAGACAGTTCAGCACTGACACAACTAGATGGAGCTGCTGGAGCGAGGCCTCAGAAATCCCCTCCTGTAGACAGTACAGCACTGACACCACTAGATGGAGCTGCTGGAGCATTGCCGCAGAAATCCCCTCCTGTAGACAGTTCAGCACTGCCACCACTAGATGGAGCTGCTGGAGCGCGGCCTCAGAAATCCCCTCCTGTAGACAGTTCAGCCCTGACACCAGTAGATGGAGCTGCTGGAGCGCAGTCTCAGAAATCCCCTCCTGTAGACAGTTTAGCACTGACACCACTAGATGGAGCTGCTGGTGCGGCCTCAGAAATCCCCTCCTGTAGACAGTTCAGCACTGATACCACTATATGGAGCAGCTGGAGCGCAGCCTCAGAAATCCCCTCCTGTAGACAGTACATCACTGACACCACTAGATGGAGCTGCTGGAGCGCGGCCTCAGAAATCCCCTCCTGTAGACAGTTCAGCACTGACACCACTAGATGTAGCTGCTGGAGCGCGGCCTCAGATGTCCCCTCCTGTAGACAGTTGAGCCCTGACACCACTAGATGGAGCTGCTGGAGCGCGGCCTCAGAAATCCCCTCCTGTAGACAGTTTAGCACTGACACCACTAGATGGAGCTGCTGGAGCGTGGCCTCAGAAATCCCCTCCTGTAGACAGTTCAGCCCTGACACCACTAGATGGAGCTGCTGGAGCGTGGCCTCAGAAATCACCTCCTGTAGACAGTTTAACACTGACACCACTAGATGGAGCTGCAGGAGCGCGGCCTCAGTAATCCCCTCCTGTAGACAGTTCAGCACTGTCACCACTAGATGGAGCTGCAGGAGCGCGGCCTCAGAAATCCCCTCCTGTAGACAGTTCAGCCCTGACACCACTAGATGGAGCTGCTGGAGCGCGGCCTCATAAATCCGCTCCTGTTGACAGTTTAGCACTGACACCACTAGATGGAGCTGCAGGAGCGCGGCCTCAGTAATCCCCTCCTGTAGACAGTTCAGCACTGTCACCACTAGATGGACCTGCTGGAGCGCGGCCTCAGAAATCCCCTCCTGTAGACAGTTCAGCACTGACACCACTAGATGGACATGCTGGAGCGCGGCCTCAGAAATCCCCTACAGTAGACAGTTCAGCCCTGACACCACTAGATGGAGCTGCTGGAGCGCGGCCACAGAAATCCCCTCCTGTAGACAGTTCAGCACTGCCACCACTAGATGGAGCTGCTGGAGCACGGCCTCAGAAATCCCCTCCTGTAGACAGTTTAGCCCTGTCACCACTAGATGGAGCTGCTGAAGCACTGCCTCAGAAATCCCCTCCTGTAGACAGTTCAGCACTGACACCACTAGATGGAGCTGCTGGAACGCGGCCACAGAAATCCCCTCCTGTAGACAGTTCAGCACTGGCACCACTAGATGGAGCTGCTGGAGCACGGCCTCAGAAATCCCCTCCTGTAGACAGTTTAGCCCTGTCACCACTAGATGGAGCTGCTGAAGCACTGCCTCAGAAATCCCCTCCTGTAGACAGTTCAGCACTGACACCACTAGATGGAGCTGCTGGAGCTCGGCCTCAGAAATCCCCTCCTGTAGACAGTTTAGCCCTGACACCACTAAATGGACCTGCTGGAGCGCGGCCTCAGAAATCCCCTCCTATAGACAGTTCAGCCCTCACACCACTAGATGGACCTGCTGGAGCGCGGCCTCAGAAATCCCATCCTGTAGACAGTTCAGCACTGACACCACTAGATGGACCTGCTGGAGCGCGGCCTCAGAAATCTCCTCCAGGAGACATTTCAGCCCTGACACCACTAGATGGAACTGCTGGAGAGCGGTCTCAGAAATCCCCTCCTGTAGACAGTTTAGCACTGACACCACTAGATGGAGCTGCTGGAGCGTGGCCTCAGAAATCCCCTCCTGTAGACAGTTCAGCACTGACACCACTAGATGGACCTGCTGGAGCGCGGCCTCAGAAATCTCCTCCAGTAGACATTTCAGCCCTGACACCACTAGATGGAACTGCTGGAGAGCGGTCTCAGAAATCCCCTCCTGTAGACAGTTTAGCCCTGACACCACTAGATGGAGCTGCTGGAGCGTGGCCTCAGAAATCCCCTCCTGTAGACACTTTGGCACTGTCACCAATAGATGGAGCTGCTGGAGAGCGGCCTCAGAAATCCCCTCCTGTAGACAGTTCAGCACTGACACCACTAGATGGAGCTGCTGGAGCGAGGCCTCAGAAATCCCCTCCTGTAGACAGTACAGCACTGCCACCACTAGATGGAGCTGCTGGAGCATTGCCGCTGAAATCCCCTCCTGTAGACAGTTCAGCCCTGACACCAGTAGATGGAGCTGCTGGAGCGCAGTCTCAGAAATCCCCTCCTGTAGACAGTTTAGCACTGACACCACTAGATGGAGCTGCTGGAGCGTGGCCTCAGAAATCCCCTCCTGTAGACAGTTCAGCACTGACACCACTAGATGGACCTGCTGGAACGCGGCCTCAGAATTCTCCTCCAGTAGACATTTCAGCCCTGACACCACTAGATGGAACTGCTGGAGAGCAGTCTCAGAAATCCCCTCCTGTAGACAGTTTAGCACTGACACCACTAGATGGAGCTGCTGGTGCGGCCTCAGAAATCCCCTCCTGTAGACAGTTCAGCACTGATACCACTATATGGAGCTGCTGGAGCGCAGCCTCAGAAATCCCCTCCTGTAGACAGTACATCACTGACACCACTAGATGGAGCTGCTGGAGCGCGGCCTCAGAAATCCCCTCCTGTAGACAGTTCAGCACTGACACCACTAGGTGAAGCTGCTGGAGCGCGGCCTCAGATGTCCCCTCCTGTAGACAGTTGAGCCCTGACACCACTAGATGGAGCTGCTGGAGCGCAGCCTCAGAAATCCCCTCCTGTAGACAGTTTAGCACTGACACCACTAGATGGAGCTGCAGGAGCGCGGCCTCAGTAATCCCCTCCTGTAGACAGTTCAGTACTGACACCTCTAGATGGACATGCTGGAGCGCGGCCTCAGAAATCTCCTCCAGTAGACATTTCAGCCCTGACACCACTAGATGGAACTTCTGGAGAGCAGTCTCAGAAATCCCCTCCTGTAGACAGTTTAGCACTGACACCACTAGATGGAGCTGCTGGTGCGGCCTCAGAAATCCCCTCCTGTAGACAGTTCAGCACTGATACCACTATATGGTGCTGCTGGAGCGCAGCCTCAGAAATCCCCTCCTGTAGACAGTTCAGCACTGACACCACTAGATGAAGCTGCTGGAGCGCGGCCTCAGATGTCCCCTCCTGTAGACAGTTGAGCCCTGACACCACTAGATGGAGCTGCTGGAGCGCGGCCTCAGAAATCCCCTCCTGTAGACAGTTTAGCACTGACACCACTAGATGGAGCTGCTGGAGCGTGGCCTCAGAAATCCCCTCCTGTAGACAGTTCAGCCCTGACACCACTAGATGGAGCTGCTGGAGCGCGGCCTCAGAAATCCCCTCCTGTAGACAGTTTAGCACTGACACCACTAGATGGAGCTGCAGGAGCGCGGCCTCAGTAATCCCCTCCTGTAGACAGTTCAGCACTGTCACCACTAGATGGAGCTGCAGGAGCGCGGCCTCAGAAATCCCCTCCTGTAGACAGTTCAGCCCTGACACCACTAGATGGAGCTGCTGGAGCGCGGCCTCAGAAATCCCCTCCTGTAGACAGTTTAGCACTGACACCACTAGATGGAGCTGCAGGAGCGCGGCCTCAGTAATCCCCTCCTGTAGACAGTTCAGCACTGTCACCACTAGATGGACCTGCTGGAGCGCGGCCTCAGAAATCCCCTCCAGTAAACAGTTCAGCCCTGACACCACTAGATGGAGCTGCTGGAGCACGGCCACAGAAATCCCCTCCTGTAGACAGTTTAGCACTGACACCACTAGATGGAGCTGCTGGAGCGTGGCCTCAGAAATCCCCTCCTGTAGACAGTTCAGCACTGACACCACTAGATGGACCTGCTGGAGCGCGGCCTCAGAAATCTCCTCCAGTAGACATTTCAGCCCTGACACCACTAGATGGAACTGCTGGAGAGCAGTCTCAGAAATCCCCTCCTGTAGACAGTTTAGCACTGACACCACTAGATGGAGCTGCTGGTGCGGCCTCAGAAATCCCCTCCTGTAGACAGTTCAGCACTGATACCACTATATGGAGCTGCTGGAGCGCAGCCTCAGAAATCCCCTCCTGTAGACAGTACATCACTGACACCACTAGATGGAGCTGCTGGAGCGCGGCCTCAGAAATCCCCTCCTGTAGACAGTTCAGCACTGACACCACTAGATGAAGCTGGTGGAGCGCGGCCTCAGATGTCCCCTCCTGTAGACAGTTGAGCCCTGACACCACTAGATGGAGCTGCTGGAGCGCGACCTCAGAAATCCCCTCCTGTAGACAGTTTAGCACTGACACCACTAGATGGAGCTGCTGGAGCGTGGCCTCAGAAATCCCCTCCTGTAGACAGTTCAGCCCTGACAACACTAGATGGAGATGCTGGAGCACGGCCTCAGAAATCCCCTCCTGTAGACAGTTTAGCACTGACACCACTAGATGGAGCTGCAGGAGCGCGGCCTCAGTAATCCCCTCCTATAGACAGTTCAGCACTGTCACCACTAGATGGAGCTGCAGGAGCGCGGTCTCAGAAATCCCCTCCTGTAGACAGTTCAGCACTGACACCACTAGATGGAGCTGCTGGAGCGCGGCCTCAGAAATCCCCTCCTGTAGACAGTTTAGCACTGACACCACTAGATGGAGCTGCAGGAGCGCGGCCTCAGTAATCCCCTCCTGTAGACAGTTCAGCACTGTCACCACTAGATGGACCTGCTGGAGCGCGGCCTCAGAAATCCCCTCCTGTAGACAGTTCAGCACTGACACCACTAGATGGACCTGCTGGAGCGCGGCCTCAGAAATCCCCTCCAGTAGACAGTTCAGCCCTGACACCACTAGATGGAGCTGCTGGAGCGCGGCCACAGAAATCCCCTCCTGTAGACAGTTCAGCACTGGCACCACTAGATGGAGCTGCTGGAGCACGGCCTCAGAAATCCCCTCCTGTAGACAGTTTAACCCTGTCACCACTAGATGGAGCTGCTGAAGCACTGCCTCAGAAATCCCCTCCTGTAGACAGTTCAGCACTGACACCACTAGATGGAGCTGCTGGAGCGCGGCCTCAGAAATCCCCTCCTGTAGACAGTTTTGCCCTGACACCACTAAATGGACCTGCTGGAGTGCGGCCTCAGAAATCCCCTCCTGTAGACAGTTCAGCCCTGACACCACTAGATGGACCTGCTGGAGCGCGGCCTCAGAAATCTCCTCCAGTAGACATTTCAGCCCTGACACCACTAGATGGAACTGCAGGAGAGCGGTCTCAGAAATCCCCTCCTGTAGACAGTTTAGCACTGACACCACTAGATGGAGCTGCTGGAGCGCGGCCTCAGAAATCCCCTCCTGTAGACAGTTCAGCACTGACACCACTAGATGGACCTGGTGGAGCGCGGCCTCAGATATCTCCTCCAGTAGACATTTCAGCCCTGACACCACTAGATGGAACTGCTGGAGAGCAGTCTCAGAAATCCCCTCCTGTAGACAGTTTAGCACTGACACCACTAGATGGAGCTGCTGGAGCGGCCTCAGAAATCCCCTCCTGTAGACAGTTCAGCACTGATACCACTATATGGAGCTGCTGGAGCGCAGCCTCAGAAATCCCCTCCTGTAGACAGTTCAGCACTGACACCACTAGATGAAGCTGCTGGAGCGCGGCCTCAGATGTCCCCTCCTGTAGACAGTTGAGCCCTGACACCACTAGATGGAGCTGCTGGAGCGCGGCCTCAGAAATCCCCTCCAGTAGACAGTTCAGCCCTGACACCACTAGATGGAGCTGCTGGAGAGCGGCCTCAGAAATCCCCTCCTGTAGACAGTTTAGCACTGACACCACTAGATGGAGCTGCTGGAGCGTGGCCTCAGAAATCCCCTCCTGTAGACAGATCAGCACTGAAACCACTAGATGGAGCTGCCGGAGAGCGGCCTCAGAAATCCCCTCCTGTAGACAGTTCAGCACTGACACCACTAGATGGAGTTACTGGAGCGCGGCCTCAGAAATCCCCTCCTGTAGACTGTTCAGTGCTAACACCACTAGCTGGAGCGCAGCCTCAGAAATCCCCTCCTGTAGACAGTACAGCACTGACACCACTAGATGGAGCTGCTGGAGCGCGGCCTCAGATATCCCGTCCTGTAGACAGTTTAGCACTGACACCACTAGATGGAGCTACTGGAGCGCGGCCACAGAAATCCCCTCCTGTAGACAGTTCAGCACTGGCACCACTAGATGGAGCTGCTGGAGCACGGCCTCAGAAATCCCCTCCTGTAGACAGTTAGCCCTGTCACCACTAGATGGAGCTGCTGAAGCACTGCCTCAGAAATCCCCTCCTGTAGACAGTTCAGCACTGACACCACTAGATGGAGTTGCTGGAGCGCGGCCTCAGAAATCCCTCCTGTAGACAGTTCAGCACTGACACCACTAGATGGACCTGCTGGAGCGCGGCCTCAGAAATCTCCTCCAGTAGACATTTCAGCCCTGACACCACTAGATGGAACTGCTGGAGAGCGGTCTCAGAAATCCCCTCCTGTAGACAGTTTAGCACTGACACCACTAGATGGAGCTGCTGGAGCGTGGCCTCAGAAATCCCCTCCTGTAGACAGTTCAGCACTGACACCACTAGATGGAGCTGCTGGAGCGCGGCCACAGAAATCCCCTCCTGTAGACAGTTCAGCACTGCCACCACTAGATGGAGCTGCTGGAGCACGGCCTCAGAAATCCCCTCCTGTAGACAGTTTAGCCCTGTCACCACTAGATGGAGCTGCTGAAGCACTGCCTCAGAAATCCCCTCCTGTAGACAGTTCAGCACTGACACCACTAGATGGAGCTGCTGGAACGCGGCCACAGAAATCCCCTCCTGTAGACAGTTCAGCACTGGCACCACTAGATGGAGCTGCTGGAGCACGGCCTCAGAAATCCCCTCCTGTAGACAGTTTAGCCCTGTCACCACTAGATGGAGCTGCTGAAGCACTGCCTCAGAAATCCCCTCCTGTAGACAGTTCAGCACTGACACCACTAGATGGAGCTGCTGGAGCTCGGCCTCAGAAATCCCCTCCTGTAGACAGTTTAGCCCTGACACCACTAAATGGACCTGCTGGAGCGCGGCCTCAGAAATCCCCTCCTGTAGACAGTTCAGCCCTCACACCACTAGATGGACCTGCTGGAGCGCGGCCTCAGAAATCCCATCCTGTAGACAGTTCAGCACTGACACCACTAGATGGACCTGCTGGAGCGCGGCCTCAGAAATCTCCTCCAGGAGACATTTCAGCCCTGACACCACTAGATGGAACTGCTGGAGAGCGGTCTCAGAAATCCCCTCCTGTAGACAGTTTAGCACTGACACCACTAGATGGAGCTGCTGGAGCGTGGCCTCAGAAATCCCCTCCTGTAGACAGTTCAGCACTGACACCACTAGATGGACCTGCTGGAGCGCGGCCTCAGAAATCTCCTCCAGTAGACATTTCAGACCTGACACCACTAGATGGAACTGCTGGAGAGCGGTCTCAGAAATCCCCTCCTGTAGACAGTTTAGCCCTGACACCACTAGATGGAGCTGCTGGAGCGTGGCCTCAGAAATCCCCTCCTGTAGACACTTTGGCACTGTCACCAATAGATGGAGCTGCTGGAGAGCGGCCTCAGAAATCCCCTCCTGTAGACAGTTCAGCACTGACACCACTAGATGGAGCTGCTGGAGCGAGGCCTCAGAAATCCCCTCCTGTAGACAGTACAGCACTGCCACCACTAGATGGAGCTGCTGGAGCATTGCCGCTGAAATCCCCTCCTGTAGACAGTTCAGCCCTGACACCAGTAGATGGAGCTGCTGGAGCGCAGTCTCAGAAATCCCCTCCTGTAGACAGTTTAGCACTGACACCACTAGATGGAGCTGCTGGAGCGTGGCCTCAGAAATCCCCTCCTGTAGACAGTTCAGCACTGACACCACTAGATGGACCTGCTGGAGCGCGGCCTCAGAATTCTCCTCCAGTAGACATTTCAGCCCTGACACCACTAGATGGAACTGCTGGAGAGCAGTCTCAGAAATCCCCTCCTGTAGACAGTTTAGCACTGACACCACTAGATGGAGCTGCTGGTGCGGCCTCAGAAATCCCCTCCTGTAGACAGTTCAGCACTGATACCACTATATGGAGCTGCTGGAGCGCAGCCTCAGAAATCCCCTCCTGTAGACAGTACATCACTGACACCACTAGATGGAGCTGCTGGAGCGCGGCCTCAGAAATCCCCTCCTGTAGACAGTTCAGCACTGACACCACTAGATGAAGCTGCTGGAGCGCGGCCTCAGATGTCCCCTCCTGTAGACAGTTGAGCCCTGACACCACTAGATGGAGCTGCTGGAGCGCAGCCTCAGAAATCCCCTCCTGTAGACAGTTTAGCACTGACACCACTAGATGGAGCTGCAGGAGCGCGGCCTCAGTAATCCCCTCCTGTAGACAGTTCAGTACTGACACCTCTAGATGGACCTGCTGGAGCGCGGCCTCAGAAATCTCCTCCAGTAGACATTTCAGCCCTGACACCACTAGATGGAACTTCTGGAGAGCAGTCTCAGAAATCCCCTCCTGTAGACAGTTTAGCACTGACACCACTAGATGGAGCTGCTGGTGCGGCCTAAGAAATCCCCTCCTGTAGACAGTTCAGCACTGATACCACTATATGGTGCTGCTGGAGCGCAGCCTCAGAAATCCCCTCCTGTAGACAGTACATCACTGACACCACTAGATGGAGCTGCTGGAGCGCGGCCTCAGAAATCCCCTCCTGTAGACAGTTGAGCCCTGACACCACTAGATGGAGCTGCTGGAGCGTGGCCTCAGAAATCCCCTCCTGTAGACAGTTTAGCACTGACACCACTAGATGGAGCTGCTGGAGCGTGGCCTCAGAAATCCCCTCCTGTAGACAGTTCAGCCCTGACACCACTAGATGGAGCTGCTGGAGCGCGGCCTCAGAAATCCCCTCCTGTAGACAGTTTAGCACTGACACCACTAGATGGAGCTGCAGGAGCGCGGCCTCAGTAATCCCTTCCTGTAGACAGTTCAGCACTGTCACCACTAGATGGAGCTGCAGGAGCGCGGCCTCAGAAATCCCCTCCTGTAGACAGTTCAGCCCTGACACCACTAGATGGAGCTGCTGGAGCGCGGCCTCAGAAATCCCCTCCTGTAGACAGTTTAGCACTGACACCACTAGATGGAGCTGCAGGAGCGCGGCCTCAGTAATCCCCTCCTGTAGACAGTTCAGCACTGTCACCACTAGATGGACCTGCTGGAGCGCGGCCTCAGAAATCCCCTCCTGCAGACAGTTCAGCACTGACACCACTAGATGGACCTGCTGGAGCGCGGCCTCAGAAATCCCCTCCAGTAAACAGTTCAGCCCTGACACCACTAGATGGAGCTGCTGGAGCACGGCCACAGAAATCCCCTCCTGTAGACAGTTCAGCCCTGACACCACTAGATGGAGCTGCTGGAGCACGGCCACAGAAATCCCCTCCTGTAGACAGTTCAGCACTGACACCACTAGATGGACCTGCTGGAGCGCGGCCTCAGAAATCCCCTCCAGTAAACAGTTCAGCCCTGACACCACTAGATGGAGCTGCTGGAGCACGGCCACAGAAATCCCCTCCTGTAGACAGTTCAGCACTGACACCACTAGATGGAGCTGCTGGAGCGTGGCCTCAGAAATCCCCTCCTGTAGACAGTTCAGGACTGACACCACTAGATGGACCTGCTGGAGCGCGGCCTCAGAAATCTCCTCCAGTAGACATTTCAGCCCTGACACCACTAGATGGAACTGCTGGAGAGCAGTCTCAGAAATCCCCTCCTGTAGACAGTTTAGCACTGACACCACTAGATGGAGCTGCTGGTGCGGCCTCAGAAATCCCCTCCTGTAGACAGTTCAGCACTGATACCACTATATGGAGCTGCTGGAGCGCAGCCTCAGAAATCCCCTCCTGTAGACAGTACATCACTGACACCACTAGATGGAGCTGCTGGAGCGCGGCCTCAGAAATCCCCTCCTGTAGACAGTTCAGCACTGACACCACTAGATGTAGCTGCTGGAGCGCGGCCTCAGATGTCCCCTCCTGTAGACAGTTGAGCCCTGACACCACTAGATGGAGCTGCTGGAGCGCGACCTCAGAAATCCCCTCCTGTAGACAGTTTAGCACTGACACCACTAGATGGAGCTGCTGGAGCGTGGCCTCAGAAATCCCCTCCTGTAGACAGTTAAGCCCTGACAACACTAGATGGAGATGCTGGAGCACGGCCTCAGAAATCCCCTCCTGTAGACAGTTTAGCACTGACACCACTAGATGGAGCTGCAGGAGCGCGGCCTCAGTAATCCCCTCCTATAGACAGTTCAGCACTGTCACCACTAGATGGAGCTGCAGGAGCGCGGTCTCAGAAATCCCCTCCTGTAGACAGTTCAGCACTGACACCACTAGATGGAGCTGCTGGAGCGCGGCCTCAGAAATCCCCTCCTGTAGACAGTTTAGCACTGACACCACTAGATGGAGCTGCAGGAGCGCGGCCTCAGTAATCCCCTCCTGTAGACAGTTCAGCACTGTCACCACTAGATGGACCTGCTGGAGCGCGGCCTCAGAAATCCCCTCCTGTAGACAGTTCAGCACTGACACCACTAGATGGACCTGCTGGAGCGCGGCCTCAGAAATCCCCTCCAGTAGACAGTTCAGCCCTGACACCACTAGATGGAGCTGCTGGAGCGCGGCCACAGAAATCCCCTCCTGTAGACAGTTCAGCACTGGCACCACTAGATGGAGCTGCTGGAGCACGGCCTCAGAAATCCCCTCCTGTAGACAGTTTAGCCCTGTCACCACTAGATGGAGCTGCTGAAGCACTGCCTCAGAAATCCCCTCCTGTAGACAGTTCAGCACTGACACCACTAGATGGAGCTGCTGGAGCGCGGCCTCAGAAATCCCCTCCTGTAGACAGTTTTGCCCTCACACCACTAAATGGACCTGCTGGAGTGCGGCCTCAGAAATCCCCTCCTGTAGACAGTTCAGCCCTGACACCACTAGATGGACCTGCTGGAGCGCGGCCTCAGAAATCTCCTCCAGTAGACATTTCAGCCCTGACACCACTAGATGGAACTGCAGGAGAGCGGTCTCAGAAATCCCCTCCTGTAGACAGTTTAGCACTGACACCACTAGATGGAGCTGCTGGAGCGCGGCCTCAGAAATCCCCTCCTGTAGACAGTTCAGCACTGACACCACTAGATGGACCTGGTGGAGCGCGGCCTCAGATATCTCCTCCAGTAGACATTTCAGCCCTGACACCACTAGATGGAACTGCTGGAGAGCAGTCTCAGAAATCCCCTCCTGTAGACAGTTTAGCACTGACACCACTAGATGGAGCTGCTGGAGCGGCCTCAGAAATCCCCTCCTGTAGACAGTTCAGCACTGATACCACTATATGGAGCTGCTGGAGCGCAGCCTCAGAAATCCCCTCCTGTAGACAGTTCAGCACTGACACCACTAGATGAAGCTGCTGGAGCGCGGCCTCAGATGTCCCCTCCTGTAGACAGTTGAGCCCTCACACCACTAGATGGAGCTGCTGGAGCGCGGCCTCAGAAATCCCCTCCAGTAGACAGTTCAGCCCTGACACCACTAGATGGAGCTGCTGGAGAGCGGCCTCAGAAATCCCCTCCTGTAGACAGTTTAGCACTGACACCACTAGATGGAGCTGCTGGAGCGTGGCCTCAGAAATCCCCTCCTGTAGACAGATCAGCACTGAAACCACTAGATGGAGCTGCTGGAGAGCGGCCTCAGAAATCCCCTCCTGTAGACAGTTCAGCCCTGACACCACTAGATGGAGCTGCTGGAGCGCGGCCTCAGAAATCCCCTCCTGTAGACAGTTTAGCACTGACACCACTAGATCGAGCTGCAGGAGCGCGGCCTCAGTAATCCCCTCCTGTAGACAGTTCAGCACTGTCACCACTAGATGGACCTGCTGGAGCGCGGCCTCAGAAATCCCCTCCTGTAGACAGTTCAGCACTGACACCACTAGATGGACCTGCTGGAGCGCGGCCTCAGAAATCCCCTCCAGTAAACAGTTCAGCCCTGACACCACTAGATGGAGCTGCTGGAGCACGGCCACAGAAATCCCCTCCTGTAGACAGTTTAGCACTGACACCACTAGATGGAGCTGCTGGAGCGTGGCCTCAGAAATCCCCTCCTGTAGACAGTTCAGCACTGACACCACTAGATGGACCTGCTGGAGCGCGGCCTCAGAAATCTCCTCCAGTAGACATTTCAGCCCTGACACCACTAGATGGAACTGCTGGAGAGCAGTCTCAGAAATCCCCTCCTGTAGACAGTTTAGCACTGACACCACTAGATGGAGCTGCTGGTGCGGCCTCAGAAATCCCCTCCTGTAGACAGTTCAGCACTGATACCACTATATGGAGCTGCTGGAGTGCAGCCTCAGAAATCCCCTCCTGTAGACAGTACATCACTGACACCACTAGATGGAGCTGCTGGAGCGCGGCCTCAGAAATCCCCTCCTGTAGACAGTTCAGCACTGACACCACTAGATGAAGCTGCTGGAGCGCGGCCTCAGATGTCCCCTCCTGTAGACAGTTGAGCCCTGACACCACTAGATGGAGCTGCTGGAGCGCGACCTCAGAAATCCCCTCCTGTAGACAGTTTAGCACTGACACCACTAGATGGAGCTGCTGGAGCGTGGCCTCAGAAATCCCCTCCTGTAGACAGTTAAGCCCTGACAACACTAGATGGAGATGCTGGAGCACGGCCTCAGAAATCCCCTCCTGTAGACAGTTTAGCACTGACACCACTAGATGGAGCTGCAGGAGCGCGGCCTCAGTAATCCCCTCCTATAGACAGTTCAGCACTGTCACCACTAGATGGAGCTGCAGGAGCGCGGTCTCAGAAATCCCCTCCTGTAGACAGTTCAGCACTGACACCACTAGATGGAGCTGCTGGAGCGCGGCCTCAGAAATCCCCTCCTGTAGACAGTTTAGCACTGACACCACTAGATGGAGCTGCAGGAGCGCGGCCTCAGTAATCCCCTCCTGTAGACAGTTCAGCACTGTCACCACTAGATGGACCTGCTGGAGCGCGGCCTCAGAAATCCCCTCCTGTAGACAGTTCAGCCCTGACACCACTAGATGGAGCTGCTGGAGCGCGGCCACAGAAATCCCCTCCTGTAGACAGTTCAGCACTGGCACCACTAGATGGAGCTGCTGGAGCACGGCCTCAGAAATCCCCTCCTGTAGACAGTTTAGCCCTGTCACCACTAGATGGAGCTGCTGAAGCACTGCCTCAGAAATCCCCTCCTGTAGACAGTTCAGCACTGACACCACTAGATGGAGCTGCTGGAGCGCGGCCTCAGAAATCCCCTCCTGTAGACAGTTTTGCCCTGACACCACTAAATGGACCTGCTGGAGTGCGGCCTCAGAAATCCCCTCCTGTAGACAGTTCAGCCCTGACACCACTAGATGGACCTGCTGGAGCGCGGCCTCAGAAATCTCCTCCAGTAGACATTTCAGCCCTGACACCACTAGATGGAACTGCAGGAGAGCGGTCTCAGAAATCCCCTCCTGTAGACAGTTTAGCACTGACACCACTAGATGGAGCTGCTGGAGCGCGGCCTCAGAAATCCCCTCCTGTAGACAGTTCAGCACTGACACCACTAGATGGAGCTGCTGGAGCGGCCTCAGAAATCCCCTCCTGTAGACAGTTCAGCACTGATACCACTATATGGAGCTGCTGGAGCGCAGCCTCAGAAATCCCCTCCTGTAGACAGTTCAGCACTGACACCACTAGATGAAGCTGCTGGAGCGCGGCCTCAGATGTCCCCTCCTGTAGACAGTTGAGCCCTGACACCACTAGATGGAGCTGCTGGAGCGCGGCCTCAGAAATCCCCTCCAGTAGACAGTTCAGCCCTGACACCACTAGATGGAGCTGCTGGAGAGCGGCCTCAGAAATCCCCTCCTGTAGACAGTTTAGCACTGACACCACTAGATGGAGCTGCTGGAGCGTGGCCTCAGAAATCCCCTCCTGTAGACAGATCAGCACTGAAACCACTAGATGGAGCTGCTGGAGAGCGGCCTCAGAAATCCCCTCCTGTAGACAGTTCAGCACTGACACCACTAGATGGAGTTACTGGAGCGCGGCCTCAGAAATCCCCTCCTGTAGACTGTTCAGTGCTAACACCACTAGCTGGAGCGCAGCCTCAGAAATCCCCTCCTGTAGACAGTACAGCACTGACACCACTAGATGGAGCTGCTGGAGCGCGGCCTCAGATATCCCGTCCTGTAGACAGTTTAGCACTGACACCACTAGATGGAGCTACTGGAGCGCGGCCACAGAAATCCCCTCCTGTAGACAGTTCAGCACTGGCACCACTAGATGGAGCTGCTGGAGCACGGCCTCAGAAATCCCCTCCTGTAGACAGTTAGCCCTGTCACCACTAGATGGAGCTGCTGAAGCACTGCCTCAGAAATCCCCTCCTGTAGACAGTTCAGCACTGACACCACTAGATGGAGTTGCTGGAGCGCGGCCTCAGAAATCCCTCCTGTAGACAGTTCAGCCCTGACACCACTAAATGGACCTGCTGGAGCGAGGCCTCAGAAATCCCCTCCTGTAGACAGTTCAGCCCTGACACCACTAGATGGACCTGCTGGAGCGCGGCCTCAGAAATCCCCTCCTGTAGACAATTCAGCACTGACACCACTAGATGGACCTGCTGGAGCGCGGCCTCAGAAATCTCCTCCAGTAGACATTTCAGCCCTGACACCACTAGATGGAACTGCTGGAGAGCGGTCTCAGAAATGCCCTCCTGTAGACAGTTTAGCACTGACACCACTAGATGGAGCTGCTGGAGCGTGGCCTCAGAAATCCCCTCCTGTAGACAGTTCAGCCATGACACCACTAGATGGAACTGCTGGAGATCAGTCTCAGAAATCCCCTCCTGTAGACAGTACATCACTGACACCACTAGATGGAGCTTCTGGAGCACTGCCTCAGAAATCCCCTCCTGTAGACAGTTCAGCACTGACACCACTAGATGAAGCTGCTGGAGCGCGGCCTCAGATGTCCCATCCTGTAGACAGTTCAGCCCTGACACCACTAGATGGAGCTGCTGGAGCGCGGCCTCAGAAATCCCCTCCTGTAGACAGTTTAGCACTGACACCACTAGATGGAGCTGCTGGAGCGTGGCCTCAGAAATCCCCTCCTGTAGACAGTTCAGCCCTGACACCACTAGATGGAGCTGCTGGAGCGCGGCCTCAGAAATCCCCTCCTGTAGACAGTTTAGCACTGACACCACTAGATGGAGCTGCAGGAGCGCGGCCTCAGTAATCCCCTCCTGTAGACAGTTCAGCACTGTCACCACTAGATGGACCTGCTGGAGAGCGGCCTCAGAAATCCCCTCCTGTAGACAGTTCAGCACTGACACCACTAGATGGACCTGCTGGAGAGCGGCCTCAGAAATCCCCTCCTGTAGACAGTTCAGCACTGACACCACTAGATGGAGATGCTGGAGCGAGGCCTCAGAAATCCCCTCCTGTAGACAGTACAGCACTGACACCACTAGATGGAGCTGTTGGAGCATTGCCGCAGAAATCCCCTCCTGTAGACAGTTCAGCACTGCCACCACTAGATGGAGCTGCTGGAGCGCGGCCTCAGAAATCCCCTCCTGTAGACAGTTCAGCCCTGACACCAGTAGATGGAGCTGCTGGAGCGCAGTCTCAGAAATCCCCTCCTGTAGACAGTTTAGCACTGACACCACTAGATGGAGCTGCTGGAGCGTGGCCTCAGAAATCCCCTCCTGTAGACAGTTCAAGCCTGACACCACTAGATGGAGCTGCTGGAGCGTGGCCTCAGAAATCCCCTCTTGTAGACAGTTTAGCACTGACACCACTAGATGGAGCTGCAGGAGCGCGGCCTCAGTAATTCCCTCCTGTAGACAGTTCAGCACTGTCACCACTAGATGGACCTGCTGGAGAGCGGCCTCAGAAATCCCCTCCTGTAGACAGTTCAGCACTGACACCACTAGATGGACCTGCTGGAGAGCGGCCTCAGAAATCCCCTCCTGTAGACTGTTCAGCACTGACACCACTAGATGGAGATGCTGGAGCGAGGCCTCAGAAATCCCCTCCTGTAGACAGTACAGCACTGACACCACTAGATGGAGCTGCTGGAGCATTGCCGCAGAAATCCCCTCCTGTAGACAGTTCAGCACTGCCACCACTAGATGGAGCTGCTGGAGCGCGGCCTCAGAAATCCCCTCCTGTAGACAGTTCAGCCCTGACACCAGTAGATGGAGCTGCTGGAGCGCAGTCTCAGAAATCCACTCCTGTAGACAGTTTAGCACTGACACCACTAGATGGACCTGCTGGAGCGTGGCCTCAGAAATCTCCTCCAGTAGACATTTCAGCCCTGACACCACTAGATGGAAATGCTGGAGAGCAGTCTCAGAAATCCCCTCCTGTAGACAGTTTAGCACTGACACCACTAGATGGAGCTGGTGGTGTGGCCTCAGAAATCCCCTCCTGTAGACAGTTCAGCACTGATACCACTATATGGAGCTGCTGGAGCGCGGCCTCAGAAATACCCTCCTATAGACAGTTCAGCATTGACATCACTAGATGGAGCTGCTGGAGCGCGGCCTCAGAAATCCCCTCCTGTAGACAGTTCAGCACTGACACCACTAGATGGAGCTGCTGGAGCGCAGCCTCAGAAATCCCCTCCTGTTGACTGTTCAGTACTAACACCACTAGATGGAGCTGCTGGAGCGCGGCCTCAGAAATCCCCTCCTGAAGACAGTACAGCACTGACACCACTAGATGGAGCTGCTGGAGCGCGGCCTCAGATATCCCGTCCTGTAGACAGTTTAGCACTGACACCACTAGATGGAGCTGCTGGAGCGCGGCCTCAGATATTCAGTCCTATAGACAATTTAGCACTGACACCACTAGATGGAGCTGCTGGAGCGGGGCCTCAGATATCCCGTCCTGTAGACAGTTTAGCACTGACACCACTAGATGGAGCTGCTGGAACGCGGCCTCAGAAATACCCTCCTGTAGATAATTCAGCACTGGCACCACTACATGGAGCTGCTGGAGCACGGCCTCAGAAATCCCCTCCTGTAGACAGTTTAGCCCTGTCACCACTAGATGGAGCTGCTGAAGCGCGGCCTCAGAAATCCCCTCCTGTAGACAGTTCAGCTCTGACACCACTAGATGGACGTGCTGGAGCGCAGCCTCAGAAATCCCCTCCTGTAGACAGTTCAGCACTGACACCACTAGATGGACCTGCTGGAGCGCGGCCTCAGAAATCTCCTCCAGTAGACATTTCAGCCCTGACACCACTAGATGGAGCTGCTGGAGCGCGGTCTCAGAAATCCCCTCCTGTAGACAGTTTAGCACTGACACCACTAGATGGAGCTGCTGGAGCGGCCTCAGAAATCCCCTCCTGTAGACAGTTCAGCACTGACACCACTATATGGAGGTGCTGGAGCGCAGCCTCAGAAATCCCCTCCTGTAGACAGTTCAGCACTGACACCACTAGATGTAGCTGCTGGAGCGGGGCCTCAGATATCCCGTCCTGTAGACAGTTTAGCACTGACACCACTAGATGGACCTGCTGGAGCGCGGCCTCAGAAATCCCCTCCAGTAGACAGTTCAGCCCTGACACCACTAGATGGAGCTGCTGGAGAGCGGCCTCAGAAATCCCCTCCTGTAGACAGTTTAGCACTGACACCACTAGATGGAGCTGCTGGAGCGTGGCCTCAGAAATCCCCTCCTGTAGACAGTTCAGCACTGACACCACTAGATGGACCTGCTGGAGCGCGGCCTCAGAAATCTCCTCCAGTAGACATTTCAGCCCTGACACCACTAGATGGAGCTGCTGGAGCACGGTCTCAGAAATCCCCTCCTGTAGACAGTTTAGCACTGACACCACTAGATGGAGCTGCTGGAGCGGCCTCAGAAATCCCCTCCTGTAGACAGTACAGCACTGACACCACTATATGGAGCTGCTGGAGCGCAGCCTCAGAAATCCCCTCCTGTAGACAGTACAGCAATGACACCACTAGATGGAGCTGCTGGAGTGCGGCCTCAGAAATCCCCTCCTGTAGACAGTTCAGCACTGACACCACTAGATGGAGCTGCTGGAGCGTGGCCTCAGATATCCCCTCCTGTAGACAGTTCAGCCCTGACACCACTAGATGGAGCTGCTGGAGCGCGGCCTCAGAAATCCCCTCCTGTAGACAGTTTAGCACTGGCACCACTAGATGGAGCTGCTGGAGCGTGGCCTCAGAAATCCCCTCCTGTAGACAGTTCAGCCCTGACACCACTAGATGGAGCTGCTGGAGCGCGGCCTCAGAAATCCCCTCCTGTAGACAGTTTAGCCCTGACACAACTAGATGGACATGCTGGAGCGCGGCCTCAGAAATCCCCTCCTGTAGACAGTTCAGCACTGACACCACTAGATGGACCTGCTGGAGCGCGGCCTCAGAAATCCCCTCCAGTAGACATTTCAGCCCTGACACCACTAGATGGAGCTGCTGGAGAGCGGCCTCAGAAATCCCCTCCTGTAGACAGTTTAGCACTGACACCACTAGATGGAGCTGCTTGAGCGTGGCCTCAGAAATCCCCTCCTGTAGACAGTTCAGCACTGAAACCACTAGATGGAGCTGCTGGAGAGCGGCCTCAGATATCCCCTCCTGTAGACAGTTCAGCACTGACACCACTAGATGGAGCTGCTGGAGAGCGGCCTCAGAAATCCCCTCCTGTAGACAGTTCAGCACTGACACCACTAGATGGAGCTGCTGGAGCGAGGCCTCAGAAATCCCCTCCTGTAGACAGTACAGCACTGACACCACTAGATGGAGCTGCTGGAGGATTGCCGCAGAAATCCCCTCCTGTAGACAGTTCAGCACTGACACCACTAGATGGAGCTGCTGGAGCGCGGCAACAGAAATACCCTCCTATAGACAGTTCAGCATTGACACCACTAGATGGAGCTGCTGGAGCGCGGCCTCAGAAATCCCCTCCTGTAGACAGCACAGCACTGACACCTCTAGATGGAGCTGCTGGAGCACGGCCGCAGAAATCCCCTCCTGTAGACAGTTCAGCCCTGACACCACTAGATGGAGCTGCTGGAGCGCAGCCTCTGAAATCCCCTCCTGTAGACAGTTCAGCACTGACACCACTAGATGGAGCTGCTGGAGCGCGGCCTCCGAAATCCCCTCCTGTAGACAGTTCAGCGCTGACACCACTAGGTGGACCTGCTGGAGCGCGGCCTCAGAAATCCCCTCCTGTAGACAGTTCAGCACTGAGACCACTATATGGAGCTGCTGAGGAGCGGCCTCAGAAATCCCCTCCAGTAGACAGTTCAGCCCTGACACCACTAGATGGAGCTGTAGGAGCGCGGCCTCAGAAATCCCCTCCTGTAGACAGTTCAGCACTGACACCACTAGATGGAGCTGCTAGAGCGTGGCTTCATAAATCCCCTCCTGTAGTCAGTTCAGCACTGACACCACTAGATGGAGCTGCTGGAGCGTGGCTTCATAAATCCCCTCCTGTAGTCAGTTCAGCACTGATACCACTAGATGGAGCAGCAGGAGCGCAGCCTCAGAAATCCCCTCCTGTAGACAGTTCAGGGCTGAAACCACTAGATGGAGCTGCTGGAGCACGGCCTCAGAAATCCCCTCCTGTAGATAGTTCAGCACTGACACCACTAGATGGAGCTGCCGGAGCGCGGCCTCAGAAATACCCTCCGGTAAACAGTTCAGTGCTGACACCACTAGATGGAGCTGCTGGAGCGTGCACTCAGAAATCCCCTCCTGTTGACAGGTCAGCACTGACACCACTAGATGGAGCAGCAGGAGCGCAGCCTCAGAAATCCCCTCCTGTAGAGAGTTCAGGGCTGACACCACTAGATGGATCTGCTGGAGAACGGCCTCAGAAATCCCCTCCTGTAGACAGTACAGCACTGACACCACTAGATGGAGCTGCTGGAGCGCGGCCTCAGAAATCCCATCCTATAGACAGTTCAGCACTGACACCACTAGATGGAGCTGCCGGAGCTCTGCCTTATTAATCCCCTCCTGTAGACAGTTCAGCCCTGACACCACTAGATGGAGCTGCTGGAGCGCGGCCTCAGAAATCCCCTCCTGTAGACAGTTCAGCCCTGACACCACTAGATGGAGCTGCCGGAGCACGGCCTCAGAAATCCCCTCCTGTAGACAGTTCTGTGCTTGACACCTCTAGATGGAGCTACTGGAGCACGGCCTCAGAAATCCCCTCCTGTAGACAGTTCAGCCCTGACACCACTAGATGGAGCTGCTGGAGCGCGGCCTCAGAAATCCCCTCCTATAGACAGTTCAGCACTGACACCACTAGATGGAGCTGCCAGAGCGCGGCCTTAGAAATCCCCTCCTGTAGACAGTTCAGCTCTGACACCACTAGATGGAGCTGCTGGAGTGCGGCCTCAGAAATCCCCTCCTATGGACAGTTCAGCACTGACACCACTAGATGGAGCTGCCGGAGCGCGGCCTCAGAAATCCCCTCCTGTAGACAGTTCAGCCCTGTCACCACTAGATGGAGCTGCTGGAGCGCGGCCTCAGAAATTCCCTCCTATAGACAGTTCAGCACTGACACCACTAGATGGAGCTGCTGGAGTGAGGCCTCAGAAATCCCCTCCTGTAGACAGTTCAGCACTGACACCACTAGATGAAGCTGCTGGATCGCGGCCTCAGAAATCCCCTCCTGTAGACAGGTCAGCACTGACACCACTAGATGGAGCTGCTGGAGCGCAGCCTCAGAAATCCCTTCCTGTAGACAGTTCAGCACTGACACCACTAGATGGAGCTGCTGGAGCGCGGCCTCAGAAATCCCCTCCTGTAGACAGTTCAGCCCTGACACGACTAGATGAAGCTGCTGGAGCGCGTCCTCAGAAATCCCCTCCTGTAGACAGGTCAGCACTGCCACCACTAGATGGAGCTGCTGGAGCGCGGCCTCAGAAATCCCGTCCTGTAGACAGTTCAGCACTGACACCACTAGATGGAGCTGCTGGAGCGCGGCCTCAGAAATCCCCTCCTGTAGACAGTTCAGCCCTTAAACCACTAGATGGAGCTGCTGGAGCGCGGCCTCAGAAATACCCTCCTACAGACAGTTCAGCATTGACATCACTAGATGGAGCTGCTGGAGCGCGGCCTCAGAAATCCCCTCCTGTAGACAGTTCAGCACTGACACCACTAGATGGAGCTGCTGGAGCGCGACCTCAGAAATCCCCTCCTGTTGACTGTTCAGTACTAACACCACTAGATGGAGCTGCTGGAGCGCGGCCTCAGAAATCCCCTCCTGAAGACCGTACAGCACTGACACCACTAGATGGAGCTGCTGGAGCGCGGCCTCAGATATCCCGTCCTGTAGACAGTTTAGCACTGACACCACTAGATGGAGCTGCTGGAGCGCGGCCTCAGATATCCAGTCCTATAGACAGTTAGCACTGACACCACTAGATGGAGCTGCTGGAGCGGGGCCTCAGATATCCCGTCCTGTAGACAGTTTAGCACTGACACCACTAGATGGAGCTGCTGGAGCGCGGCCTCAGATATCCAGTCCTATAGACAGTTCAGCACTGACACCACTAGATGGAGCTGCTGGAGCGTGGCTTCATAAATCCCCTCCTGTAGTCAGTTCAGCACTGATACCACTAGATGGAGCAGCAGGAGCGCAGCCTCAGAAATCCCCTCCTGTAGACAGTTCAGGGCTGAAACCACTAGATGGAGCTGCTGGAGCACGGCCTCAGAAATCCCCTCCTGTAGATAGTTCAGCACTGACACCACTAGATGGAGCTGCCGGAGCGCGGCCTCAGAAATACCCTCCGGTAAACAGTTCAGTGCTGACACCACTAGATGGAGCTGCTGGAGCGTGCACTCAGAAATCCCCTCCTGTTGACAGGTCAGCACTGACACCACTAGATGGAGCAGCAGGAGCGCAGCCTCAGAAATCCCCTCCTGTAGAGAGTTCAGGGCTGACACCACTAGATGGATCTGCTGGAGAACGGCCTCAGAAATCCCCTCCTGTAGACAGTACAGCACTGACACCACTAGATGGAGCTGCTGGAGCGCGGCCTCAGAAATCCCATCCTATAGACAGTTCAGCACTGACACCACTAGATGGAGCTGCCGGAGCTCTGCCTTATTAATCCCCTCCTGTAGACAGTTCAGCCCTGACACCACTAGATGGAGCTGCTGGAGTGCGGCCTCAGAAATCCCCTCCTGTAGACAGTTCAGCCCTGACACCACTAGATGGAGCTGCCGGAGCACGGCCTCAGAAATCCCCTCCTGTAGACAGTTCTGTGCTTGACACCTCTAGATGGAGCTACTGGAGCACGGCCTCAGAAATCCCCTCCTGTAGACAGTTCAGCCCTGACACCACTAGATGGAGCTGCTGGAGCGCGGCCTCAGAAATCCCCTCCTATAGACAGTTCAGCACTGACACCACTAGATGGAGCTGCCAGAGCGCGGCCTTAGAAATCCCCTCCTGTAGACAGTTCAGCTCTGACACCACTAGATGGAGCTGCTGGAGTGCGGCCTCAGAAATCCCCTCCTATGGACAGTTCAGCACTGACACCACTAGATGGAGCTGCCGGAGCACGGCCTCAGAAATCCCCTCCTGTAGACAGTTCAGCCCTGTCACCACTAGATGGAGCTGCTGGAGCGCGGCCTCAGAAATTCCCTCCTATAGACAGTTCAGCACTGACACCACTAGATGGAGCTGCTGGAGTGAGGCCTCAGAAATCCCCTCCTATAGACAGTTCAGCACTGACACCACTAGATGAAGCTGCTGGATCGCGGCCTCAGAAATCCCCTCCTGTAGACAGGTCAGCACTGACACCACTAGATGGAGCTGCTGGAGCGCAGCCTCAGAGATCCCTTCCTGTAGACAGTTCAGCACTGACACCACTAGATGGAGCTGCTGGAGCGCGGCCTCAGAAATCCCCTCCTGTAGACAGTTCAGCCCTGACACCACTAGATGGAGCTGCTGGAGCGCGGCCTCAGAAATCCCGTCCTGTAGACAGTTCAGCACTGACACGACTAGATGAAGCTGCTGGAGCGCGTCCTCAGAAATCCCCTCCTGTAGACAGGTCAGCACTGCCACCACTAGATGGAGCTGCTGGAGCGCAGCCTCAGAAATCCCGTCCTGTAGACAGTTCAGCACTGACACCACTAGATGGAGCTGCTGGAGCGCGGCCTCAGAAATCCCCTCCTGTAGACAGTTCAGCCCTTAAACCACTAGATGGAGCTGCTGGAGCGCGGCCTCAGAAATACCCTCCTACAGACAGTTCAGCATTGACATCACTAGATGGAGCTGCTGGAGCGCGGCCTCAGAAATCCCCTCCTGTAGACAGTTCAGCACTGACACCACTAGATGGAGCTGCTGGAGCGCGACCTCAGAAATCCCCTCCTGTTGACTGTTCAGTACTAACACCACTAGATGGAGCTGCTGGAGCGTGGCCTCAGAAATCCCCTCCTGAAGACCGTACAGCACTGACACCACTAGATGGAGCTGCTGGAGCGCGGCCTCAGATATCCCGTCCTGTAGACAGTTTAGCACTGACACCACTAGATGGAGCTGCTGGAGCGCGGCCTCAGATATCCAGTCCTATAGACAGTTTAGCACTGACACCACTAGATGGAGCTGCTGGAGCGGGGCCTCAGATATCCCGTCCTGTAGACAGTTTAGCACTGACACCACTAGATGGAGCTCCTGGAACGCGGCCTCTGAAATCCCCTCCTGTAGACAATTCAGCACTGGCACCATTACATGGAGCTGCTGGAGCACGGCCTCAGAAATCCCCTCCTGTAGACAGTTTAGCCCTGTCACCACTAGATGGAGCTGCTGAAGCGCGGCCTCAGAAATCCCCTCCTGTAGACAGTTCAGCCCTGACACCACTAGATGGACGTGCTGGAGCGCGGCCTCAGATATCCCCTCCTGTAGACAGTTCAGCACTGACACCACTAGATGGACCTGCTGGAGCGCGGCCTCAGAAATCTCCTCCAGTAGACATTTCAGCCCTGACACCACTAGATGGAGCTGCTGGAGCGCGGTCTCAGAAATCCCCTCCTGTAGACAGTTTAGCACTGACACCACTAGATGGAGCTGCTGGAGCGGGCTCAGAAATCCCCTCCTGTAGACAGTTCAGCACTGACACCACTATATGGAGCTGCTGGAGCGCAGCCTCAGAAATCCCCTCCTGTAGACAGTTCAGCACTGACACCACTAGATGGAGCTGCTGGAGCGGCCTCAGAAATCCTCTCCTGTAGACAGTTCAGCACTGACACCACTATATGGAGCTGCTGGAGCGCAGCCTTAGAAATCCCCTCCTGTAGACAGTACAGCACTGACACCACTAGATGGAGCTGCTGGAATGCGGCTTCAGAAATCCCCTCCTGTAGACAGTTCAGCACTGACACCACTAGATGGAGCTGCTGGAGCGTGGCCTCAGATATCCCCTCCTGTAGACAGTTCAGCCCTGACACCACTAGATGGAGCTGCTGGAGCGCGGCCTCAGAAATCCCCTCCTGTAGACAGTTTAGCACTGGCACCACTAGATGGAGCTGCTGGAGCGCGGCCTCAGAAATCCCCGCCTGTAGACAGTTCAGCCCTGACACCACTAGATGGAGCTGCTGGAGCGCGGCCTCAGAAATCCCCTCCTGTAGACAGTTTAGCCCTGACACCACTAGATGGACCTACTGGAGCGCGGCCTCAGAAATCCCCTACTGTAGACAGTTCAGAACTGACACCACTAGATGGACCTGCTGGAGCGCGGCCTCAGAAATCCCCTCCAGTAGACAGTTCAGCCCTGACACCACTAGATGGAGCTGCTGGAGAGCGGCCTCAGAAATCCCCTCCTTTAGACAGTTTAGCACTGACACCACTAGATGGAGCTGCTGGAGCGTGGCCTCAGAAATCCCCTCCTGTAGACAGTTCAGCACTGACACCACTAGATGGACCTGCTGGAGCGCGGCCTCAGAAATCTCCTCCAGTAGACATTTCAGCCCTGACACCACTAGATGGAGCTGCTGGAGCACGGTCTCAGAAATCCCCTCCTGTAGACAGTTTAGCACTGACACCACTAGATGGAGCTGCTGGAGTGCGGCCTCAGAAATCCCCTCCTGTAGACAGTTCAGCACTGACACCACTAGATGGAGCTGCTGGAGCGTGGCCTCAGATATCTCTCCTGTAGACAGTTCAGCCCTGACACCACTAGATGGAGCTGCTGGAGCGTGGCCTCAGAAATCCCCTCCTGTAGACAGTTTAGCACTGGCACCACTAGATGGAGCTGCTGGAGCGTGGCCTCAGAAATCCCCTCCTGTAGACAGTTCAGCCCTGACACCACTAGATGGAGCTGCTGGAGCGCGTTCTTAGAAATCCCCTCCTGTAGACAGTTTAGCCCTGACACCACTAGATGGACCTGCTGGAGCGCGGCCTCAGAAATCCCCTACTGTAGACAGTTCAGCCCTGACACCACTAGATGGAGCTGCTGGAGAGCGGCCTCAGAAATCCCCTCCTGTAGACAGTTTAGCACTGACACCACTAGATGGAGCTGCTGGAGCGTGGCCTCAGAAATCCCCTCCTGTAGACAGTTCAGCACTGAAACCACTAGATGGAGCTGCTGGAGAGCGGCCTCAGATATCCCCTCCTGTAGACAGTTCAGCACTGACACCACTAGATGGAGCTGCTGGAGCACGGTCTCAGAAATCCCCTCCTGTAGACAGTTCAGCCCTGACACCACTAGATGGAGCTGCTGGAGAGCGGCCTCAGAAATCCCCTCCTGTAGACAGGTCAGCACTGACACCACTAGATGGAGCTGCTGGAGCGAGGCCTCAGAAATCCCCTCCTGTAGACAGTACAGCACTGACACCACTAGATGGAGCTCCTGGAGCATTGCCGCAGAAATCCCCTCCTGTAGACAGTTCAGCACTGCCACCACTAGATGGAGCTGCTGGAGCGCGGCCTCAGAAATCCCCTCCTGTAGACAGTTGAGCCCTGACACCACTAGATGGAGCTGCTGGAGCGCGGCCTCAGAAATCCCCTCCTATAGACAGTTCAGCACTGACACCACTAGATGAAGCTGCCGGAGCGCGGCCTTAGAAATCCCCTCCTGTAGACAGTTCAGCTCTGACACCACTAGATGGAGCTGCTGGAGCGCGGCCTCAGAAATCCCCTTCTATGGACAGTTCAGCACTGACACCACTAGATGGAGCTGCCGGAGCGCGGCCTCAGAAATCTCCTACTATAGACAGTTCAGCCCTGACACCACTAGATGGAGCTGCCGGAGCACGGCCTCAGAAATCCCCTCCTATGGACAGTTCAGCACTGACACCACTAGATGGAGCTGCTGGAGCGCGGCCTCAGAAATCCCCTCCTGTTGACTGTTCAGCACTGACACCACTAGATGGAGCTGCTGGAGCGCGGCCTCAGAAATCCCCTCCTGTTGACTGTTCAGTACTAACACCACTAGATGGAGCTGCTGGAGCGCGGCCTCAGAAATCCCTTCCTGTAGACAGTACAGCCCTGACACCACTAGATGGAGCTGCTGGAGCGCGGCCTCAGAAATTCCCTCCTATAGACAGTTCAGCACTGATACCACTAGATGGAGCTGCTGGAGTGAGGCCTCAGAAATCCCCTCCTGTAGACAGTTCAGCACTGACACCACTAGATGAAGCTGCTGGAGCGCGGCCTCAGAAATCCCCTCCTGTAGACAGGTCAGCACTGACACCACTAGATGGAGCTGCTGGAGCGCAGCCTCAGAAATCCCCTCCTGTAGACAGTTCAGCACTGACACCACTAGATGAAGCTGCTGGAGCGCGGCCTCAGAAATCCCCTCCTGTAGACAGGTCAGCACTGACACCACTAGATGGAGCTGCTGGAGCGCGGCCTCAGAAATCCCGTCCTGTAGACAGTTCAGCACTGACAACACTAGATGGAGCAGCTGGAGCGCGGCCTCAGAAATCCCCTCCTGTAGACAGTTCAGCCCTTAAACCACTAGATGGAGCTGCTGAAGCGTGGCCTCAGAAATACCCTCCTATAGACAGTTCACCATTGACACCACTAGATGAAGCTGCTGGAGCGCGGCCTCAGATATCCCCTCCTGTAGACAGTTTAGCACTGACACCACTAGATGGAGCTGCTGGAGCGCGGCCTCAGAAATCCCCTCCTGTAGACAATTCAGCACTGGCACCACTACATGGAGCTGCTGGAGCACGGCCTCAGAAATCCCTTCCTGTAGACAGTTTAGCCCTGTCACCACTAGATGGAGCTGCTGAAGCGCGGCCTCAGAAATCCCCTCCTTTAGACAGTTCAGCCCTGACACCACTAGATGGACGTCCTGGAGCGCGGCCTCAGAAATCCCCTCCTGTAGACAGTTCAGTACTGACACCACTAGATGGACCTGCTGGAGCGCGGCCTCAGAAATCTCCTCCAGTAGACATTTCAGCCCTGACACCACTAGATGGAGCTGCTGGAGCGAGGTCTCAGAAATCCCCTCCTGTAGACAGTTCAGTACTGACACCACTAGATGGACCTGCTGGAGCGCGGCCTCAGAAATCTCCTCCAGTAGACATTTCAGCCCTGACACCACTAGATGGAGCTGCTGGAGCGCGGCCTCAGAAATCCCCTCCTGTAGACAGTTCAGTACTGACACCACTAGATGGACCTGCTGGAGCGCGGCCTCAGAAATCTCCTCCAGTAGACATTTCAGCCCTGACACCACTAGATGGAGCTGCTGGAGCGAGGTCTCAGAAATCCCCTCCTGTAGACAGTTTAGCACTGACACCACTAGATGGAGCTGCTGGAGCGCGGCCTCAGAAATCCCCTCCTGTAGACAGTTCAGCACTGACACCACTATATGGAGCTGCTGGAGCGCAGCCTCAGAAATCCCCTCCTGTAGACAGTTCAGCACTGACACCACTAGATGGAGCTGCTGGAGCGGCCTCAGAAATCCCCTCCTGTAGACAGTTCAGCACTGACACCACTATATGGAGCTGCTGGAGCGCAGCCTCAGAAATCCCCTCCTGTAGAAAGTACAGCACTGACACCACTAGATGGAGCTGCTGGAGTGCGGCCTCAGAAATCCCCTCCTGTAGACAGTTCAGCACTGACACCACTAGATGGAGCTGCTGGAGCGTGGCCTCAGATATCCCTTCCTGTAGACAGTTCAGCCCTGAAACCACTAGATGGAGCTGCTGGAGCACGGCCTCAGAAATCCCCTCCTGTAGACAGTTTAGCACTGGCACCACCAGATGGAGCTGCTGGAGCGTGGCCTCAGAAATCCCCTCCTGTAGACAGTTCAGCCCTGACACCACTAGATGGAGCTGCTGGAGAGCGGCCTCAGAAATCCCCTCCTGTAGACAGTTTAGCACTGACACCACTAGATGGAGCTGCTGGAGCGTGGCCTCAGAAATCCCCTCCTGTAGACAGTTCAGCACTGAAACCACTAGATGGAGCTGCTGGAGAGCGGCCTCAGATATCCCCTCCTTTAGACAGTTCAGCACTGACACCACTAGATGGAGCTGCTGGAGCGCGGTCTCAGAAATCCCCTCCTGTAGACAGTTCAGCCCTGACACCACTAGATGGAGCTGCTGGAGCGCGGCCTCAGAAATCCCCTCCTGTAGACACTTTGGCACTGACACCACTAGATGTAGCTGCTGGAGCAAGGCCTCAGAAATCCCCTCCTGTAGACAGTACAGCACTGACACCACTAGATGGAGCTGCTGGAGCATTGCCGCAGAAATCCCCTACTGTAGACAGTTCAGCACTGCCACCACTAGATGGATCTGCTGGAGCGCGGCCTCAGAAATCCCCTCCTGTAGACAGTTCAGCCCTGACACCACTAGATGGAGCTGCTGGAGCGCGGCCTCAGAATTCCCCTCCTATAGACAGTTCAGCACTGACACCACTAGATGGAGCTGCCGGAGCGCGGCCTCAGAAATCTCCTACTATAGACAGTTCAGCCCTGACACCACTAGATGGAGCTGCCGGAGCGCGGCCTCAGAAATCCCCTCCTGTAGACAGTTCAGCCCTGACACCACTAGATGGAGCTGCTGGAGCGCGGCCTCAGAAATTCCCTCCTATAGACAGTTCAGCACTGACACCACTAGATGGAGCTGCTGGAGTGAGGCCTCAGAAATCCCCTCCTGTAGACAGTTCAGCACTGACACCACTAGATGAAGCTGCTGGAGCGCGGCCTAAGAAATCCCCTCCTGTAGACAGGTCAGCACTGACACCACTAGATGGAGCTGCTGGAGCGCAGCCTCAGAAATCCCCTCCTGTAGACAGTTCAGCACTGACACCACTAGATGAAGCTGCTGGAGCGCGGCCTCAGAAATCCCCTCCTGTAGACAGGTCAGCACTGACACCACTAGATGGAGCTGCTGGAGCGCGGCCTCAGAAATCCCGTCCTGTAGACAGTTCAGCACTGACACCACTAGATGGAGCAGCTGGAGCGCGGACTCAGAAATCCCCTCCTGTAGACAGTTCAGCCCTTAAACCACTAGATGGAGCAGCTGGAGCGCGGCCTCAGAAATACCCTCCTATAGACAGTTCAGCATTGACACCACTAGATGGAGCTGCTGGAGCGCGGCCTCAGAAATCCCCTCCTGTAGACAGTTCAGCACTGACACCACTAGATGGAGCTGCTGGAGCGCTGCCTCAGAAATCCCCTCCTGTTGACTGTTCAGCACTGACACCACTAGATGGAGCTGCTGGAGCGCGGCCTCAGATATCCCGTCCTGTAGACAGTTTAGCACTGACACCACTAGATGGAGCTGCTGGAGCGCGGCCTCAGATATCCAGTCCTGTAGACAGTTTAGCACTGACACCAATAGATGGAGCTGCTGGAGCGGGGCCTCAGATATCCCGTCCTGTAGACAGTTTAGCACTGACACCACTAGATGGAGCTGCTGGAGCGCGGCCTCAGAAATCCCCTCCTGTAGACAATTCAGCACTGGCACCACTACATGAAGCTGCTGGAGCACGGCCTCAGAAATCCCCTCCTGTAGACAGTTCAGCCCTGACACCACTAGATGGACGTGCTGGAGCGCGGCCTCAGAAATCCCCTCCTGTAGACAGTTCAGCACTGACACCACTAGATGGACCTGCTGGAGCGCGGCCTCAGAAATCTCCTCCAGTAGACATTTCAGCCCTGACACCACTAGATGGAGCTGCTGGAGCGGCCTCAGAAATCCCCTCCTGTGGACAGTTCAGCACTGACACCACTATATGGAGCTGCTGGAGCGCAGCCTCAGAAATACCCTCCTGTAGACAGTTCAGCACTGACACCACTATATGGAGCTCCTGGAGCGCAGCCTCAGAAATCCCCTCCTGTAGACAGTACAGCACTGACACCACTAGATGGAGCTGCTGGAGTGCGGCCTCAGAAATCCCCTCCTGTAGACAGTTCAGCACTGACACCACTAGATGGAGCTGCTGGAGCGTGGCCTCAGAAATACCCTCCTGTAGACAGTTCAGCACTGACACCACTATATGGAGCTCCTGGAGCGCAGCCTCAGAAATCCCCTCCTGTAGACAGTACAGCACTGACACCACTAGATGGAGCTGCTGGAGCGCGGCCTCAGAAATCCCCTCCTGTAGACAGTTTAGCACTGGCACCACTAGATGGAGCAGCTGGAGCGTCGCCTCAGAAATCCCCTCCTGTAGACAGTTCAGCCCTGACACCACTAGATGGAGCTGCTGGAGCGCGGCCTCAGAAATCCCCTCCTGTAGACAGTTTAGCCCTGACACCACTAGGTGGACCTGCTGGAGCGCGGCCTCAGAAATCCCCTCCTGTAGACAGTTCAGCACTGACACCACTAGATGGACCTACTGGAGCGCGGCCTCAGATATCCCCTCCAGTAGACAGTTCAGCCCTGACACCACTAGATGGAGCTGCTGGAGAGCGGCCTCAGAAATCCCCTCCTGTAGACATTTTAGCACTGACACCACTAGATGGAGCTGCTGGAGCGTGGCCTCAGAAATCCCCTCCTGTAGACAGTTCAGCACTGACACCACCAGATGTAGCTGCTGGAGCGAGGAATCAGAAATCCCCTCCTGTAGACAGTACAGCACTGTCACCACTAGATGGAGCTGCTGGAGCATTGCCGCAGAAATCCCCTCCTGTAGACAGTTCAGCACTGACACCACTAGATGGAGCTGCTGGAGCGAGGAATCAGAAATCCCCTCCTGTAGACAGTACAGCACTGTCACCACTAGATGGAGCTGCTGGAGCATTGCCGCAGAAATCCCCTCCTGTAGACAGGTCAGCACTGCCACCACTAGATGGAGCTGCTGGAGCGCGGCCTCAGAAATCCCCTCCTGTAGACAGTTCAGCCCTGACACCAGTAGATGGAGCTGCTGGAGCGCAGCCTCAGAAATCCCCTCCTGTAGACAGTTCAGTGCTGACACCACTAGATGGAGCTGCCGGAGAGAGGCCTCTGAAATCCCCTCCTGTAGACAGTTCAGCACTGCCACCACTAGATTGAGCTGCTGGAGCGCGGCCTCAGAAATCCCCTCCTGTATACAGTTCAGCACTGACACCAATAGATGGAGCTGCTGGAGCGCCGCCTCAGAAATCCCCTCCTGTAGACAGTTCAGCACTGACACCACTAGATGGAGTTACTGGAGCGCGGCCTCAGAAATCCCCTCCTGTAGACTGTTCAGTACTAACACCACTAGCTGGAGCGCGGCCTCAGAAATCCCCTCCTGTAGACAGTACAGCACTGACACCACTAGATGGAGCTGCTGGAGCATTGCCGCAGAAATCCCCTACTGTAGACAGTTCAGCACTGCCACCACTAGATGGATCTGCTGGAGCGCGGCCTCAGAAATCCCCTCCTGTAGACAGTTCAGCCCTGACACCACTAGATGGAGCTGCTGGAGCGCGGCCTCAGAATTCCCCTCCTATAGACAGTTCAGCACTGACACCACTAGATGGAGCTGCCGGAGCGCGGCCTAAGAAATCCCCTCCTGTAGACAGTTCAGCTCTGACACCACTAGATGGAGCTGCTGGAGCGCGGCCTCAGAAATCCCCTCCTATGGACAGTTCAGCACTGATACCACTAGATGGAGCTGCCGGAGCGCGGCCTCAGAAATCTCCTACTATAGACAGTTCAGCCCTGACACCACTAGATGGAGCTGCCGGAGCGCGGCCTCAGAAATCCCCTCCTGTAGACAGTTCAGCCCTGACACCACTAGATGGAGCTGCTGGAGCGCGGCCTCAGAAATTCCCTCCTATAGACAGTTCAGCACTGACACCACTAGATGGAGCTGCTGGAGTGAGGCCTCAGAAATCCCCTCCTGTAGACAGTTCAGCACTGACACCACTAGATGAAGCTGCTGGAGCGCGGCCTAAGAAATCCCCTCCTGTAGACAGGTCAGCACTGACACCACTAGATGGAGCTGCTGGAGCGCAGCCTCAGAAATCCCCTCCTGTAGACAGTTCAGCACTGACACCACTAGATGAAGCTGCTGGAGCGCGGCCTCAGAAATCCCCTCCTGTAGACAGGTCAGCACTGACACCACTAGATGGAGCTGCTGGAGCGCGGCCTCAGAAATCCCGTCCTGTAGACAGTTCAGCACTGACACCACTAGATGGAGCAGCTGGAGCGCGGACTCAGAAATCCCCTCCTGTAGACAGTTCAGCCCTTAAACCACTAGATGGAGCTGCTGGAGCGGGGCCTCAGATATCCCGTCCTGTAGACAGTTTAGCACTGACACCACTAGATGGAGCTGCTGGAGCACGGCCTCAGAAATCCCCTCCTGTAGACAATTCAGCACTGGCACCACTACATGAAGCTGCTGGAGCACGGCCTCAGAAATCCCCTCCTGTAGACAGTTCAGCCCTGACACCACTAGATGGACGTGCTGGAGCGCGGCCTCAGAAATCCCCTCCTGTAGACAGTTCAGCACTGACACCACTAGATGGACCTGCTGGAGCGCGGCCTCAGAAATCTCCTCCAGTAGACATTTCAGCCCTGACACCACTAGATGGAGCTGCTGGAGCGGCCTCAGAAATCCCCTCCTGTGGACAGTTCAGCACTGACACCACTATATGAAGCTCCTGGAGCGCAGCCTCAGAAATCCCCTCCTGTAGACAGTACAGCACTGACACCACTAGATGGAGCTGCTGGAGTGCGGCCTCAGAAATCCCCTCCTGTAGACAGTTCAGCACTGACACCACTAGATGGAGCTGCTGGAGCGTGGCCTCAGATATCCCCTCCTGTAGACAGTTCAGCCCTGACACCACTAGATGGAGCTGCTGGAGCGCGGCCTCAGAAATCCCCTCCTGTAGACAGTTTAGCACTGGCACCACTAGATGGAGCAGCTGGAGCGTCGCCTCAGAAATCCCCTCCTGTAGACAGTTCAGCCCTGACACCACTAGATGGAGCTGCTGGAGCGCGGCCTCAGAAATCCCCTCCTGTAGACAGTTTAGCCCTGACACCACTAGATGGACCTGCTGGAGCGCGGCCTCAGAAATCCCCTCCTGTAGATAGTTCAGCACTGACACCACTAGATGGACCTACTGGAGCGCGGCCTCAGAAATCCCCTCCAGTAGACAGTTCAGCCCTGACACCACTAGATGGAGCTGCTGGAGAGCGGCCTCAGAAATCCCCTCCTGTAGACATTTTAGCACTGACACCACTAGATGGAGCTGCTGGAGCGTGGCCTCAGAAATCCCCTCCTGTAGACAGTTCAGCACTGACACCACCAGATGTAGCTGCTGGAGCGAGGAATCAGAAATCCCCTCCTGTAGACAGTACAGCACTGTCACCACTAGATGGAGCTGCTGGAGCATTGCCGCAGAAATCCCCTCCTGTAGACAGTTCAGCACTGACACCACTAGATGGAGCTGCTGGAGCGAGGAATCAGAAATCCCCTCCTGTAGACAGTACAGCACTGTCACCACTAGATGGAGCTGCTGGAGCATTGCCGCAGAAATCCCCTCCTGTAGACAGGTCAGCACTGCCACCACTAGATGGAGCTGCTGGAGCGCGGCCTCAGAAATCCCCTCCTGTAGACAGTTCAGCCCTGACACCAGTAGATGGAGCTGCTGGAGCGCAGCCTCAGAAATCCCCTCCTGTAGACAGTTCAGTGCTGACACCACTAGATGGAGCTGCCGGAGAGAGGCCTCTGAAATCCCCTCCTGTAGACAGTTCAGCACTGCCACCACTAGATTGAGCTGCTGGAGCGTGGCCTCAGAAATCCCCTCCTGTATACAGTTCAGCACTGACACCAATAGATGGAGCTGCTGGAGCGCCGCCTCAGAAATCCCCTCCTGTAGACAGTTCAGCACTGACACCACTAGATGGAGTTACTGGAGCGCGGCCTCAGAAATCCCCTCCTGTAGACTGTTCAGTACTAACACCACTAGCTGGAGCGCGGCCTCAGAAATCCCCTCCTGTAGACAGTACAGCACTGACACCACTAGATGGAGCTGCTGGAGCGCGGCCTCAGATATCCCGTCCTGTAGACAGATTAGCACTGACACCACTAGATGGAGCTGCTGGAGCGCGGCCACAGAAATCCCCTCCTGTAGACAGTTCAGCACTGGCACCACTAGATGGAGCTGCTGGAGCACGGCCTCAGAAATCCCCTCCTGTAGACAGTTTAGCCCTGTCACCACTAGATGGAGCTGCTGAAGCACTGCCTCAGAAATCCCCTCCTGTAGACAGTTCAGCACTGACACCACTAGATGGAGCTGCTGGAGCGCGGCCTCAGAAATCCCCTCCTGTAGACAGTTTTGCCCTGACACCACTAAATGGACCTGCTGGAGCGCGGCCTCAGAAATCCCCTCCTGTAGACAGTTCAGCCCTGACACCACTAGATGGACCTGCTGGAGCGCGGCCTCAGAAATCCCCTCCTGTAGACAGTTCAGCACTGACACCACTAGATGGACCTGCTGGAGCGCGGCCTCAGAAATCTCCTCCAGTAGACATTTCGCCCTGACTGTTATGTTCTGCTACCAAAGCTAAGGAAAGAGAGGAGATCTGTCCCTACTATGAGACTCAGCTGAATCCCTACGATGTAACAGGGAACCTGATCCTGCGATCAGACCTGCTAAAGTCCTAATCTAGTCTGTACGGAGACCTATAGATGTGGGGAGGGAATCCCTACAAGTACCAAGGACTGGGAGGAATATGGGACACCTCCTAACAGAAATAGTAGCAGACAGACGAACAAACAAAATAGATAGAACATAGAGGTCCGTAGACCAAGCAAACTAACAGAGTTAGATACAGAGCACAGGCTAGCTAGAAAGTAGATATACAATGAAGTCCAGCAAAGCCAGAAGGGCGGAGCAGGATTAAATAGGCCAACAAGGTCATGTGACCAGCAAAGGAAAAAAAAACTAACAGCAAGTTTCTAACAGTACCCCCCCTTCTAAGAGGATCCTCCGGATCCCCTAGGACCAGGCTTATCAGGAAATCTCCTGTGAAACGCTCTGATAAGTCTGGACGCGGAAACATCATCTGACCTCACCCAAGAGATATCCTCGGGTCCGAAACCTTTCCAGGCCACAAGATACTGCAAACTACCTCTATACCGTCTAGAGTCAAGGATGCGAGAAATTTCATATTCCCCGTCCTCCACCACCGGAGGAACAGAGGCAGAGGCGTCACCATCCGACACAACAGCTTTTTTTAACAGAGAGACATGAAATACCGGATTAATTCTCCAGGAGGTAGGAACCTCCAACCTAACAGCAGATTGGTTGACAACCTGAAGCACCTTAAAGGGCCCTACAAACTTGGGACCCAATTTCTTAGAAGGAATCCTCAACCGCAGATTCCTAGAGGACAACCAAACCATGTCACCAACAGCGAACAAAACCTCCTGTCGTTTCCTATCAAAGTAGTCTTTAGATTTTCTGTTGGCCTCCTGAAGATTACCACGCACATCCGTCCAAACTCTTTCCAAATCACCGGAAAAATTCTCCTCCTCAGGCACGGCAGATCCCAACTTGGAGAACGACCCAAACGACGGATGTCTCCCAGAACAACAAAAAAAAGGCGAACAACCAGCAGAAGAAGATGTATGATTGTTCAGAGCAAATTCGGCAAGTGGCAGAAACTCAGACCACCCCTCTTGATTGTCTGCCACAAAACAACGCAAGAACTGCTCAACATCCTGGTTTTTCCTTTCTGTCTGGCCATTAGATTCAGGATGATATCCGGACGAAAACGACAAATGAATTCCCAACCTGTCACAAAAGGCACGCCAAAAACGAGCCACGAACTGAGGACCCCTATCAGAAACAATGTCAGTAGGAACGCCATGAAGTCTGACAATTTCCTTGACAAAGGCCTTAGCGAGAGTTTTAGCGCAGGGCAGTTTGACGAAGGGAACCAAGTGACACATCTTGCTAAAACGGTCCACGACCACCCAGATGACAGTAAAACCCTCAGAGGAGGGAAGGTCAGTTATAAAGTCCATAGCCAAATGTGTCCAAGGAGCACTGGGGACCTCCAAAGGACAAAGCAACCCCGCAGCAGGAGTATGTGAGGACTTAGATCTAGCACATATAGTACACTGACGCACCCACTTAATGACTTCCTTCTGCCATCCAGGCCACCAAAAACTGCGACCCACCAGTCTCTTGGTCTCAGAGATTCCGGGATGACCTGCCAACCGAGATTCGTGACACTCAACAAACAAATCTCTCCTAAAGGTCCCAGGCACAAACAACCTCCCATGAGGAGTGTTAGATGGGGCATTCTCCTGAGCTTTAAGAATCTCATCTTCCAAAACGGAGTCTAAAGCAGCTATCACAACACCTTCTTGTAAAATGTTCTCCTCTTTCTCAGCACCGACTATGGGAGAAAAACTGCGAGACAAGGCATCCGCCTTAACATTCTTAGTACCAGGGATGTAAGTAACGGAGAAATTAAACCACGAGAAAAACAGTGCCCACCTAGCCTGACGGACATTCAGGCGCTTGGCAGCATCAAGATATATCAGATTTTTATGATCCGTAAGAACCTGAACGGGAAATTCCGCACCTTCCAAGAAGTGGCGCCAGTGTTCAAATGCGAGTTTAATAGCCAATAATTCCCGATTACCAATATCGTAATTCAGTTCAGTCTCCGAAAATTTTTTTGAAAAAAAGGCACAGGGATGTAATCCATCCCCGTTATCCTGAGACAATACTGCGCCAACCCCCACAGAGGAAGCATCAACCTCAACCAAAAACGGCCTAGTAACATCAGGCTGCATAAGGATGGGAGCAGAGGTGAACCTCTCCTTGAGATACACAAAAGCTTCAATGGCCTCAGAAGACCACTGAACCGCATCAGCACCTTTCCTGGTGAGATCAGTCAGAGGTTTGACAATACTAGAAAAATTTTTTATGAATTTTCTGTAGTAATTGGCGAAACCCAAAAACCTCTGTATCGATTTCAAACCAATAGGCCTAGGCCATTCCTGCACAGCCTGAACCTTAACCGGATCCATCTCAAAACCTTTGCTGGAGATAATGTAGCCCAAAAAACTAATTCTCTGTACAGCGAACTCACATTTCTCCAGCTTAGCAAAAAGCGAATTGTCCATTAATAACTGTAATACCTCACGCACGCTCCGCCAATGAGACTCCAGATCTGGCGAATAAATCAAAATGTCATCCAAATACACAACCACATTTTTACCGATCAAAGGTCTAAGGATGTCATTAATCAGATTCTGAAAAAATGCAGGAGCATTAGTAAGACCAAAAGGCATAACCAGATTCTCAAAATGACCCACAGGAGTGTTAAAAGCAGTCTTCCATTCATCACCCTCCTTCATGCGCAACAGATTGTATGCCCCCTTAAGGTCAATTTTAGAGAACCACTTGGCCCCCAATAACTGGTTAAACAGATCAGGAATCAATGGCAGTGGGTAAGGATTGCGTACCGTAATTTTGTTAATCTCACGAAAATCCAGACAAGGACGTAAACCGCCGTCCTTTTTTTTTACAAAAAAAAATCCAACCGCCACAGGAGACTTAGAGGGCCTAATGTGACCGGCGGCCAAACTTGTCTGTATGTATTCCTCCAAAGCCTTCCTCTCAGGAATAGTAAGGTTAAATAAACGACTTTTAGGAAGAGTCGCTCCAGGGACAAATTCAATAGAACAATCATAGTCTCTATGGGGAGGCAAAACCTGCGATTCCTTCTCAGAAAAAACTCTCCAAAAATCCTGAATAGGAACAGGCAATTCTCCCCTATCCAAAGCTGCAATACGCCCATTACAACACTTGTCATAACATTTATGGCTCCAGGATTTAATTTCACTGGTAGACCAATCCAGTACAGGATTGTGAAATTTTAACCAGGGTAACCCCAATATTACTGGAGAAGGCAAGTTATTCAACACTACCAAATCCAATTTCTCATGGTGAACACCATTAATAGTGAGAGGAAATTCACAGACCTTGAGAGTAATATTCTTCAAAGGGGAGCCATCCACAGAAACCACAGCAATGGGGGATGATAAAGGTTCGGGTTTTAAATTGAGTTTTTCCACGAATCCCCCATCAATTACATTCAGTGTAGACCCGCAATCAACAAACACCCGAAATTCCATTAATTTTTCCTGAGCAATCGTGGAAGCAGCTAAAAATATACCCTTGGAATTTAAACAGGCAATACGGGCGTGACTGACCATTTTTTTTTCTCTTTCTTCATACGAAGCTCACAGCCTTTAATCAAATGACCAGATTTTCCGCAATAGAAACACAAGCCTTCTGAAAAACGACGGTCTTTTTCTTGAGAGCGAGGTGCCACCGATCCAATCTCCATCGGTTCACCACTGTTAGTACACACATTCTCATAACCAGAAACTGACATAGCAGAGGATTTGCTCTCATTAATCCTAGCACGCAGTCTTCTATCCACCCGTATAGCTAATTGCATAGCCTGTTGCAAATCCTCAGGTGTAGGATAAGCAATTAGCAGGTCTTTAACCCTTTCACTGAGCCCAGCAAGAAATAGACTTTTCAGAATCGTTCCACCCTGTTTGAGTGGACCAACGACGAAAATGAGTACAATATTTTTCGACATTACCTGATCCTTGTTTTAAACGTCTCAACTCAGTCTCAGCTGATGCCACACGGTCAGGATCATCATATAATAGTCCCAAAGCAGAAAAAAAACTATCCACTGATCTGAAGCATGTATCACTAGGTTGCAAAGAAAAGGCCCACTCCTGAGGCTCTTTGCGCAAAAGTGACATTATGAACCCTATGCGCTGGGATTCATCCCCAGAGGACTTGGGTCTCAAACGAAAATACAATAAGCAAGCATTTTTAAATGAAAAAAATTCTCGATGTTCACCAAAAAATAAATCCGGCAAACATACCTTAGGCTCCAAGAAATATGCTCCAGGACAGTTACTCACGTGCTGACGGAGCTCGGCCACTTCCAGAGAGAGTCCCTGCAGGTGTTTAGCCAAATCCTGAACCGACACCATGATGGAACAGAAAAATCTTTCCTTAGAGAATTTGCTGGCTGGACTTACTGTTATGTTCTGCTACCAGAGCTAAGGAAAGAGAGGAGATCTGTCCCTACTATAAGACTCAGCTGAATCCCTACGATGTAACAGGGAACCTGATCCTGCGATCAGACCTGCTAAAGTCCTAATCTAGTCTGTACGGAGACCTATAGATGTGAGGAGGGAATCCCTACAAGTACTAAGGACTGGGAGGAATATGGGACACCTCCTAACAGAAATAGTAGCAGACAGACGAACAAACAAAATAGATAGAACATAGAGGTCCGTAGACCAAGCAAACTAACAGAGTTAGATACAGAGCACAGGCTAGCTAGAAAGTAGATATACAATGAAGTCCAGCAAAGCCAGAAGGGCGGAGCAGGATTAAATAGGCCAACAAGGTCATGTGACCAGCAAAGGAAAAAAAACCTAATAGCAAGGTTCTAACACTGACACCACTAGATGGAACTGCTGGAGAGCGGTCTCAGAAATCCCCTCCTGTAGACAGTTTAGCACTGACACCACTAGATGGAGCTGCTGGAGCGTGGCCTCAGAAATCCCCTCCTGTAGACAGTTCAGCACTGACACCACTAGATGGACCTGCTGGAGCGCGGCCACAGAAATCCCCTCCTGTAGACATTTCAGCCCTGACACCACTAGATGGAGCTGCTGGAGCGCGGCCTCAGAAATCCCCTCCTGTAGACAGTTCAGCACTGACACCACTAGATGGAACTGCTGGAGAGCAGTCTCAGAAATCCCCTTCTGTAGACAGTTTAGCACTGACACCACTAGATGGAGCTGCTGGAGCGGCCTCAGAAATCCCCTCCTGTAGACAGTACATCACTGACACCACTAGATGGAGCTGCTGGAGCGCGGCCTCAGAAATCCCCTCCTGTAGACAGTACAGCACTGACACCACTAGATGGAGCTGCTGGAGCGTGGCCTCAGATATCCCGTCCTGTAGACAGTTTAGCACTGACACCACTAGATGGGGATGCTGGAGCGCGGCCACAGAAATCCCCTCCTGTAGACAGTTCAGCACTGGCACCACTAGATGGAGCTGCTGGAGCACGGCCTCAGAAATCCCCTCCTGTAGACAGTTTAGCCCTGTCACCACTAGATGGAGCTGCTGAAGCACTGCCTCAGAAATCCCCTCCTGTAGACAGTTCAGCACTGACACCACTAGATGGAGCTGCTGGAGCGCGGCCTCAGAAATCCCCTCCTGTAGACAGTTTTGCCCTGACACCACTAAATGGACCTGCTGGAGCGCGGCCTCAGAAATCCCCTCCTGTAGACAGTTCAGCCCTGACACCACTAGATGGACCTGCTGGAGCGCGGCCTCAGAAATCCCCTCCTGTAGACAGTTCAGCACTGACACCACTAGATGGACCTGCTGGAGCGTGGCCTCAGAAATCTCCTCCAGTAGACATTTCGCCCTGACATCACTAGATGGAACTGCTGGAGAGCGGTCTCAGAAATCCCCTCCTGTAGACAGTTTAGCACTGACACCACTAGATGGAGCTGCTGGAGCGTGGCCTCAGAAATCCCCTCCTGTAGACAGTTCAGCATTGACACCACTAGATGGACCTGCTGGAGCGCGGCCACAGAAATCCCCTCCTGTAGACAGTTCAGCACTGACACCACTAGATGGACCTGCTGGAGCGTGGCCTCAGAAATCTCCTCCAGTAGACATTTCAGCCCTGACACCACTAGATGGAGCTGCTGGAGAGCAGTCTCAGAAATCCCCTCCTGTAGACAGTTTAGCACTGACACCACTAGATGGAGCTGCTGGAGCGGCCTCAGAAATCCCCTCCTGTAGACAGTTCAGCACTGATACCACTATATGGAGCTGCTGGAGCGCTGCCTCAGAAATCCCCTCCTGTAGACAGTACATCACTGACACCACTAGATGGAGCTGCTGGAGCGCGAACTCAGAAATCCCCTCCTGTAGACAGTTCAGCACTGACACCACTAGATGAAGCTGCTGGAGCGCGGCCTCAGATGTCCCCTCTTGTAGACAGTTGAGCCCTGACACCAATAGATGGAGCTGCTGGAGCGTGGCCTCAGAAATCCCCTCCTGTAGACAGTTTAGCACTGACACCACTAGATGGAGCTGCTGGAGCGTGGTCTCAGAAATCCCCTCCTGTAGACAGTTCAGCCCTGACACCACTAGATGGAGCTGCTGGAGCGCGGCCTCAGAAATCCCCTCCTGTAGACAGTTCAGCACTGTCACCACTAGATGGACCTGCTGGAGCGCGGCCTCAGAAATCCCCTCCAGTAGACAGTTCAGCCCTGACACCACTAGATGGAGCTGCTGGAGAGCGTCCTCAGAAATCCCCTCCTGTAGACAGTTCAGCCCTGACACCACTAGATGGAGCTGTTGGAGAGCGGCCTCAGAAATCCCCTCCTGTAGACAGTTTAGCACTGAAACCACTAGATGGAGCTGCTGGAGAGCGGCCTCAGAAATCCCCTCCTGTAGACAGTTCAGCACTGACACCACTAGATGGAGCTGCTGGAGCGCGGTCTCAGAAATCCCCTCCTGTAGACAGTTCAGCCCTGACACCACTAGATGGAGCTGCTGGAGCGCGGCCTCAGAAATCCCCTCCTGTAGACAGTACAGCACTGACACCACTAGATGGAGCTGCTGGAACATTGCCGCACAAATTCCCTCCTGTAGACAGTTCAGCACTCACACCACTAGATGGAGCTGCTGGAGCGCGGTCTCAGAAATCCCCTCCTGTATACAGTTCAGCCCTGACACCAGTAGATGGAGCTGCTGGAGCGCAGCCTCAGAAATCCCCTCCTGTAGACAGTTCAGTGCTGACACCACTAGATGGAGCTGCTGGAGCGTGGCCTCAGAAATCCCCTCCTGTAGACAGTTCAGCACTGACACCAATAGATGGAGCTGCTGTAGCGCCGCCTCAGAAATCCCCTCCTGTAGACAGTTCAGCACTGACACCAATAGATGGAATTACTGGAGCGCGGCCTCAGAAATCCCCTCCTGTAGACTGTTCAGTACTAACACCACTAGCTGGAGCGCGGCCTCAGAAATCCCCTCCTGTAGACAGTACAGCACTGACACCACTAGATGGAGCTGCTGGAGCGCGGCCTCAGATATCCCGTCCTGTAGACAGTTTAGCACTGACACCACTAGATGGAGCTGCTGGAGCGCGGCCACAGAAATCCCCTCCTGTAGACAGTTCAGCACTGGCACCACTAGATGGAGCTGCTGGAGCACGGCCTCAGAAATCCCATTCTGTAGACAGTTTAGCCTTGTCACCACTAGATGGAGCTGCTGAAGCACTGCCTCAGAAATCCCCTCCTGTAGACAGTTCAGCACTGACACCACTAGATGGAGCTGCTGGAGCGCGGCCTCAGAAATCCCCCCCTGTAGACAGTTTTGCCTTGACACCACTAAATGGACCTGCTGGAGCGCGGCCTCAGAAATCCCCTCCTGTAGACAGTTCATCCCTGACACCACTAGATGGACCTGCTGGAGCACGGCCTCAGAAATCCCCTCCTGTAGACAGTTCAGCACTGACACCACTAGATGGACCTGCTGGAGCGCGGCCTCAGAAATCTCCTCCAGTAGACATTTCAGCCCTGACACCACTAGATGGAGCTGCTGGAGCGCGGCCTCAGAAATCCCCTCCTGTAGACAGTTTAGCACTGACACCACTAGATGCAGCTGCTGGAGAGCGGTCTCAGAAATCCCCTCCTGTAGACAGTTTAGCACTGACACCACTAGATGGAGCTGCTGGAGCGTGGCCTCAGAAATCCCCTCCTGTAGACAGTTCAGCACTGACACCACTAGATGGACCTGCTGGAGCGCGGCCTCAGAAATCTCCTCCAGTAGACATTTCAGCCCTGACACCACTAGATGGAACTGCTGGAGAGCAGTCTCAGAAATCTCCTCCTGTAGACAGTTTAGCACTGACACCACTAGATGGAGCTGCTGGAGCGGCCTCAGAAATCCCGTCCTGTAGACAGTTCAGCACTAATACCACTATATGGAGCTGCTGGAGCGCAGCCTCAGAAATCCCCTAGTGTAGACAGTACATCACTGACACCACTAGATGGAGCTGCTGGAGCGTGGCCTCAGAAATCCCCTCCTGTAGACAGTTCAGCACTGACACCACTAGATGAAGCTGCTGGAGCGCGGCCTCAGATGTCCCCTCCTGTAGACAGTTGAGCCCTGACACCACTAGATGGAGCTGCTGGAGCGCGGCCTCAGAAATCCCCTCCTGTAGACAGTTTAGCACTGACACCACTAGATGGAGCTGCTGGAGCGTGGCCTCAGAAATCCCCTCCTGTAGACAGTTCAGCCCTGACACCACTAGATGGAGCTGCTGGAGCGCGGCCTCAGAAATCCCCTCCTGTAGACAGTTTAGCACTGACACCACTAGATGGAGCTGCAGGAGCGCGGCCTCAGTAATCCCCTCCTGTAGACAGTTCAGCACTGTCACCAGTAGATGGACCTGCTGGACGCGGCCTCAGAAATCCCCTCCTGTAGACAGTTCAGCACTGACAGCACTAGATGAAGCTGCTGGAGCGCGGCCTCAGATGTCCCCTCCTGTAGACAGTTGAGCCCTGACACCACTAGATGGAGCTGCTGGAGCGCGGCCTCAGAAATCCCCTCCTGTAGACAGTTTAGCATTGACACCACTAGATGGAGCTGCTGGAGCGTGGACTCAGAAATCCCCTCCTGTAGACAGTTCAGGCCTGACACCACTAGATGGAGCTGCTGGAGCGCGGCCTCAGAAATCCCCTCCTGTAGACAGTTTAGCACTGACACCACTAGATGGAGCTGCAGGAGTGCGGCCTCAGTAATCCTCTGCTGTAGACAGTTCAGCACTGTCACCACTAGATGGACCTGCTGGAGCGCGGCCTCAGAAATCCCCTCCTGTAGACAGTTCAGCACTGACACCACTAGATGGACCTGCTGGAGCGCGGCCTCAGAAATCCCCTCCAGTAGACAGTTCAGCCCTAACACCACTAGATGGAGCTGCTGGAGAGCGGCCTCAGAAATCCCCTCCTGTAGACAGTTTAGCACTGACACCACTAGATGGAGCTGCTGGAGCGTGGCCTCAGAAATCCCCTCCTGTAGACAGTTCAGCACTGAAACCACTAGATGGAGCTGCTGGAGAGCGGCCTCAGAAATCCCCTCCTGTAGACAGTTCAGCACTGACACCACTAGATGGAGCTGCTGGAGCGCGGTCTCAGAAATCCCCTCCTGTAGACAGTTCAGCCCTAACACCACTAGATGGAGCTGCTGGAGCGCAGCCTCAGAAATCCCCGCTTGTAGACACTTTGGCACTGACACCACTAGATGGAGCTGCTGGAGAGCGGCCTCAGAAATCCCCTCCTGTAGACAGTTCAGCACTGACACCACTAGATGGAGCTGCCGGAGCATGGCCTTAGAAATCCCCTCCTGTAGACAGTTCAGCACTGACACCACTAGATGGAGCTGCTGGAGCGTGGCCTCAGATATCGCCTCCTGTAGACAGTTCAGCCCTGGCACCACTAGATGGAGCTGCTGGAGCGCAGCCTCAGAAATCCCCTCCTGTAGACAGTTTAGCACTGGCACCACTAGATGGAGCTGCTGGAGCGTGGCCTCAGAAATCCCCTCCTGTAGACAGTTCAGCCCTGACACCACTAGATGGCCCTGCTGGAGCGCGGCCTCAGAAATCCCCTCCTGTAGACAGTTTAGCCCTGACACCACTAGATGGACCTGCTGGAGCGCGGCTTCAGAAATCCCCTCCTGTAGACAGTTCAGCACTGACACCACTAGATCGAGCTGCTGGAGCACGGTCTCAGAAATCCCCTCCTGTAGACAGTTCAGCCCTGACACCACTAGATGGAGCTGCTGGAGCATTGCCGCAGAAATCCCCTCCTGTAGACAGTTCAGCACTGACACCACTAGATGGACCTGCTGGAGCGCGGCCTCAGAAATCCCCTCCAGTAGACAGTTCAGCCCTAACACCACTAGATGGAGCTGCTGGAGAGCGGCCTCAGAAATCCCCTCCTGTAGACAGTTTAGCACTGACACCACTAGATGGAGCTGCTGGAGCGTGGCCTCAGAAATCCCCTCCTGTAGACAGTTCAGCACTGAAACCACTAGATGGAGCTGCTGGAGAGCGGCCTCAGAAATCCCCTCCTGTAGACAGTTCAGCACTGACACCACTAGATGGAGCTGCTGGAGCGCGGTCTCAGAAATCCCCTCCTGTAGACAGTTCAGCCCTAACACCACTAGATGGAGCTGCTGGAGCGCGGCCTCAGAAATCCCCGCCTGTAGACACTTTGGCACTGACACCACTAGATGGAGCTGCTGGAGAGCGGCCTCAGAAATCCCCTCCTGTAGACAGTTCAGCACTGACACCACTAGATGGAGCTGCCGGAGCATGGCCTCAGAAATCCCCTCCTGTAGACAGTTCAGCCCTGACACCACTAGATGGAGCTGCTGGAGCGCAGCCTCAGAAATCCCCTCCTGTAGACAGTTTAGCACTGGCACCACTAGATGGAGCTGCTGGAGCGTGGCCTCAGAAATCCCCTCCTGTAGACAGTTCAGCCCTGACACCACTAGATGGCCCTGCTGGAGCGCGGCCTCAGAAATCCCCTCCTGTAGACAGTTTAGCCCTGACACCACTAGATGGACCTGCTGGAGCGCGGCCTCAGAAATCCCCTCCTGTAAACAGTTCAGCACTGACACCACTAGATGGACCTGCTGGAGCGCGGCCTCAGAAATCCCCTCCAGTAGACAGTTCAGCCCTGACACCACTAGATGGAGCTGCTGGAGAGCGGCCTCAGAAATCCCCTCCTGTAGACAGTTTAGGAATGACATCACTAGATGGAGCTGCTGGAGCGTGGCCTCAGAAATCCCCTCCTGTAGACAGTTCAGCACTGAAACCACTAGATGGAGCTGCTGGAGAGCGGCCTCAGAAATCCCCTCCTGTAGACAGTTCAGCACTGACACCACTAGATCGAGCTGCTGGAGCACGGTCTCAGAAATCCCCTCCTGTAGACAGTTCAGCCCTGACACCACTAGATGGAGCTGCTGGAGCATTGCCGCAGAAATCCCCTCCTGTAGACAGTTCAGCACTGCCACCACTAGATGGAGCTGCTGGAGCGCGGCCTCAGAAATCCCCTCCTGTATACAGTTCAGCCCTGACACCAGTAGATGGAGCTGCTGGAGCGCAGCCTCAGAAATCCCCTCCTGTAGACAGTTCAGTGCTGACACCACTAGATGGAGCTGCCGGAGAGAGGCCTCTGAAATCCCCTCCTGTAGACAGTTCAGCACTGCCACCACTAGATGGAGCTGCTGGAGGGTAGCCTCAGAAATCCCCTCCTGTAGACAGTTCAGCACTGACACCACTAGATGGAGCTGCTGGAGCGTGGCCTCAGAAATCCCCTGCTGTAGACAGTTCAGCACTGACACCAATAGATGGAGCTGCTGGAGCGCCGCCTCAGAAATCCCCTCCTGTAGACAGTTCAGCACTGACACCACTAGATGGAGTTACTGGAGCGCGGCCTCAGAAATCCCCTCCTGTAGACAGTACAGCACTGACACCACTAGATGGAGCTGCTGGAGCGCGGCCTCAGATATCCCGTCCTGTAGACAGTTTAGCACTGACACCACTAGATGGAGCTGCTGGAGCGCGGCCACAGAAATCCCCTCCTGTAGACAGTTCAGCACTGGCACCACTAGATGGAGCTGCTGGAGCACGGCCTCAGAAATCCCCTCCTGTAGACAGTTCAGCACTGACACCACTAGATGGAGCTGCTGGAGCGTGGCCTCAGAAATCCCCTCCTGTAGACAGTTCAGCACTGGCACCACTAGATGGAGCTGCTGGAGCGCGGCCACAGAAATCCCCTCCTGTAGACAGTTCAGCACTGGCACCACTAGATGGAGCTGCTGAAGCACTGCCTCAGAAATCCCCTCCTGTATACAGTTCAGCACTGACACCACTAGATGGAGCTGCTGGAGCGCGGCCTCAGAAATCCCCTCCTGTAGACAGTTTTGCCCTGACACCACTAAATGGACCTGCTGGAGTGCGGTCTCAGAAATCCCCTCCTGTAGACAGTTCAGCCCTGACACCACTAGATGGACCTGCTGGAGCGCGGCCTCAGAAATCCCATCCTGTAGACAGTTCAGCACTGACACCACTAGATGGACCTGCTGGAGCGCGGCCTCAGAAATCTCCTCCAGTAGACATTTCAGCCCTGACACCACTAGATGGAACTGCTGGAGAGCGGTCTCAGAAATCCCCTCCTGTAGACAGTTTAGCACTGACACCACTAGATGGAGCTGCTGGAGCGTGGCCTCAGAAATCCCCTCCTGTAGACAGTTCAGCACTGACACCACTAGATGGACCTGCTGGAGCGCGGCCTCAGAAATCTCCTCCAGTAGACATTTCAGCCCTGACACCACTAGATGGAACTGCTGGAGAGCGGTCTCAGAAATCCCCTCCTGTAGACAGTTTAGCCCTGACACCACTAGATGGAGCTGCTGGAGCGCGGCCTCAGAAATCCCCTCCTGTAGACACTTTGGCACTGTCACCACTAGATGGAGCTGCTGGAGAGCGGCCTCAGAAATCCCCTCCTGTAGACAGTTCAGCACTGACACCACTAGATGGAGCTGCTGGAGCGAGGCCTCAGAAATTACCCTCCTGTAGACAGTACAGCACTGACACCACTAGATGGAGCTGCTGGAGCATTGCCGCAGAAATCCCCTCCTGTAGACAGTTCAGCACTGCCACCACTAGATGGAGCTGCTGGAGCGCGGCCTCAGAAATCGACTCCTGTAGACAGTTCAGCCTTGACACCAGTAGATGGAGCTGCTGGAGCGCAGTCTCAGAAATCCCCTCCTGTAGACAGTTTAGCACTGACACCACTAGATGGAGCTGCTGGAGCGTGGCCTCAGAAATCCCCTCCTGTAGACAGTTCAGCACTGACACCACTAGATGGACCTGCTGGAGCGCGGCCTCAGAAATCTCCTCCAGTAGACATTTCAGCCCTGACACCACTAGATGGAACTGCTGGAGAGCAGTCTCAGAAATCCCCTCCTGTAGACAGTTTAGCACTGACACCACTAGATGGAGCTGCTGGTGCGGCCTCAGAAATCCCCTCCTGTAGACAGTTCAGCACTGATACCACTATATGGAGCAGCTGGAGCGCAGCCTCAGAAATCCCCTCCTGTAGACAGTACATCACTGACACCACTAGATGGAGCTGCTGGAGCGCGGCCTCAGAAATCCCCTCCTGTAGACAGTTCAGCACTGACACCACTAGATGAAGCTGCTGGAGCGCGGCCTCAGATGTCCCCTCCTGTAGACAGTTGAGCCCTGACACCACTAGATGGAGCTGCTGGAGCGCGGCCTCAGAAATCCCCTCCTGTAGACAGTTTAGCACTGACACCACTAGATGGAGCTGCTGGAGCGTGGCCTCAGAAATCCCCTCCTGTAGACAGTTCAGCCCTGACACCACTAGATGGAGCTGCTGGAGCGTGGCCTCAGAAATCCCCTCCTGTAGACAGTTTAGCACTGACACCACAAGATGGAGCTGCAGGAGCGCGGCCTCAGTAATCCCCTCCTGTAGACAGTTCAGCACTGTCACCACTAGATGGAGCTGCAGGAGCGCGGCCTCAGAAATCCCCTCCTGTAGACAGTTCAGCCCTGACACCACTAGATGGAGCTGCTGGAGCGCGGCCTCATAAATCCCCTCCTGTTGACAGTTTAGCACTGACACCACTAGGTGGAGATGCAGGAGCGCGGCCTCAGTAATCCCCTCCTGTAGACAGTTCAGCACTGTCACCACTAGATGGACCTGCTGGAGCGCGGCCTCAGAAATCCCCTCCTGTAGACAGTTCAGCAATGACACCACTAGATGGACATGCTGGAGCGCGGCCTCAGAAATCCCCTCCAGTAGACAGTTCAGCCCTGACACCACTAGATGGAACTGCTGGAGCACGGCCACAGAAATCCCCTCCTGTAGACAGTTCAGCACTGGCACCACTAGATGGAGCTGCTGGAGCACGGCCTCAGAAATCCCCTCCTGTAGACAGTTTAGCCCTGTCACCACTAGATGGAGCTGCTGAAGCACTGCCTCAGAAATCCCCTCCTGTAGACAGTTCAGCACTGACACCACTAGATGGAGCTGCTGGAGCGCGGCCACAGAAATCCCCTCCTGTAGACAGTTCAGCACTGGCACCACTAGATGGAGCTGCTGGAGCACGGCCTCAGAAATCCCCTCCTGTAGACAGTTTAGCCCTGTCACCACTAGATGGAGCTGCTGAAGCGTGGCCTCAAAAATCCCCTCCTGAAGACAGTTCAGCCCTGACACCACTAGATGGACCTGCTGGAGCGCGGCCTCAGAAATCAGCTCCTGTAGACAGTTCAGCACTGACACCACTAGATGGAGCTGCTGGAGCGCGGCCTCAGAAATCCCCTCCTGTAGACAGTTTAGCCCTGACACCACTAAATGGACCTGCTGGAGCGCGGCCTCAGAAATCCCCTCCTGAAGACAGTTCAGCCCTGACACCACTAGATGGACCTGCTGGAGCGCGGCCTCAGAAATCCCATCCTGTAGACAGTTCAGCACTTACACCACTAGATGGACCTGCTGGAGCGCGGCCTCAGAAATCTCCTCCAGTAGATATTTCAGCCCTGACACCACTAGATGGAACTGCTGGAGAGCGGTCTCAGAAATCCCCTCCTGTAGACAGTTTAGCACTGACACCACTAGATGGAGCTGCTGGAGCTTGGCCTCAGAAATCCCCTCCTGTAGACAGTTCAGCACTGACACCACTAGATGGACCTGCTGGAGCGCGGCCTCAGAAATCTCCTCCAGTAGACATTTCAGCCCTGACACCACTAGATGGAACTGCTGGAGAGCGGTCTCAGAAATCCCCTCCTGTAGACAGTTTAGCCCTGACACCACTAGATGGAGCTGCTGGAGCGTGGCCTCAGAAATCCCCTCCTGTAGACACTTTGGCACTGTCACCACTAGATGGAGCTGCTGGAGAGCGGCCTCAGAAATCCCCTCCTGTAGACAGTTCAGCACTGACACCACTAGATGGAGCTGCTGGAGCGAGGCCTCAGAAATCCCCTCCTGTAGACAGTACAGCACTGACACCACTAGATGGAGCTGCTGGAGCATTGCCGCTGAAATCCCCTCCTGTAGACAGTTCAGCACTGCCACCACTAGATGGAGCTGCTGGAGCCCGGCCTCAGAAATCCCCTCCTGTAGACAGTTCAGCCCTGACACCAGTAGATGGAGCTGCTGGAGCGCAGTCTCAGTAATCCCCTCCTGTAGACAGTTTAGCACTGACACCACTAGATGGAGCTGCTGGAGCGTGGCCTCAGAAATCCCCTCCTGTAGACAGTTCAGCACTGACACCACTAGATGGACCTGCTGGAGCGCGGCCTCAGTAATCCCCTCCTGTAGACAGTTTAGCACTGACACCACTAGATGGAGCTGCTGGTGCGGCCTCAGAAATCCCCTCCTGTAGACAGTTCAGCACTGATACCACTATATGGAGCTGCTGGAGCGCAGCCTCAGAAATCCCCTCCTGTAGACAGTACATCACTGACAACACTAGATGGAACTGCTGGAGCGCAGCCTCAGAAATCCCCTCCTGTAGACAGTTCAGCACTGACACCACTAGATGAAGCTGCTGGAGCGCGGCCTCAGATGTCCCCTCCTGTAGACAGTTGAGCCCTGACACCACTAGATGGAGCTGCTGGAGCGCGTCCTCAGAAATCCCCTCCTGTAGACAGTTTAGCACTGACACCACTAGATGGAGCTGCTGAAGCGTGGCCTCAGAAATCCCCTCCTGTAGACAGTTCAGCCCTGACACCACTAGAAGGAGCTGCTGGAGCGCGGCCTCAGAAATCCCCTCCTGTAGACAGTTTAGCACTGACACCACTAGATGGAGCTGCAGGAGCGCGGCCTCAGTAATCCCCTCCTGTAGACAGTTCAGCACTGTCACCACTAGATGGAGCTGCAGGAGCGCGGCCTCAGAAATCCCCTCCTGTAGACAGTTCAGCCCTGACACCACTAGATGGAGCTGCTGGAGTGTGGCCTCAGAAATCCCCTCCTGTAGACAGTTTAGCACTGACACCACTAGATGGAGCTGCAGGAGCGCGGCCTCAGTAATCCCCTCCTGTAGACAGTTCAGCACTGTCACCACTAGATGGACCTGCTGGAGCGCGGCCTCAGAAATCCCCTCCTGTAGACAGTTCAGCACTGACACCACTAGATGGAGCTGCTGGAGCGCGGCCTCAGAAATCCCCTCCAGTAGACAGTTCAGCCCTGACACCACTAGATGGAGCTGCTGGAGCGCGGCCACAGAAATCCCCTCTTGTAGACAGTTTAGCACTGACACCACTAGATGGACCTGCTGGAGCGCGGCCTCAGAAATCTCCTCCAGTAGACATTTCAGCCCTGACACCACTAGATGGAACTGGTGGAAAGCAGTCTCAGAAATCCCCTCCTGTAGACAGTTTAGCACTGACACCACTAGATGGAGCTCCTGGTGCGGCCTCAGAAATCCCTTCCTGTAGACAGTTCAGCACTGATAGAACTATATGGAGCTGCTGGAGCGCAGCCTCAGAAATCCCCTCCTGTAGATAGTACATCACTGACACCACTAGATGGAGCTGCTGGAGCGCGGCCTCAGAAATCCCCTCCTGTAGACAGTTCAGCACTGACACCACTAGATGAAGCTGCTGGAGCGCGGCTTCAGATGTCCCCTCCTGTAGACAGTTGAGCCCTGACACCACTAGATGGAGCTGCTGGAGCGTGGCCTCAGAAATCCCCTCCTGTAGACAGTTCAACCCTGACACCAGTAGATGAAGCTGCTGGAGCGTGGCCTCAGAAATCCCCTCCTGTAGACAGTTTAGCACTGACACAACTAGATGGAGCTGCAGGAGCGCGGCCTCAGTAATCCCCTCCTGTAGACAGTTCAGCACTGTCACCACTAGATGGAGCTGCAGGAGCGCAGCCTCAGAAATCCCCTCCTGTAGACAGTTCAGCACTGACACCACTAGATGGAGCTGCTGGAGCGCGGCCTCAGAAATCCCCTCCTGTAGACAGTTCAGCACTGACACCACTAGATGGACCTGCTGGAGCGCGGCCTCAGAAATCCCCTCCAGTAGACAGTTCAGCCCTGACACCACTAGATGGAGCTGCTGGAGCGCGGCCACAGAAATCCCCTCCTGTAGACAGTTCAGCACTGGCACCACTAGATGGAGCTGCTGGAGCACGGCCTCAGAAATCCCCTCCTGTAGACAGTTTAGCCCTGTCACCACTAGATGGAGCTGCTGAAGCACTGCCTCAGAAATCCCCTCCTGTAGACAGTTCAGCACTGACACCACTAGATGGAGCTGCTGGAGCGCGGCCTCAGAAATCCCCTCCTGTAGACAGTTTTGCCCTGACACCACTAAATGGACCTGCTGGAGTGCGGCCTCAGAAATCCCCTCCTGTAGACAGTTCAGCCCTGACACCACTAGATGGACCTGCTGGAGCGCGGCCTCAGAAATCCCCTCCTGTAGACAGTTCAGCACTGACACCACTAGATGGACCTGCTGGAGCGCAGCCTCAGAAATCTCCTCCAGTAGACATGTCAGCCCTGACACCACTAGATGGAACTGCAGGAGAGCGGTCTCAGAAATCCCCTCCTGTAGACAGTTTAGCACTGACACCACTAGATGGAGCTGCTGGAGCGTGGCCTCAGAAATCCCCTCCTGTAGACAGTTCAGCACTGACACCACTAGATGGACCTGGTGGAGCGCGGCCTCAGATATCTCCTCCAGTAGACATTTCAGCCCTGACACCACTAGATGGAACTGCTGGAGAGCAGTCTCAGAAATCCCCTCCTGTAGACAGTTTAGCACTGACACCACTAGATGGAGCTGCTGGAGCGGCCTCAGAAATCCCCTCCTGTAGACAGTTCAGCACTGATACCACTATATGGAGCTGCTGGAGCGCAGCCTCAGAAATCCCCTCCTGTAGACAGTACATCACTGACACCACTAGATGTAGCTGCTGGAGCGCGGCCTCAGAAATCCCCTCCTGTAGACAGTTCAGCACTGACACCACTAGATGAAGCTGCTGGAGCGAGGCCTCAGATGTCCCCTCCTGTAGACAGTTGAGCCCTGACACCACTAGATGGAGCTGCTGGAGCGCGGCCTCAGAAATCCCCTCCTGTAGACAGTTTAGCACTGACACCACTAGATGGAGCTGCTGGAGCGTGGCCTCAGAAATCCCCTCCTGTAGACAGTTCAGCCCTGACACCACTAGATGGAGCTGCTGGAGCGCGGCCTCAGAAATCCCCTCCTGTAGACAGTTTAGCACTGACACCACTAGATGGAGCTGCTGGAGCGTGGCCTCAGAAATCCCCTCCTGTAGACAGTTCAGCACTGACACCACTAGATGAAGCTGCTGGAGCGCGGCCTCAGATGTCCCCTCCTGTAGACAGTTGAGCCCTGACACCACTAGATGGAGCTGCTGGAGCACTGCCTCAGAAATCTCCTCCTGTAGACAGTTCATCACTGACACCACTAGATGGAGCTGCTGGAGCACAGCCTCAGAAATCCCCTCCTGTAGACAGTTCAGCACTGACACCACTAGATGAAGCTGCTGGAGCGCGGCCTCAGATGTCCCCTCCTGTAGACAGTTGAGCCCTGACATCACTAGATGGAGCTGCTGGAGCGCGGCCTCAGAAATCCCCTCCTGTAGACAGTTTAGCACTGACACCACTAGATGGAGCTGCAAGAGCGCGGCCTCAGTAATCCCCTCCTGTAGACAGTTTAGCACTGTCACCACTAGATGGACCTGCTGGAGCGCGGCCTCAGAAATCCCCTCCTGTAGACAGTTCAGCACTGACACCACTAGATGGACCTGCTGGAGCGCGGCCTCAGAAATCCCCTCCAGTAGACAGTTCAGCCCTGACACCACTAGATGGAGCTGCTGGAGAGCGGCCTCAGAAATCCCCTCCTGTAGACAGTTCAGCACTGACACCACTAGATGGACCTGCTGGAGCGCGGCCTCAGAAATCTCCTCCAGTAGACATTTCAGCCCTGACACCACTAGATGGAACTGGTGGAAAGCAGTCTCAGAAATCCCCTCCTGTAGACAGTTTAGCACTGACACCACTAGATGGAGCTCCTGGTGCGGCCTCAGAAACCCCCTCCTGTAGACAGTTCAGCACTGATACCACTAGATGGAGCTGCTGGAGCGCGGCCTCAGAAATCCCCTCCTGTAGACAGTTCAGCACTGACACCACTAGATGGAGCTGCTGGAGCGTGGCCTCAGAAATCCCCTCCTGTAGACAGTTCAACCCTGACACCACTAGATGGAGCTGCTGGAGCGCAGCCTCAGAAATCCCCTCCTGTAGACAGTACATCACTGACACCACTAGATGGAGCTGCTGGAGCGCGGCCTCAGAAATCCCCTCCTGTAGACAGTTCAGCACTGACACCACTAGATGAAGCTGCTGGAGCGCGGCCTCAGATGTCCCCTCCTGTAGACAGTTGAGCCCTGACACCACTAGATGGAGCTGCTGGAGCGCGGCCTCAGAAATCCCCTCCTGTAGACAGTTTAGCACTGACACCACTAGATGGAGCTGCTGGAGCGTGGCCTCAGAAATCCCCTCCTGTAGACAGTTCAACCCTGACACCACTAGATGGAGCTGCTGGAGCACGGCCTCAGAAATCCCCTCCTGTAGACAGTTTAGCACTGACACAACTAGATGGAGCTGCAGGAGCGCGGCCTCAGTAATCCCCTCCTGTAGACAGTTCAGCACTGTCACCACTAGATGGAGCTGCAGGAGCGCGGCCTCAGAAATCCCCTCCTGTAGACAGTTCAGCACTGACACCACTAGATGGAGCTGATGGAGCGCGGCCTCAGAAATCCCCTCCTGTAGACAGTTTAGCACTGACACCACTAGATGGAGCTGCAGGAGCGCGGCCTCAGTAATCCCCTCCTGTAGACAGTTCAGCACTGTCACCACTAGATGGACCTGCTGGAGCGCGGCCTCAGAAATCCCCTCCTGTAGACAGTTCAGCACTGACACCACTAGATGGACCTGCTGGAGCGCGGCCTCAGAAATCCCCTCCAGTAGACAGTTCAGCCCTGACACCACTAGATGGAGCTGCTGGAGCGCGGCCACAGAAATCCCCTCCTGTAGACAGTTCAGCACTGGCACCACTAGATGGAGCTGCTGGAGCACGGCCTCAGAAATCCCCTCCTGTAGACAGTTTAGCCCTGTCACCACTAGATGGAGCTGCTGAAGCACTACCTCAGAAATCCCCTCCTGTAGACAGTTCAGCACTGACACCACTAGATGGAGCTGCTGGAGCGCGGCCTCAGAAATCCCCTCCTGTAGACAGTTTTGCCCTGACACCACTAAATGGACCTGCTGGAGTGCGGCCTCAGAAATCCCCTCCTGTAGACAGTTCAGCCCTGACACCACTAGATGGACCTGCTGGAGTGCGGCCTCAGAAATCCCCTCCTGTAGACAGTTCAGCACTGACACCACTAGATGGACCTGCTGGAGCGCAGCCTCAGAAATCTCCTCCAGTAGACATGTCAGCCCTGACACCACTAGATGGAACTGCAGGAGAGCGGTCTCAGAAATCCCCTCCTGTAGACAGTTTAGCACTGCCACCACTAGATGGAGCTGCTGGAGCGTGGCCTCAGAAATCCCCTCCTGTAGACAGTTCAGCACTGACACCACTAGATGGACCTGGTGGAGCGCGGCCTCAGATATCTCCTCCAGTAGACATTTCAGCCCTGACACCACTAGATGGAGCTGCTGGAGCGTGGCCTCAGAAATCCCCTCCTGTAGACAGTTTAGCACTGACACCACTAGATGGAGCTGCTGGAGCGGCCTCAGAAATCCCCTCCTGTAGACAGTTCAGCACTGATACCACTATATGGAGCTGCTGGAGCGCAGCCTCAGAAATCCCCTCCTGTAGACAGTACATCACTGACACCACTAGATGTAGCTGCTGGAGCGCGGCCTCAGAAATCCCCTCCTGTAGACAGTTCAGCACTGACACCACTAGATGAAGCTGCTGGAGCGCGGCCTCAGATGTCCCCTCCTGTAGACAGTTGAGCCCTGACACCACTAGATGGAGCTGCTGGAGCGCGGCCTCAGAAATCCCCTCCTGTAGACAGTTTAGCACTGACACCACTAGATGGAGCTGCTGGAGCGTGGCCTCAGAAATCCCCTCCTGTAGACAGTTCAGCCCTGACACCACTAGATGGAGCTGCTGGAGCTCAGCCTCAGAAATCCCCTCCTGTAGACAGTTTAGCACTGACACCACTAGATGGAGCTGCTGGAGCGTGGCCTCAGAAATCCCCTCCTGTAGACAGTTCAGCACTGACACCACTAGATGAAGCTGCTGGAGCGCGGCCTCAGATGTCCCCTCCTGTAGAATGTTGAGCCCTGACACCACTAGATGGAGCTGCTGGAGCACTGCCTCAGAAATCTCCTCCTGTAGACAGTTCATCACTGACACCACTAGATGGAGCTGCTGGAGCACAGCCTCAGAAATCCCCTCCTGTAGACAGTTCAGCACTGACACCACTAGATGGAGCTGCTGGAGCGCGGCCTCAGATGTCCCCTCCTGTAGACAGTTGAGCCCTGACACCACTAGATGGAGCTGCTGGAGCGCGGCCTCAGAAATCCCCTCCTGTAGACAGTTTAGCACTGACACCACTAGATGGAGCTGCAAGAGCGCGGCCTCAGTAATCCCCTCCTGTAGACAGTTTAGCACTGTCACCACTAGATGGACCTGCTGGAGCGCGGCCTCAGAAATCCCCTCCTGTAGACAGTTCAGCACTGACACCACTAGATGGACCTGCTGGAGCGCGGCCTCAGAAATCCCCTCCTGTAGACAGTTCAGCACTGAAACCACTAGATGGAGCTGCTGGAGAGCGGCCTCAGAAATCCTCTCCTGTAGACAGTTCAGCACTGACACCACTAGATGGAGTTACTGGAGCGCGGCCTCAGAAATCCCCTCCTGTAGACTGTTCAGTGCTAACACCACTAGCTGGAGCGCAGCCTCAGAAATCCCCTCCTGTAGACAGTAAAGCACTGACACCACTAGATGGAGCTGCTGGAGCGCGGCCTCAGATATCCCGTCCTGTAGACAGTTTAGCACTGACACCACTAGATGGAGCTGCTGGAGCGCGGCCACAGAAATCCCCTCCTGTAGACAGTTCAGCACTGGCACCACTAGATGGAGCTGCTGGAGCACGGCCTCAGAAATCCCCTCCTGTAGACAGTTAGCCCTGTCACGACTAGATGGAGCTGCTGAAGCACTGCCTCAGAAATCCCCTCCTGTCGACAGTTCAGCACTGACACCACTAGATGGAGCTGCTGGAGCGCGGCCTCAGAAATCCCTCCTGTAGACAGTTTTGCCCACACACCACTAAATGGACCTGCTGGAGCGAGGCCTCAGAAATCCCCTCCTGTAGACAGTTCAGCCCTGACACCACTAGATGGACCTGCTGGAGCGCGGCCTCAGAAATCCCCTCCTGTAGACAGTTCAGCACTGACACCACTAGATGAACCTGCTGGAGCGCGGCCTCAGAAATCTCCTCCAGTAGACATTTCAGCCCTGACACCACTAGATGGAACTGCTGGAGAGCGGTCTCAGAAATCCCCTCCTGTAGACAGTTTAGCACTGACACCACTAGATGGAGCTGCTGGAGCGTAGCCTCAGAAATCCCCTCCTGTAGACAGTTCAGCACTGACACCACTAGATGGACCTGCTGGAGAGCGGCCTCAGAAATCTCCTCCAGTAGACATTTCAGCCCTGACACCACTAGATGGAACTGCTGGAGAGCAGTCTCAGAAATCCCCTCCTGTAGACAGTTTAGCACTGACACCACTAGATGGAGCTGCTGGAGCCGCCTCAGAAATCCCCTCCTGTAGACTGTTCAGCACTGATACCACTATATGGAGCTGCTGGAGCGCAGCCTCAGAAATCCCCTCCTGTAGACAGTTCAGCACTGACACCACTAGATGGAGCTGCTGGAGCGGCCTCAGAAATCCCCTCCTGTAGACAGTTCAGCACTGACACCACTATATGGAGCTGCTGGAGCGCAGCCTCAGAAATCCCCTCCTGTAGACAGTACATCACTGACACCACTAGATGGAGCTTCTGGAGCGCTGCCTCAGAAATCCCCTCCTGTAGACAGTTCAGCACTGACACCACTAGATGAAGCTGCTGGAGCGCGGCCTCAGATGTCCCATCCTGTAGACAGTTCAGCCCTGACACCACTAGATGGAGCTGCTGGAGCGCGGCCTCAGAAATCCCCTCCTGTAGACAGTTTAGCACTGACACCACTAGATGGAGCTGCTGGAGGGTGGCCTCAGAAATCCCCTCCTGTAGACAGTTCAGCCCTGACACCACTAGATGGAGCTGCTGGAGCGCGGCCTCAGAAATCCCATCCTGTAGACAGTTTAGCACTGACACCACTAGATGGAGCTGCAGGAGCGCGGCCTCAGTAATCCCCTCCTGTAGACAGTTCAGCACTGTCACCACTAGATGGAGCTGCTGGAGAGCGGCCTCAGAAATCCCCTCCTGTAGACAGTTCAGCACTGACACCACTAGATGGACCTGCTGGAGAGCGGCCTCAGAAATCCCCTCCTGTAGGCAGTACAGCACTGACACCACTAGATGGAGATGCTGGAGCGAGGCCTCAGAAATCCCCTCCTGTAGACAGTACAGCACTGACACCACTAGATGGCGCTGTTGGAGCATTGCCGCAGAAATCCCCTCCTGTAGACAGTTCAGCACTGCCACCACTAGATGGAGCTGCTGGAGCGCGGCCTCAGAAATCCCCTCCTGTAGACAGTTCAGCCCTGATACCAGTAGATGGAGCTGCTGGAGCGCAGTCTCAGAAATCCCCTCCTGTAGACAGTTTAGCACTGACACCACTAGATGGAGCTGCTGGAGCGTGGCCTCAGAAATCCCCTCCTGTAGACAGTTCAGCCCTGACACCACTAGATGGAGCTGCTGGAGCGCGGCCTCAGAAATCCCCTCCTGTAGACAGTTTAGCACTGACACCACTAGATGGAGCTGCTGGAGCGTGGCCTCAGAAATCCCCTCCTGTAGACAGTTCAGCACAGAAAACACTAGATGGACCTGCTGGATCGTGGCCTCAGAAATCCCCTCCAGTAGACATTTCAGCCCTGACACCACTAGATGGAAATGCTGGAGAGCAGTCTCAGAAATCCCCTCCTGTAGACAGTTTAGCACTGACACCACTAGATGGAGCTGCTGGTGCGGCCTCAGAAATCCCCTCCTGTAGACAGTTCAGCACTGATACCACTATATGGAGCTGCTGGAGCGCAGCCTCAGAAATCCCCTCCTGTAGACAGTACATCACTGACACCACTAGATGGAGCTGCTGGAGCGCGGCCTCAGAAATCCCCTCCTGTAGACAGTTCAGCACTGACACCACTAGATGAAGCTGCTGGAGCGCGGCCTCAGATGTGCCCTCCTGTAGACAGTTGAGCCCTGACACCACTAGATGGAGCTGCTGGAGCGCGGCCTCAGAAATCCCCTCCTGTAGACAGTTTAGCACTGACACCACTAGATGGAGCTGCTGGAGCGTGGCCTCAGAAATCCCCTCCTGTAGACAGTTCATCCCTGACACCACTAGATGGATCTGCTGGAGCGCGGCCTCAGAAATCCCCTCCTGTAGACAGTTTAGCACTGACACCACTAGATGGAGCTGCAGGAGCGTGGCCTCAGTAATCCCCTCCTGTAGACAGTTCAGCACTGTCACCACTAGATGGACCTGCTGGAGCGCGGCCTCAGAAATCCCCTCCTGTAGACAGTTCAGCACTGACACCACTAGATGGACCTGCTGGAGCGCGGCCTCAGAAATTCCCTCCAGTAGACAATTCAGCCCTGACACCACTAGATGGAGCTGCTGGAGCGCGGCCACAGAAATCCCCTCCTGTAGACAGTTCAGCACTGGCACCACTAGATGGAGCTGCTGGAGCATGGCCTCAGAAATCCCCTCCTGTAGACAGTTCAGCCCTGACACCACTAGATGGACCTGCTGGAGCGCGGCCTCAGAAATCCCCTCCTGTAGACAGTTGAACCCTGACACCACTAGATGGAGCTGCTGGAGCGCGGCCTCAGAAATCCCCTCCTGTAGACAGTTTAGCACTGACACCACTAGATGGACCTGCTGGAGCGTGGCCTCAGAAATCCCCTCCTGTAGACAGTTCAGCCCTGACACCACTAGATGGAGCTGCTAGAGCGCGGCCTCAGAAATCCCCTCCTGTAGACAGTTTAGCAATGACACCACTAGTTGGAGCTGCTGGAGCGTGGCCTCAGAAATCCCCTCCTGTAGACAGTTCAGCACTGACACCACTAGATGAAGCTGCTGGAGCGCGGCCTCAGATGTCCCCTCCTGTAGACAGTTGAGCCCTGACACCACTAGATGGAGCTGCTGGAGCACTGCCTCAGAAATCTCCTCCTGTAGACAGTTCATCACTGACACCACTAGATGGAGCTGCTGGAGCGCAGCCTCAGAAATCCCCTCCTGTAGACAGGACAGCACTGACACCACTAGATGGAGCTGCTGGAGCGCTGCCTCAGAAATCCCCTCCTGTAGACAGTTCAGCACTGACACCACTAGATGAAGCTGCTGGAGCGCGGCCTCAGATGTCCCCTCCTGTAGACAGTTGAGCCCTGACACCACTAGATGGAGCTGCTGGAGCGCGGCCTCAGAAATCCCCTCCTGTAGACAGTTTAGCACTGACACCACTAGATGGAGCTGCAGGAGCGCGGCCTCAGTAATCCCCTCCTGTAGACAGTTTAGCACTGTCACCACTAGATGGACCTGCTGGAGCTCGGCCTCAGAAATCCCCTCCTGTAGACAGTTCAGCACTGACACCACTAGATGGACCTGCTGGAGCGCGGCCTCAGAAATCCCCTCCAGTAGACAGTTCAGCCCTGACACCACTAGATGGAGCTGCTGGAGAGCGGCCTCAGAAATCCCCTCCTGTAGACAGTTTAGCACTGACACCACTAGATGGAGCTGCTGGAGCGTGGCCTCAGAAATCTCCTCCTGTAGACAGTTCAGCACTGAAACCACTAGATGGAGCTGCTGGAGAGCGGCCTCAGAAATCCCCTCCTGTAGACAGTTCAGCACTGACACCACTAGATGGAGCTGCTGGAGGGCGGTCTCAGAAATCCCCTCCTGTAGACAGTTCAGCCCTGACACCACTAGATGGAGCTGCTGGAGCGTGGCCTCAGAAATCCCCTCCTGTAGACACTTTGGCACTGGCACCATGTAACGGGTCCGGGAGGCGGAACCTCTGAGCTACTATACAAGGGGGCGGCCCTTGTAAGGGAGCGGGTGGCAGTCTCTGGGTGAACGGACAGGGAGTTACGGCAAGTGATCAGGGCAGTCTCTGGGTAAGGGGTAGGTACGACCTGTGATGGCAGAGCCTCCGGGTAGGCTAGCAGGCAGATGGTAGATGTGTGCTCCCAGGTGAGCAAGCGAGAGTCTCTGGAATAGCAGGTGGTCACGGCACGTGACGGCGGAACCTCCGGGCTGGCAGGCAGGTAGGTAACGGAGAAGCGCTCCCAGGTGAGCGGGCAAGAGTCTCTGGAATAGCTGGTGGTCACCGCACGTGACAACGGGACCTCCGGGCTGGCAAGCAGGCAGGTAACGGAGATGCGCTCCCAGGTGAGCGGGCAAGAGTCTCTGAGATAGCTGGTGGTCACAGCACGTGACAACGGAGCCTCCGGGCTGGCAAGCAGGCAGATAACGGAGAAGCGCTCCCAGGTGAGCGGGCAAGCTGGTCCATAGACAGACTGACCGGAGTAGTAAGGCAGACCGTCGGACCTCAGGCAAGCAGGCAGGTAGCTGATATGCGCTCCCAGGTGAGCGGGCAGGCTGGTCCTTTAGACAGACTGACAGGAGTAGTAAGGCAGACCGTCGGACCTCAGACTGGCAGACAGGTAACAAGTATTCAGGCAGGAATCAGGCAGGTAACTGGCAGGTAACTAGCAGGAAACTGGCAGGAAACTGGCAGGTAACTGGCAACGGGACCTGAGGGCTGAAGCACAGGTGAGACACAGGTGCAAACAACATTGCTCGGGCACCTCCATTTTGGAGGAGGTGCCTTATATATGATGAAGTCCTCCGGCCATTGGCCGGGGACTTCTTAGGACGGCGCGCGCGGCCCCTTTAAGAGGAGGGGAGCGCGCGCGCGCGCGCCCTAAGCACAGGGGCCGGGAAGGAGCGCGCGCTGAGAGCAGAGCGGGAGGAGGACGCCGGGAAGGAGCGCGCGCTGACAGCAGAGCGGGGAGAGGACGCCGGGCACGGAGCAGAGCGGTGAGGGGAGCAGCGTCCCTGCCTAGCAGAGGGCAGGGACGCCAGCGCTACACACCACTAGATGGAGCTGCTGGAGAGCGGCCTCAGAAATCCCCTCCTGTAGACAGTTCAGCACTGACACCACTAGATGGTGCTGCCGGAGCACGTCCTCAGAAATCCCCTCCTGTAGACAGTTCAGCACTGACACCACTAGATGGACCTGCTGGAGCGCGGCCTCAGAAATCCCCTCCAGTAGACAGTTCAGCCCTGACACCACTAGATGGAGCTGCTGGATCGCGGCCTCAGAAATCCCCTCCTGTAGACAGTTTAGCACTGACACCACTAGATGGAGCTGCTGGAGCATGGCCTCAGAAATCCCCTCCTGTAGACAGTTCAGCACTGAAACCACTAGATGGAGCTGCTGGAGAGCGGCCTCAGAAATCCCCTCCTGTAGACAGTTCAGCACTGACACCACTAGATGGAGCTGCTGGAGGTCGGTCTCAGAAATCCCCTCCTGTAGACAGTTCAGCCCTGACACCACTAGATGGAGCTGCTGGAGCGTGGCCTCAGATATCCCCTCCTGTAGACAGTTCAGCCCTGACACCACTAGATGGAGCTGCTGGAGCGCGGCCACAGAAATCCCCTCCTGTAGACAGTTTAGCAGTGGCACCACTAGATGGAGCTGCTGGAGCGTGGCCTCAGAAATGCCCTCCTGTAGACAGTTCAGCCCTGACACCACTAGATGGAGCTGCTAGAGCGCGGCCTCAGAAATCCCCTCCTGTAGACAGTTTAGCAATGACACCACTAGTTGGAGCTGCTGGAGCGTGGCCTCAGAAATGCCCTCCTGTAGACAGTTCAGCACTGACACCACTAGATGAAGCTGCTGGAGCGCGGCCTCAGATGTCCCCTCCTGTAGACAGTTGAGCCCTGACACCACTAGATGGAGCTGCTGGAGCACTGACTCAGAAATCTCCTCCTGTAGACAGTTCATCACTGACACCACTAGATGGAGCTGCTGGAGCGCAGCCTCAGAAATCCCCTCCTGTAGACAGGACAGCACTGACACCACTAGATGGAGCTGCTGGAGCGCGGCCTCAGAAATCCCCTCCTGTAGACAGTTCAGCACTGACACCACTAGATGGAGCTGCTGGAGCGCGGCTTCAGATGTCCCCTCCTGTAGACAGTTGAGCCCTGACACCACTAGATGGAGCTGCTGGAGCGCGGCCTCAGATGTCCCCTCCTGTAGACAGTTGAGCCCTGACACCACTAGATGGAGCTGCAGGAGCGCGGCCTCAGTAATCCCCTCCTGTAGACAGTTTAGCACTGTCACCACTAGATGGACCTGCTGGAGCTCGGTCTCAGAAATCCCCTCCTGTAGACAGTTCAGCACTGACACCACTAGATAGACCTGCTGGAGCGCGGCCTCAGAAATCCCCTCCTGTAGACAGTTCAGCCCTGAAACCACTAGATGGAGCTGCTGGAGAGCGGCCTCAGAAATCCCCTCCTGTAGACAGTTCAGCACTGACACCACTAGATGGAGCTGCTGGAGGGCGGTCTCAGAAATCCCCTCCTGTAGACAGTTCAGCCCTGACACCACTAGATGGAGCTGCTGGAGCGTGGCCTCAGAAATCCCCTCCTGTAGACACTTTGGCAATGGCACCACTAGATGGAGCTGCTGGAGAGCGGCCTCAGAAATCCCCTCCTGTAGACAGTTCAGCACTGACAACACTAGATGGTGCTGCCGGAGCACGGCCTCAGAAATCCCCTCCTGTAGACAGTTCAGCACTGATACCACTAGATGGACCTGCTGGAGCGCGGCCACAGAAATCCCCTCCAGTAGACAGTTCAGCCCTGACACCACTAGATGGAGCTGCTGGAGAGCGGCCTCAGAAATCCCCTCCTGTAGACAGTTTAGCACTGACACCACTAGATGGAGCTGCTGGAGCATGGCCTCAGAAATCCCCTCCTGTAGACAGTTCAGCACTGAAACCACTAGATGGAGCTGCTGGAGAGCGGCCTCAGAAATCCCCTCCTGTAGACAGTTCAGCACTGACACCACTAGATGGAGCTGCTGGAGGGCGGTCTCAGAAATCCCCTCCTGTAGACAGTTCAGCCCTGACACCACTAGATGGAGCTGCTGGAGCGTGGCCTCAGAAATCCCCTCCTGTAGACACTTTGGCACTGGCACCACTAGATGGAGCTGCTGGAGAGCGGCCTCAGAAATCCCCTCCTGTAGACAGTTCAGCACTGACACCACTAGATGGTGCTGCCGGAGCACGGCCTCAGAAATCCCCTCCTGTAGACAGTTCAGCACTGACACCACTAGATGGAGCTGCTGGAGCGTGGCCTCAGATATCCCCTCCTGTAGACAGTTCAGCCCTGACACCACTAGATGGAGCTGCTGGAGCGCTGCCACAGAAATCCCCTCCTGTAGACAGTTTAGCAGTGGCACCACTAGATGGAGCTGCTGGAGCGTGGCCTCAGAAATGCCCTCCTGTAGACAGTTCAGCCATGACACCACTAGATGGAGCTGCTGGAGCGCGGCCTCAGAAATCCCCTCCTGTAGACAGTTTAGCCCTGACACCACTAGATGGACCTGCTGGAGCGCGGCCTCAGAAATCCCCTCCTGTAGACAGTTCAGCACTGAAACCACTAGATGGAGCTGCTGGAGAGCGGCCTCAGAAATCCCCTCCTGTAGACAGTTCAGCACTGACACCACTAGATGGAGCTGCTGGAGCGCGGTCTCAGAAATCCCTTCCTGTAGACAGTTCAGCCCTGACACCACTAGATGGAGCTGCTGGAGCGCGGCCTCAGAAATCCCCTCCTGTAGACACTTTGGCACTGACACCACTACATGGAGCTGCTGGAGAGCGGCCTCAGAATTCCCCTCCTGTAGACAGTTCAGCACTGACACCACTAGATGGAGCTGCTGGAGCGAGGCCTCAGAAATCCCCCTCTGTAGACAGTACAGCACTGACACCACTAGATGGAGCTGCTGGAGCATTGCCGCAGAAATCCCCTCCTGTAGACAGTTCAGCACTGCCACCACTAGATGGAGCTGCTGGAGCGCGGCCTCAGAAATCCCCTCCTGTAGACAGTTCAGCCCTGACACCAGTAGATGGAGCTGCTGGAGCGCAGCCTCAGAAATCCCCTCCTGTAGACAGTTCAGTGCTGACACCACTAGATGGAGCTGCCGGAGAGAGGCCTCTGAAATCCCCTCCTGTAGACAGTTCAGCACTGTCACCACTAGATGGCGCTGCTGGAGCACGGCCTCAGAAATCCTCTCCTGTAGACACTTTGGCACTGACACCACTAGATGGAGCTGCCGGAGAGAGGCCTCAGAAATCCCCTCCTGTAGACAGTTCAGCACTGACACCACTAGATGGAGCTGCTGGAGAGCGGCCTCAGAAATCCCCTCCTGTAGACAGTTCAGCACTGACACCACTAGATGGAGGTGCTGGAGCGAGGCCTCAGAAATCCCCTCCTGTAGACAGTACAGCACTGACACCACTAGATGGAGCTGCTGGAGCATTGCCGCAGAAATCCCCTCCTGTAGACAGTTCAGCACTGCCACCACTAGATGGAGCTGCTGGAGCGCGGCCTCAGAAATGCCCTCCTGTATACAGTTCAGCCCTGACACCAGTAGATGGAGCTGCTGGAGCGCAGCCTCAGAAATCCCCTCCTGTAGACAGTTCAGTGCTGACACCACTAGATGGAGCTGCTGGAGCGTGGCCTCAGATATCCCCTCCTGTAGACAGTTCAGCACTGCCACCACTAGATGGAGCTGCTGGAGCGTGGCCTCAGAAATCCCCTCCTGTAGACAGTTCAGCACTGACACCAATAGATGGAGCTGCTGGAGCGCCGCCTCAGAAATCCCCTCCTGTAGACAGTTCAGCACTGACACCACTAGATGGAGTTACTGGAGCGCGGCCTCAGAAATCCCCTCCTGTAGACAGTACAGCACTGACACCACTAGATGGAGCTGCTGGAGCGCGGCCTCAGATATCCCGTCCTGTAGACAGTTTACCACTGCCACCACTAGATGGAGCTGATGGAGCTGCTGGAGCGCGGCCACAGAAATCCCCTCCTGTAGACAGTTCAGCACTGACACCACTAGATGGAGCTGCTGGAGCACGGCCTCAGAAATCCCCTCCTGTAGACAGTTCAGCACTGACACCACTAGATGGAGCTGCTGGAGCGAGGCCTCAGAAATCCCCTCCTGTAGACAGTTCAGCCCTGACACCACTAGATGGACCTGCTGGAGCGCGGCCTCAGAAATCCCCTCCTGTAGACAGTTCAGCACTGACACCACTAGATGGACCTGCTGGAGCGCGGCCTCAGAAATCTCCTCCAGTAGACATTTCAGCCCTGACACCACTAGATGGAACTGCTGGAGAGCAGTCTCAGAAATCCCCTCCTGTAGACAGTTTAGCACTGACACCACTAGATGGAGCTGCTGGAGCGGCCTCAGAAATCCCCTCCTGTAGACTGTTCAGCACTGATACCACTATATGGAGCTGCTGGAGCGCAGCCTCAGAAATCCCCTCCTGTAGACAGTTCAGCACTGACACCACTAGATGGAGCTGTTGGAGCGGCCTCAGAAATCCCCTCCTGTAGACAGTTCAGCACTGACACCACTATATGGAGCTGCTGGAGCGCAGCCTCAGAAATCCCCTCCTGTAGACAGTACATCACTGACACCACTAGATGGAGCTGCTGGAGCGCTGCCTCAGAAATCCCCTCCTGTAGACAGTTCAGCACTGACACCACTAGATGAAGCTGCTGGAGCGCGGCCTCAGATGTCCCATCCTGTAGACAGTTCAGCCCTGACACCACTAGATGGAGCTGCTGGAGCGCGGCCTCAGAAATCCCCTCCTGTAGACAATTTAGCACTGACACCACTAGATGGAGCTGCTGGAGCGTGGCCTCAGAAATCCCCTCCTGTAGACAGTTCAGGCCTGACACCACTAGATGGAGCTGCTGGAGCGCGGCCTCAGAAATCCCCTCCTGTAGACAGTTTAGCACTGTCACCACTAGATGGAGCTGCAGGAGCGCGGCCTCAGTAATCCCCTCCTGTAGACAGTTCAGCACTCTCACCACTAGATGGACCTGCTGGAGAGCGGCCTCAGAAATCCCCTCCTGTAGACAGTTCAGCACTGACACCACTAGATGGACCTGCTGGAGCGTGGCCTCAGAAATCCCCTCCTGTAGACAGTTCAGCACTGAAACCACTAGATGGAGCTGCTGGAGAGCGGCCTCAGAAATCCCCTCCTGTAGACAGTTCAGCACTGACACCACTAGATGGAGCTGCTGGAGCTCGGTCTCAGAAATCCCCTCCTGTAGACAGTTCAGCCCTGACACCACTAGATGGAGCTGCTGGAGAACGGCCTCAGAAATCCCCTCCTGTAGACACTTTGACACTGACACCACTAGATGGAGCTGCTGGAGAGCGGCCTCAGAAATCCCCTCCTGTAGACAGTTCAGCACTGCCACCACTAGATGGAGCTGCCGGAGCACGGCCTCAGAAATCCCCTCCTGTAGACAGTTCACCACTGACACCACTAGATGGAGCTGCTGGAGCGAGGCCTCAGAAATCCCCTCCTGTAGACAGTACAGCACTGACACCACTAGATGGAGCTGCTGGAGCATTGCCGCAGAAATCCCCTCCTGTAGACAGTTCAGCACTGCCACCACTAGATGGAGCTGCTGGAGCGCGGCCTCAGAAATCCCCTCCTGTAGACAGTTCAGCACTGACACCAATAGATGGAGCTGCTGGAGCGCCGCCTCAGAAATCCCCTCCTGTAGACAGTTCAGCACTGACACCACTAGATGGAGTTACTGGAGAGCGGCCTCAGAAATCCCCTCCTGTAGACTGTTCAGTGCTAACACCACTAGCTGGAGCGCAGCCTCAGAAATCCCCTCCTGTAGACAGTACAGCACTGACATCACTAGATGGAGCTGCTGGAGCGCGGCCACAGAAATCCCCTCCTGTAGACAGTTCAGCACTGACACCACTAGATGGAGCTGCTGGAGCACGGCCTCAGAAATCCCCTCCTGTAGACAGTTTAGCCCTGTCACCACTAGATGGAGCTGCTGAAGCACTGCCTCAGAAATCCCCTCCTGTAGACAGTTCAGCACTGACACCACTAGATGGAGCTGCTGGAGCGCGGCCTCAGAAATCCCTCCTGTAGACAGTTTTGCCCTGACACCACTAAATAGACCTGCTGGAGCGAGGCCTCAGAAATCCCCTAATGTAGACAGTTCAGCCCTGACACCACTAGATGGACCTGCTGGAGCGCGGCCTCAGAAATCCCCTCCTGTAGACAGTTCAGCACTGACACCACTAGATGGACCTGCTGGAGCGCGGCCTCAGAAATCTCCTCCAGTAGACATTTCAGCCCTGACACCACTAGATGGAACTGCTGGAGCGTGGTCTCAGAAATCCCCTCCTGTAGACAGTTTAGCACTGACACCACTAGATGGAGCTGCTGGAGCGTGGCCTCAGAAATCCCCTCCTGTAGACAGTTCAGCACTGACACCACTAGATGGACCTGCTGGAGCGCGGCCTCAGAAATCTCCTCCAGTAGACATTTCAGCCCTGACACCACTAGATGGAACTGCTGGAGAGCAGTCTCAGAAATCCCCTCCTGTAGACAGTTTAGCACTGACACCACTAGATGGAGCTGCTGGAGCGGCCTCAGAAATCCCCTCCTGTAGACTGTTCAGCACTGATACCACTATATGGAGCTGCTGGAGCGCAGCCTCAGAAATCCCCTCCTGTAGACAGTTCAGCACTGACACCACTAGATGGAGCTGTTGGAGCGGCCTCAGAAATCCCCTCCTGTAGACAGTTCAGCACTGACACCACTATATGGAGCTGCTGGAGCGCAGCCTCAGAAATCCCCTCCTGTAGACAGTACATCACTGACACCACTAGATGGAGCTGCTGGAGCGCTGCCTCAGAAATCCCCTCCTGTAGACAGTTCAGCACTGACACCACTAGATGAAGCTGCTGGAGAGCGGCCTCAGATGTCCCATCCTGTAGACAGTTCAGCCCTGACACCACTAGATGGAGCTGCTGGAGCGCGGCCTCAGAAATCCCCTCCTGTAGACAATTTAGCACTGACACCACTAGATGGAGCTGCTGGAGCGTGGCCTCAGAAATCCCCTCCTGTAGACAGTTCAGGCCTGACAACACTAGATGGAGCTGCTGGAGCGCGGCCTCAGAAATCCCCTCCTGTAGACAGTTTAGCACTGTCACCACTAGATGGAGCTGCAGGAGCGCGGCCTCAGAAATCCCCTCCTGTAGACAGTTCAGCACTCTCACCACTAGATGGACCTGCTGGAGAGCGGCCTCAGAAATCCCCTCCAGTAGACAGTTCAGCCCTGACACCACTAGATGAAGCTGCTGGAGAGCGGCCTCAGAAATCCCCTCCTGTAGACAGTTTAGCACTGACACCACTAGATGGACCTGCTGGAGCGTGGCCTCAGAAATCCCCTCCTGTAGACAGTTCAGCACTGAAACCACTAGATGGAGCTGCTGGAGAGCGCCTCAGAAATCCCCTCCTGTAGACAGTTCAGCACTGACACCACTAGATGGAGCTGCTGGAGCGCGGTCTCAGAAATCCCCTCCTGTAAACAGTTCAGCCCTGACACCACTAGATGGAGCTGCTGGAGAACGGCCTCAGAAATCCCCTCCTGTAGACAGTTCAGCACTGACACCACTAGATGGAGCTGCTGGAGTGAGGCCTCAGAAATCCCCTCCTCTAGACAGTGCAGCACTGACACCACTAGATGGAGCTGCTGGAGCATTGCCGCAGAAATCCCCTCCTGTAGACAGTTCAGCACTGCCACCACTAGATGGAGCTGCTGGAGCGCGGCCTCAGAAATCCCCTCCTGTAGACAGTTCAGCCCTGACACCAGTAGATGGAGCTGCTGGAGCGCAGCCTCAGAAATCCCCTCCTGTAGACAGTTCAGTGCTGACACCACTAGATGAAGCTGCCGGAGAGAGGCCTCTGAAATCCCCTCCTGTAGACAGTTCAGCACTGCCACCACTAGATGGAGCTGCTGGAGCGTGGCCTCAGAAATCCCCTCCTGTAGACAGTTCAGCACTGACACCAATAGATGGAGCTGCTGGAGCGCCGCCTCAGAAATCCCCTCCTGTAGACAGTTCAGCACTGACACCACTAGATGGAGTTACTGGAGCGCGGCCTCAGAAATCCCCTCCTGTAGACTGTTCAGTGCTAACACCACTAGCTGGAGCGCAGCCTCAGAAATCCCCTCCTGTAGACAGTACAGCACTGACACCACTAGATGGAGCTGCTGGAGCGCGGCCTCAGATATCCCGTCCTGTAGACAGTTTAGCACTGACACCACTAGATGGAGCTGCTGGAGCGCGGCCACAGAAATCCCCTCCTGTAGACAGTTCAGTACTGACACCACTAGATGGAGCTGCTGGAGCATGGCCACAGAAATCCCCTCCTGTAGACAGTTCAGCACTGACACCACTAGATGGACCTGCTGGAGCGCGGCCTCAGAAATCTCCTCCAGTAGACATTTCAGCCCTGACACCACTAGATGGAACTGCTGGAGAGCAGTCTCAGAAATCCCCTCCTGTAGACAGTTTAGCACTGACACCACTAGATGGAGCTGCTGGAGCGGCCTCAGAAATCCCCTCCTGTAGACTGTTCAGCACTGATACCACTATATGGAGCTGCTGGAGCGCAGCCTCAGAAATCCCCTCCTGTAGACAGTTCAGCACTGACACCACTATATGGAGCTGCTGGAGCGCAGCCTCAGAAATCCCCTCCTGTAGACAGTACATCACTGACACCACTAGATGGAGCTGCTGGAGCGCTGCCTCAGAAATCCCCTCCTGTAGACAGTTCAGCACTGACACCACTAGATGAAGCTGCTGGAGAGCGGCCTCAGATGTCCCATCCTGTAGACAGTTCAGCCCTGACACCACTAGATGGAGCTGCTGGAGCGCGGCCTCAGAAATCCCCTCCTGTAGACAATTTAGCACTGACACCACTAGATGGAGCTGCTGGAGCGTGGCCTCAGAAATCCCCTCCTGTAGACAGTTCAGGCCTGACAACACTAGATGGAGCTGCTGGAGCGCGGCCTCAGAAATCCCCTCCTGTAGACAGTTTAGCACTGTCACCACTAGATGGAGCTGCAGGAGCGCGGCCTCAGTAATCCCCTCCTGTAGACAGTTCAGCACTCTCACCACAAGATGGACCTGCTGGAGAGCGGCCTCAGAAATCCCCTCCTGTAGACAGTTCAGCACTGACACCACTAGATGGACCTGCTGGAGCGCGGCCTCAGAAATCCCCTCCAGTAGACAGTTCAGCCCTGACACCACTAGATGAAGCTGCTGGAGAGCGGCCTCAGAAATCCCCTCCTGTCGACAGTTTAGCACTGACACCACTAGATGGACCTGCTGGAGCGTGGCCTCAGAAATCCCCTCCTGTAGACAGTTCAGCACTGAAACCACTAGATGGAGCTGCTGGAGAGCGCCTCAGAAATCCCCTCCTGTAGACAGTTCAGCACTGACACCACTAGATGGAGCTGCTGGAGCGCGGTCTCAGAAATCCCCTCCTGTAGACAGTTCAGCCCTGACACCACTAGATGGAGCTGCTGGAGAACGGCCTCAGAAATCCCCTCCTGTAGAAACTTTGACACTGACACCACTAGATGGAGCTGCTGGAGAGCGGCCTCAGAAATCCCCTCCTGTAGACAGTTCAGCACTGCCACCACTAGATGGAGCTGCCGGAGCACGGCCTCAGAAATCCCCTCCTGTAGACAGTTCAGCACTGACACCACTAGATGGAGCTGCTGGAGCGAGGCCTCAGAAATCCCCTCCTGTAGACAGTACAGCACTGACACCACTAGATGGAGCTGCTGGAGCATTGCCGCAGAAATCCCCTCCTGTAGACAGTTCAGCACTGCCAGCACTAGATGGAGCTGCTGGAGCGCGGCCTCAGAAATCCCCTCCTGTAGACAGTTCAGCCCTGACACCAGTAGATGGAGCTGCTGGAGCGCAGCCTCAGAAATCCCCTCCTGTAGACAGTTCAGTGCTGACACCACTAGATGAAGCTGCCGGAGAGAGGCCTCTGAAATCCCCTCCTGTAGACAGTTCAGCACTGCCACCACTAGATGGAGCTGCTGGAGCGTGGCCTCAGAAATCCCCTCCTGTAGACAGTTCAGCACTGACACCAATAGATGGAGCTGCTGGAGCGCCGCCTCAGAAATCCCCTCCTGTAGACAGTTCAGCACTGACACCACTAGATGGAGTTACTGGAGCGCGGCCTCAGAAATCCCCTCCTGTAGACTGTTCAGTGCTAACACCACTAGCTGGAGCGCAGCCTCAGAAATCCCCTCCTGTAGACAGTACAGCACTGACACCACTAGATGGAGCTGCTGGAGCGCGGCCTCAGATATCCCGTCCTGTAGACAGTTTAGCACTGACACCACTAGATGGAGCTGCTGGAGCGCGGCCACAGAAATCCCCTCCTGTAGACAGTTCAGCACTGACACCACTAGATGGAGCTGCTGGAGCACGGCCTCAGAAATCCCCTCCTGTAGACAGTTTAGCCCTGTCACCACTAGATGGAGCTGCTGAAGCACTGCCTCAGAAATCCCCTCCTGTAGACAGTTCAGCACTGACACCACTAGATGGAGCTGCTGGAGCGCGGCCTCAGAAATCCCTCCTGTAGACAGTTTTGCCCTGACACCACTAAATAGACCTGCTGGAGCGAGGCCTCAGAAATCCCCTCCTGTAGACAGTTCAGCCCTGACACCACTAGATGGACCTGCTGGAGCGCGGCCTCAGAAATCCCCTCCTGTAGACAGTTCAGCACTGACACCACTAGATGGACCTGCTGGAGCGCGGCCTCAGAAATCTCCTCCAGTAGACATTTCAGCCCTGACACCACTAGATGGAACTGCTGGAGAGCAGTCTCAGGAATCCCCTCCTGTAGACAGTTTAGCACTGACACCACTAGATGGAGCTGCTGGAGCGGCCTCAGAAATCCCCTCCTGTAGACTGTTCAGCACTGATACCACTATATGGAGCTGCTGGAGCGCAGCCTCAGAAATCCCCTCCTGTAGACAGTTCAGCACTGCCACCACTAGATGGAGCTGTTGGAGCGGCCTCAGAAATCCCCTCCTGTAGACAGTTCAGCACTGACACCACTATATGGAGCTGCTGGAGCGCAGCCTCAGAAATCCCCTCCTGTAGACAGTACATCACTGACACCACTAGATGGAGCTGCTGGAGCGCTGCCTCAGAAATCCCCTCCTGTAGACAGTTCAGCACTGACAACACTAGATGAAGCTGCTGGAGCGCGGCCTCAGATGTCCCATCCTGTAGACAGTTCAGCCCTGACACCACTAGATGGAGCTGCTGGAGCGCGGCCTCAGAAATCCCCTCCTGTAGACAATTTAGCACTGACACCACTAGATGGAGCTGCTGGAGCGTGGCCTCAGAAATCCCCTCCTGTAGACAGTTCAGGCCTGACACCACTAGATGGAGCTGCTGGAGCGCGCCCTCAGAAATCCCCTCCTGTAGACAGTTTAGCACTGTCACCACTAGATGGAGCTGCAGGAGCACGGCCTCAGTAATCCCCTCCTGTAGACAGTTCAGCACTCTCACCACTAGATGGACCTGCTGGACAGCGGCCTCAGAAATCCCCTCCTGTAGACAGTTCAGCACTGACACCACTAGATGGACCTGCTGGAGCGCGGCCTCAGAAATCCCCTCCAGTAGACAGTTCAGCCCTGACACCACTAGATGGAGCTGCTGGAGAGCGGCCTCAGAAATCCCCTCCTGTAGACATTTTAGCACTGACACCACTAGATGGACCTGCTGGAGCGTGGCCTCAGAAATCCCCTCCTGTAGACAGTTCAGCACTGAAACCACTAGATGGAGCTGCTGTAGAGCGGCCTCAGAAATCCCCTCCTGTAGACAGTTCAGCACTGACACCACTAGATGGAGCTGCTGGAGCTCGGTCTCAGAAATCCCCTCCTGTAGACAGTTCAGCCCTGACACCACTAGATAGAGCTGCTGGAGAACGGCCTCAGAAATCCCCTCCTGTAGACACTTTGACACTGACACCACTAGATGGAGCTGCTGGAGAGCGGCCTCAGAAATCCCCTCCTGTAGACAGTTCAGCACTGCCACCACTAGATGGAGCTGCCGGAGCACGGCCTCAGAAATCCCCTCCTGTAGACAGTTCACCACTGACACCACTAGATGGAGCTGCTGGAGCGAGGCCTCAGAAATCCCCTCCAGTAGACAGTACAGCACTGACACCACTAGATGGAGCTGCTGGAGCATTGCCGCAGAAATCCCCTCCTGTAGACAGTTCAGCACTGCCACCACTAGATGGAGCTGCTGGAGCGCGGCCTCAGAAATCCCCTCCTGTAGACAGTTCAGCACTGACACCAATAGATGGAGCTGCTGGAGCGCCGCCTCAGAAATCCCCTCCTGTAGACAGTTCAGCACTGACACCACTAGATGGAGTTACTGGAGCGCGGCCTCAGAAATCCCCTCCTGTAGACTGTTCAGTGCTAACACCACTAGCTGGAGCGCAGCCTCAGAAATCCCCTCCTGTAGACAGTACAGCACTGACACCACTAGATGGAGCTGCTGGAGCGCGGCCTCAGATATCCCGTCCTGTAGACAGTTTAGCACTGACACCACTAGATGGAGCTGCTGGAGCGCGGCCACAGAAATCCCCTCCTGTAGACAGTTCAGCACTGGCACCACTAGATGGAGCTGCTGGAGCACGGCCTCAGAAATCCCCTCCTGTAGACAGTTTAACCCTGTCACCACTAGATGGAGCTGCTGAAGCACTGCCTCAGAAATCCCCTCCTGTAGACAGTTCAGCACTGACACCACTAGATGGAGCTGCTGGAGCGCGGCCTCAGAAATCCCTCCTGTAGACAGTTTTGCCCTGACACCACTAAATAGACCTGCTGGAGCGAGGCCTCAGAAATCCCCTCCTGCAGACAGTTCAGCCCTGACACCACTAGATGGACCTGCTGGAGCGCGGCCTCAGAAATCCCCTCCTGTAGACAGTTCAGCACTGACACCACTAGATGGACCTGCTGGAGCGCGGCCTCAGAAATCTCCTCCAGTAGACATTTCAGCCCTGACACCACTAGATGGAACTGCTGGAGAGTGGTCTCAGAAATCCCCTCCTGTAGACAGTTTAGCACTGACACCACTAGATGGAGCTGCTGGAGCGTGGCCTCAGAAATCCCCTCCTGTAGACAGTTCAGCACTGACACCACTAGATGGACCTGCTGGAGCGCGGCCTCAGAAATCTCCTCCAGTAGACATTTCAGCCCTGACACCACTAGATGGAACTGCTGGAGAGCAGTCTCAGAAATCCCCTCCTGTAGACAGTTTAGCACTGACACCACTAGATGGAGCTGCTGGAGCGGCCTCAGAAATCCCCTCCTGTAGACTGTTCAGCACTGATACCACTATATGGAGCTGCTGGAGCGCAGCCTCAGAAATCCCCTCCTGTAGACAGTTCAGCACTGTCACCACTAGATGGAGCTGTTGGAGCGGCCTCAGAAATCCCCTCCTGTAGACAGTTCAGCCCTGACACCACTAGAAGGAGCAGCAGGAGCGCGGCCTCAGAAATCCCCTCCTGTAGACAGTACATCACTGACACCACTAGATGGAGCTGCTGGAGCGCTGCCTCAGAAATCCCCTCCTGTAGACAGTTCAGCACTGACACCACTAGATGAAGCTGCTGGAGAGCGGCCTCAGATGTCCCATCCTGTAGACAGTTCAGCCCTGACACCACTAGATGGAGCTGCTGGAGCGCGGCCTCAGAAATCCCCTCCTGTAGACAATTTAGCACTGACACCACTAGATGGAGCTGCTGGAGCGTGGCCTCAGAAATCCCCTCCTGTAGACAGTTCAGGCCTGACAACACTAGATGGAGCTGCTGGAGCGCGGCCTCAGAAATCCCCTCCTGTAGACAGTTTAGCACTGTCACCACTAGATGGAGCTGCAGGAGCGCGGCCTCAGTAATCCCTTCCTGTAGACATTTCAGCACTCTCACCACTAGATGGACCTGCTGGAGAGCGGCCTCAGAAATCCCCTCCTGTAGACAGTTCAGCACTGACACCACTAGATGGACCTGCTGGAGCGCGGCCTCAGAAATCCCCTCCAGTAGACAGTTCAGCCCTGACACCACTAGATGAAGCTGCTGGAGAGCGGCCTCAGAAATCCCCTCCTGTAGACAGTTTAGCACTGACACCACTAGATGGACCTGCTGGAGCGTGGCCTCAGAAGTCCCCTCCTGTAGACAGTTCAGCACTGAAACCACTAGATGGAGCTGCTGGAGAGCGCCTCAGAAATCCCCTCCTGTAGACAGTTCAGCACTGACACCACTAGATGGAGCTGCTGGAGCTCGGTCTGAGAAATCCCCTCCTGTAGACAGTTCAGCCCTGACACCACTAGATGGAGCTGCTGGAGAACGGCCTCAGAAATCCCCTCCTGTAGACACTTTGACACTGACACCACTAGATGGAGCTGCTGGAGAGCGGCCTCAGAAATCCCCTCCTGTAGACAGTTCAGCACTGCCACCACTAGATGGAGCTGCCGGAGCACGGCCTCAGAAATTCCCTCCTGTAGACAGTTCAGCACTGACACCACTAGATGGAGCTGCTGGAGCGAGGCCTCAGAAATCCCCTCCTGTAGACAGTACAGCACTGTCACCACTAGATGGAGCTGCTGGAGCATTGCCGCAGAAATCCCCTCCTGTAGACAGTTCAGCACTGCCACCACTAGATGGAGCTGCTGGAGCGCGGCCTCAGAAATCCCCTCCTGTAGACAGTTCAGCCCTGACACCAGTAGATGGAGCTGCTGGAGCGCAGCCTCAGAAATCCCCTCCTGTAGACAGTTCAGTGCTGACACCACTAGATGAAGCTGCCGGAGAGAGGCCTCTGAAATCCCCTCCTGTAGACAGTTCAGCACTGCCACCACTAGATGGAGCTGCTGGAGCGTAGCCTCAGAAATCCCCTCCTGTAGACAGTTCAGCACTGACACCACTAGATGGAGCTGCTGAAGCGTGGCCTCAGAAATCCCCTCCTGTAGACAGTTCAGCACTGACACCAATAGATGGAGCTGCTGGAGCGCGGCCTCAGAAATCCCCTACTGTAGACAGTACAGCAATGACACCACTAGATGGTGCTGCTGGAGCGCGGCCTCAGAAATTCCCTCCTGTAGACAGTTCAGCTCTGCCACCACTAGATGGAGCTGCTGGAGCGCGGCCTCAGAAATCCCTCCTGTAGACGGTTCAGTGCTGACACCACTAGATGGAGCTGCTGGTGCGTGGCCTCAGAAATCCTCTCCTGTAGACAGTTCAGCCCTCACACCACTAGATGGACCTGCTGGAGCGTGGCCTCAAAAATCCCCTCCTGTAGACTGTTTAGCCCTAACACCACTAGATGGAGCTGCTGGAGCGCGGCCTCAGAAATCCGCTCCTGTAGACAGTTCAGCACTGACACCACTAGATGGAGCAGCTGCAGCGCGGCCTCAGAAATCCCCTCCTGTAAACAGTTCAGCACTGACACCACTAGATGGAGCTGCTGGAGCGCAGCCTCAGAAATCCCCTCCTGTAGACTGTTCAGCACTGACACCACTAGATGGTGCTGCTGGTGCGCAGCCTCAGAAATCCCCTCCTGTGGACAGTTCAGCACTGACACCACTAGATGGAGCTGCTGGAGCCGCCTCAGAAATCCCCCTCCTGTAGACAGTTCAGCACTGACACCACTAGATGGAGCTGCTGCAGCGCAGCCTCAGAAATCCCCTTCTGTAGACAGTTCAGTGACGCGCCCCTGGGCCTGCTGTGTCGCGCAGTGTCTCGCGCACGGGCCTTACCCGGAACCGGATCAGATGAGGGTTGTAGTCTCCGAGTGGCGGGGACCCGGTCCGTGCCCAGGGAGTCAAACTCAGTGTGTGGCAGTCTTGATAGATGTTATTTGAGTGTCGACTACGCCACCCGTTGATTTGCAGCTATGGAGCTGCCGCTGCAGGGCAGACCGCTGAGGCCGGTGTAGAATTGTGCAGCGTGATAGTATAACCCCCAACGGGAGGGGTATGGCCTCAGGGCAGCCGACGTGGAAGATGGGGGTAGCAGGAACCACTCAGAGACGGTGCGGTGTAATTCAGGGTCTTTACTGGTAACAACGATAGACCCTCCCGGAGTACTTGCTAGCGAACGGGGCCTGGTCAGTCCTTGAGCAGATGGGATCTCCCCTGGCCAGGCGGAGTTGTAGGCCTCCCAAACTGACTGTACTCTTCTGGCTACCTTGCTAGAAGCGGATATAAGTAGCCCACGTCCCTGAGTGTACCGTGTGGTGCTCACCCGTATGGCCGGTGACTCGGGGCCTTCTAATGGCTTCCGCTCCACGATGGCGGTGCTGGTCCCACGCGTGTGACCGTGCCTTCGGGTTTCTGGGCCTGAGGACCTGAAATCCCCTGCCGGTCGGCTTCTGCTGCTGGGTAAGAGTTAGTCCCCACAGCCTCGGACGCCGGGTCCGGTAAGAAAGCTTCTCAGTCAGGGCGAGCTCTGCAGCTGCCAGCCCCTGACTCGTAGTAGTATTGCTCCCACTGAGCTTCTGCTGTTTCTTCCTATGACTGTTTCTCGTCTCTACTTCTTCTCTACACCTAACCCTGCCTCAGCCCCGGGTTTTTATAGGGGAAGTTCTTCCCCTCCCAAGACTGGGCAGGAGGTGTGGCATGCACAGGATCCCTGACCAAAGGACCTCCCACCTGCTCTCAGACATAACATTACATTACTGTGGGAAACCAGACCCCTGGGGTGCCACATTCCCCCCTAGTGAAATTTAGTACTCCGGGACTAAACATATTTTAGAAAAACATAACAAGATATAACAACAATAACAGTACAATAAGAAGAAACACATAAAGGTGGTCACGGCATGTCCGTAACCGGGTGCAGTCTTTGAAGAAAAGCAAGGTGTCCATTTCACCAAAACAGGGAGACGTAACCAGGTAGGGGTTTGTCCTGCCCCGAGTCCTTAACAGTCTTTAGTCCATCCTGGGTTACGCTCCAACTATGTACAAGGGATTCCCGGTAAATCCACCAAGGACTCCTACAAATAACTAGAAACACAAAATTATACACAAGCAACAATACACAGGTAAACATAAATAAAACAATTTATACACTTCAAATCCTCCAACGTGTGGGTAACTGGCCTCTAGTGGCCCTAGTGGACCTACGGAGCTGACTGTCTAGCCCTGAACTACAGGGTGTAGGAGCTGTCAAGGGTAAACTGGGCAGCTGTCTACCGGCTCTTTGGCTCACTAGGGATATGGCAGGCTCACTGCAAGCAGAGGGTTGATCCTCCTGGTCTGCTGGTGTGGGGTCTTCTGCCTCCTGGACCGGCTGTTCTTCCAGCTCTACCTGTTGCTCCGTAGGTGCTTGGGATGCTGGTTGGAGGAAGGTGAGTACGGGTACCACAACTGCACCAATGACTTGAGTCCAAGACCGAGGGAAGTCCCCGAGCACAGTACTAACCATATCTTCCCTTTCCTCTACGGGTCGATGGTCTTCTTGTTCCTCTTCAGGGTTCCTCAGTTGTTCGGGACACTTTTTCAGGTGGTCCCGGGATACAATGGCTGTGGTTTCCCCTCCGTCTTTACTGATGGTACAAACCTTCGGGTTCTCGTGGCTTGAGGGCAGTACGGTGTACGGGTCCTTCTCCCACTGGTCGTCCAACTTGTGGAGCCGTCTCTTCCTCTTCAAGACCTGCTCTCCGGGTACCAGGGGAACAGCGGGAGCATACTGGTTGTAAGTTTTCTCTTGTCTTTCCCTAGCCTGACAGAGACTTCGCTCCACGCTCTCCTGTACTCTCCGGTACTGCTGCTGCCTCTCTGTGTCCCAGTCTGCTTCTGGTGAAGTGTCCTCGGGTGTCAGGACTCCCATTTCCAGGTCAACAGGTAACTTACCAGGTCTTGCCCTCATTAGGTAAGCCGGGGTACAGTTGGTGGAACCTACCGGGATGTGGTTGTATAGGTCCACCAGATCGGGCAGCTTCTCAGGCCACAGACTGCGTTCTTCCAGGGGCAACGTTTTCAGAAGATCCATTACCACCTGGTTCATTTTCTCACAAAGTCCATTAGTTTGCGGATGATAGGGTGTCGTCCTTATCTTCCGGCAGCCATACAGAGTGCAGAATTCTTGGAAGACCTCCGCTTCAAAGGCAGGTCCCTGGTCTGTCAACACTTGGTCCGGGTACCCGTGTGGACGGCAGAAATGCTGCTGGAAGGCTCTCGCTGCTGTTCGAGCTGTTAAGTCCTTGACGGGGACGACAACCAAGAACCGGGAGTAGTGATCCACGATGGTTAGTGCGTAGACGTAGCCACTTGTGCTTGGGGTCAGTTTTACATGATCCAAGGCTACCAGTTCCAACGGCTGCCGGGTGACGATGGACTGCAGGGGAGTCTTCTGGCTGGCACGGTCCTTCCTTCTTAGAGCCGTTACCTTCCTCCGGGTGAGATGGAGGCAAGGGTTCCACAGATTGTATAGCATTTTGGTTAATGGTATATAATTTGGCTAGCGTGGCATACCGGGGCAGGTACACTTCCCTCTTCCCGATATTGATTATGCGAACGGGCACCCTCCCATGGCGTACATTAACCACCCCCCGTGCTGTCAAGATGGTGGGCCTACTGTCTGAGTAAACTGGTTCTACCATTGCCTGGTAATCTCTACCTCTCAGACCAATAGCTGCCCGGCACCAAATCATCATTTCACTTTTTGGGGGCATGGCAATAGGAAAAGGGTCACACATTCTTACGCTACCAATCTCACCGCCGGAGAGTTCCACCTGTTGCCGTCGCATCAGTGCCCGGATCTCTTTCTGGAGCTCCCGCTGCTCACCGGAGCTGGCGTTCTTGGCAACCTGCTGTAAAAGGAAAATCACCTCTGCAAGACAATTTTCAATTACATTAGTTCCTAGCGTTATCTTTGGGTGACTCTCGTGTTTGTCAATGTCTACAATAATCAGTCCCTGTGCTGCTAGTTCGACTCTACCAATTTTAATGGTCGCCTCTTTAAATCCGATCTGTGGCCCGGGCTGACCATTGCTGGCGATGATACTCAAGTCGTCGTCAGGGTAGCGGGTTATATCCGAGTCATTCCAGTACTGCTTGAAGAGCACGTACGGGATGGTGGTGACCTGTGACCCGGTGTCCAGTAGGGCACTCATAGGGATGCCATCCAGTACCACAGGCAAGACTGGACGTCCTCCGACATATTTGTCGCGCCAGTTCGATGGGCCTGGTGATCTTTTTCCTGGGGGTTGGCCCTCTACCCCCAGGTTGTGCCAGTTTAAAGGACAGTACCTTGCCATATGTCCGGGTTGATTGCAGCGGCGGCAGATGGGTCGTCCGTCCTCGTTGTACCGGTCACTGGGTCTTCCTCTGGCCGGTGGGGTCCTCCTTGGTCGACGCCACGGGATGTTCTCCGGTCCGGATGCCAGCTGGATCTTCCCTGGAGTGGAAGCCTGTAAAGACTGCACAGTTCGGGTTAACGCAGCAACGCTTTTAGCTAGCTCTTGGACCTGATGGTGCAGGTCTGGAGCCGGGTCATTGTTCAAAGCCTGCGCATCAGCCCCTACAGGCCCTGCCGACAAGGGCGCCGCCTCCTGGTGGTAAGTGATAGCTGGGCGCCTGTGGGTCACAACGCCATCCGGTGCCGGTTCTCGGAGCACCCGGATGGCTCTGTCCTTGAACTGTGCAAATCCCAGATGAGGGTCCTGTAGGGCCATTGCCCGCAACTGGGTTCGGTGGGCATTGCAATATAAACCCTCTATAAATTGTTCAGTCAACAGCCTGTCCTCGTCTCCCACGCCGTCAGGGTCGGTCTGCTTAACGGCTCTCAGGGCCTCTTGTAGGTTCAGGGCATAGTCCCTTATACTCTCATGGGCCCGCTGTTTGCACCCGTAGAATCTAAGCTTGATCTCGGCTGAGGTGCGGGTATCAAAGGTGTCCCTCAGCCGGGTTAGTATCCCTGCGACAGTCCTCCCCCCAGGTGGCCAGGACTTTACCTCCCTTCGGGCTGCTCCGGTTAATTGGGCCACCAGGATGCTCACTTTTTGCTCCTCTGTGAGGGGGTACACCTGGAAGAGGCTATCCAGCCTTTCTCTAAAGTCCTGCAGGGTATGTGACTCCCCTGAGTACTGGGGTAGCCAGGCTGCCCCCGGGATATAGGGCATGGTGAAAGGCATGACCGCGACAGCGGTGGCGCTGGCGGGGGTTGAAGCGGTGAAGCTCTCCTCCGTATCCGACATCCTTCTCCCCCCTAGTGGACCGTGGCCTACCTTGCGATGATCCTCTTCCGTAGGCCGCGGCTCCGCAGTGGATCGTCAGGGTTGAGGACCTTCCGTCGCGCTCCGGTGACGTCGGCGTCTGCTGGGCTCCTTCCAGGACCTTACGCAACGTCCGGACGTGACGCGGGGCTTCAGTTCTCGCGGGCTTTTCGGAGTCCACGCCCCTCTTCTTCCCGCGCAGCATCCTCAAGATGGCGTCCAATGGCGGGAAAACTCCACGGATGGCGGGAAGAAGGCTGAAGATGGCGCCGGATGGCGGGAATCTTCACAGATGGCGGGAGGAAGGCTGAAAATGGCGCCGGATGGCGGGAATCTTCACCGATGGCGGGAAAACTTCACGGATGGTAAGTTTTAAAAGTCTCTTTTTCAGGCACGCAGTACCCGGTGGTTGCGGGCACGAAATCCTGCTGACTACGCCAAAGTTGACGCGCCCCTGGGCCTGCTGTGTCGCGCAGTGTCTCGCGCACGGGCCTTACCCGGAACCGGATCAGATGAGGGTTGTAGTCTCCGAGTGGCGGGGACCCGGTCCGTGCCCAGGGAGTCAAACTCAGTGTGTGGCAGTCTTGATAGATGTTATTTGAGTGTCGACTACGCCACCCGTTGATTTGCAGCTATGGAGCTGCCGCTGCAGGGCAGACCGCTGAGGCCGGTGTAGAATTGTGCAGCGTGATAGTATAACCCCCAACGGGAGGGGTATGGCCTCAGGGCAGCCGACGTGGAAGATGGGGGTAGCAGGAACCACTCAGAGACGGTGCGGTGTAATTCAGGGTCTTTACTGGTAACAACGATAGACCCTCCCGGAGTACTTGCTAGCGGACGGGGCCTGGTCAGTCCTTGAGCAGATGGGATCTCCCCTGGCCAGGCGGAGTTGTAGGCCTCCCAAACTGACTGTACTCTTCTGGCTACCTTGCTAGAAGCGGATATAAGTAGCCCACGTCCCTGAGTGTACCGTGTGGTGCTCACCCGTATGGCCGGTGACTCGGGGCCTTCTAATGGCTTCCGCTCCACGATGGCGGTGCTGGTCCCACGCGTGTGACCGTGCCTTCGGGTTTCTGGGCCTGAGGACCTGAAATCCCCTGCCGGTCGGCTTCTGCTGCTGGGTAAGAGTTAGTCCCCACAGCCTCGGATGCCGGGTCCGGTAAGAAAGCTTCTCAGTCAGGGCGAGCTCTGCAGCTGCCAGCCCCTGACTCGTAGTAGTATTGCTCCCACTGAGCTTCTGCTGTTTCTTCCTATGACTGTTTCTCGTCTCTACTTCTTCTCTACACCTAACCCTGCCTCAGCCCCGGGTTTTTATAGGGGAAGTTCTTCCCCTCCCAAGACTGGGCAGGAGGTGTGGCATGCACAGGATCCCTGACCAAAGGACCTCCCACCTGCTCTCAGACATAACATTACATTACTGTGGGAAACCAGACCCCTGGGGTGCCACATCAGCACTGACACCACTAGATGGAGCTGCTGGAGCGCAGCCTCAGAAATCCCCTCCTGTAGACAGTTCAACACTGACTCCACTAGATGGAGCTGCTGGAGCCGCCTCAGAAATCCCCCTCCTGTAGACAGTTCAGCACTGACACCACTAGATGGAGCTGCTGCAGCGCAGCCTCAGAAATCCCCTTCTGTAGACAGTTCAGCACTGACACCACTAGATGGAGCTGTTGGAGCACAGCCTTTGAAATCCCCTCCTGTAGACAGTTTAGTGCTGACTCCACTAGATGGAGCTGCTGGAGCGCAGCCTCAGAAATCCCCTCCTGTAGACAGTTCAGCACTGACTCCACTAGATGGAGCAGCTGGATCACGGTCTCAGGAATCCCCTCTTGTAGACAGTACAGCACTGACACCACTAGATGGAGCTGTCGGAGCGCGGCCTCTGAAATCGCCTCCTGTAGACAGTTCAGCACTGACACCACCAGATGGAGCTGCTGGAGCGTAGCCTCAGAAATCCCCTCCAGTAGACAGTTCATTGCTGACACCACTAGATGGAGCTGCTGGAGCTGCCTCAGAAATCCCCTCCTGTAGACAGTTCAGCCCTGACACCAGTAGATGGAGCTGCTGGAGGGCGGCCTCAGAAATCCCCTCCAGTAGACAGTTCAGCCCTGACACCACTAGATGGAGCTGCTGGAGCGTGGCCTCAGAAATCCCCTCCTGTAGACAGTTCAGCACTGACACCACTAGATGGAGCTGCTGGAGCGTGGCCTCAGAAATCCCCTCCTGTAGACAGTTCAGCCCTGACACCACTAGATGGAGATGTTGGAGCGCGGCCTCAGAAATCCCCTCCTGTGGACAGTTCAGCACTGACACCAGTAGATGGAGCTGCTGGAGCGTGGCCTCAGAAATCCCCTCCTGCAGACAGTATAGCACTGACACCACTAGATAGAGCTGCTGGAGCGTGGCCTCAGAAATACCCTCCTGTAGACAGTTCAGCACTACCACCAGTAGATGGAGCTGCTAGAGCACGGCCTCAGAAATACCCTCCTTTAGACAGTTCAGCACTGACACCACTAGATGGAGCTGCTGGAGTGCGGCCTCAGAAATCCACTCCTGTAGACAGTTCAGCTCTGAAACTACTAGATGGAGCTGCTGGAGCGCGGTCTCAGAAATCCACTCCTGTAAACAGTTCAGCACTGCCACCACCAGATGGAGCTGCTAGAGCATGGCCTCAGAAATCCCCTCCTGTAGACAGTTCAACACTGACACCACTAGATGGAGCAGCTGGAGCGCGGCCTCAGAAATCCCCTGCTGTAGACAGATCAGCACTGACACCACTAGATGGAGCTGCTGGAGCGCGGTCTAAGAAATCCACTCCTGTAGACAGTTCAGCCCTGACACCACTAGATGGAGCTACTGGAGCTTGGCCTCAGAAATCCCCTACTGTAGACAGTTCAGCACTGACACCACTAGATGGAGCTACTGGAGCGTGGCCTCAGAAATCCCCTCCTGTAGACAGTTCAGCACTGCCACCACTAGATGGAGCTGCTGGAGCGAGGCCTCAGAAATCCCCTCCTGTACACAGTACAGCACTGTCACCACTAGATGGAGCTGCTGGAGCATTGCCGCAGAAATCCCCTCCTGTAGACAGTTCAGCACTGACACCACTTGATGGAGCTGCTGGAGCACGGCCTCAGAAATCCACTCCTGTAGACAGTTCAGCACTGACACCACTATATGGAGCTGCTGGAGCGCAGCCTCAGAAATCCCCTCCTGTAGACAGTACATCACTGACACCACTAGATGACTGCTGGAGCGCTGCCTCAGAAATCCCCTCCTGTAGACAGTTCAGCACTGACACCACTAGATGAAGCTGCTGGAGCGCGGCCTCAGATGTCCCCTCCTGTAGACAGTTCAGCCCTGACACCACTAGATGGAGCTGCTGGAGCGCGGCCTCAGAAATCCCCTCCTGTAGACAGTTTAGCACTGACACCACTAGATGGAGCTGCTGGAGCGTGGCCTCAGAAATCCCCTCCTGTAGACAGTTCAGCCCTGACACCACTAGATGGAGCTGCTGGAGCGCGGCCTCAGAAATCCCCTCCTGTAGACAGTTTAGCACTGACACCACTAGATGGAGCTGCAGGAGCGCGGCCTCAGAAATCCCCTCCTGTAGACAGTTCAGCACTGTCACCACTAGATGGACCTGCTGGAGAGCGGCCTCAGAAATCCCCTCCTGTAGACAGTTCAGCACTGACACCACTAGATGGACCTGCTGGAGCGCGGACTCAGAAATCCCCTCCAGTAGACAGTTCAGCCCTGACACCACTAGATGGAGCTGCTGGAGACCGGCCTCAGAAATCCCCTCCTGTAGACAGTTTAGCACTGACACCACTAGATGGAGCTGCTGGAGCGTGGCCTCAGAAATCCCCTCCTGTAGACAGTTCAGCACTGAAACCACTAGATGGAGCTGCTGGAGCGCGGTCTCAGAAATCCCCTCCTGTAGACAGTTCAGCCCTGACACCACTAGATGGAGCTGCTGGAGCGCGGCCTCAGAAATCCCCTCCTGTAGACACTTTGACACTGACACCACTAGATGGAGCTGCTGGAGATCGGCCTCAGAAATCCCCTCCTGTAGACAGTTCAGCACTGACACCACTAGATGGAGCTGCTGGAGCGAGGCCACAGAAATCCCCTCCTGTATACAGTACAGCACTGACACCACTAGATGGAGCTGCTGGAGCATTGCCGCAGAAATCCCCTCCTGTAGACAGTTCAGCACTGCCACCACTAGATGGAGCAGGTGGAGCGCGGCCTCAGAAATTCCCTCCTGTAGACAGTTCAGCCCTGACACCAGTATATGGAGCTGCTGGAGCGCAGCCTCAGAAATCCCCTCCTGTAGACAGTTCAGTGCTGACACCACTAGATGAAGCTGCCGGAGAGAGGCCTCTGAAATCCCCTCCTGTAGACAGTTCAGCACTGCCACCACTAGATGGAGCTGCTGGAGCGTAGCCTCAGAAATCCCCTCCTGTAGACAGTTCAGCACTGACACCACTAGATGGAGCTGCTGGAGCGTGGCCTCAGAAATCCCCTCCTGTAGACAGTTCAGCACTGACACCAATAGATGGAGCTGCTGGAGCGCGGCCTCAGAAATCCCCTCCTGTAGACAGTACAGCACTGACACCACTAGATGGAGCTGCTGGAGCGCGGCCTCAGAAATTCCCTCCTGTAGACAGTTCAGCTCTGCCACCACTAGATGGAGCTGCTGGAGCACTGGCCTCAAAAATCCCCTCCTGTAGACAGTTCAGCACTGACACCACTAGATGGAGCTGCTGGAGCGCGGCCTCAGAAATTCCCTCCTGTAGACAGTTCAGCTCTGCCACCACTAGATGGAGCTGCTGGAGCGCGGCCTCAGAAATTCCTCCTGTAGACAGTTCAGCTCTGCCACCACTAGATGGAGCTGCTGGAGCACTGGCCTCAGAAATCCCCTCCTGTAGACAGTTCAGCACTGACACCACTAGATGGAGCTGCTGGAGTGCGGCCTCAGAAATTCCCTCCTGTAGACAGTTCAGCTCTGCCACCACTAGATGGAGCTGCTGGAGCGCGGCCGCAGAAATCCCTCCTGTAGACAGTTCAGTGCTGACACCACTAGATGGAGCTGCTGGTGCGTGGCCTCAGAAATCCCCTCCTGTAGACAGTTCAGCCCTGACACCACTACATGGACCTGCTGGAGCACGGCCTCAGAAATCCCCTCCTGTAGACAGTTCAGCCCTGACACCACTAGATGGAGCTGCTGGTGCGTGGCCTCAGAAATCCCCTCCTGTAGACAGTTCAGCACTGACACCACTAGATGGAGCTGCTGGAGCGTGGCCTCAAAAATCCCCTCCTGTAGACTGTTCAGCCCTAACACCACTAGATGGAGCTGCTGGAGCGCGGCCTCAGAAATCCACTCCTGTAGACAGTTCAGCACTGAAACCACTAGATGGAGCAGCTGCAGCGCGGCCTCAGAAATCCCCTCCTGTAAACAGTTCAGCACTGACACCACTAGATGGAGCTGCTGGAGCGCAGCCTCAGAAATCCCCTCCTGTAGACTGTTCAGCACTGACACCACTAGATGGTGCTGCTGGTGTGCAGCCTCAGAAATCCCCTCCTGTGGACAGTTCATCACTGACACCACTAGATGGAGCTGCTGGAGCCGCCTCAGAAATCCCCCTCCTGTAGACAGTTCAGCACTGACACCACTAGATGGAGCTGCTGCAGCGCAGCCTCAGAATTCCCCTTCTGTAGACAGTTCAACACTGACACCACTAGATGGAGCTGTTGGAGCGCAGCCTTTGAAATCCCCTCCTGTAGACAGTTTAGTGCTGACACAACTAGATGGAGCTGTCAGAGCGCGACCTCAGAAAAACCCTCCAGTAGACAGTTCAGCACTGACTCCACTAGATGGAGCAGCTGGATCACGGTCTCAGAAATCCCCTCTTGTAGACAGTACAGCACTGACACCACTAGATGGAGCTGTCGGAGCGCGGCCTCTGAAATCACCTCCTGTAGACAGTTCAGCACTGACACCACCAGATGGAGCTGCTGGAGCGTAGCCTCAGAAATCCCCTCCAGTAGACAGTTCATTGCTGACACCACTAGATGGAGCTGCTGGAGCTGCCTCAGAAATCCCCTCCTGCAGACAGTTTAGCCCTGACACCAGTAGATGGAGCTGCTGGAGCGTGGCCTCAGAAATCCCCTCCTGTAGACAGTTCAGCACTGACACCACTAGATGGAGCTGCTGGAGCTGCCTCAGAAATCCCCTCCAGTAGACAGTTCAGCCCTGACACCACTAGATGGAGCTGCTGGAGCGTGGCCTCAGAAATCCCCTTCAGTAGACAGTTCAGCCCTGACACCACTAGATGGAGCTGCTGGAGCGTGGCCTCAGAAAGCCCCTCCTGTAGACAGTTCAGCACTGACACCACTAGATGGAGCTGCTGGAGCGCGGCCTCAGAAATCCCCTCCTGCAGACAGTTCAGTCCTGACACCACTAGATGGAGATGCTGGAGCGCGGCCTCAGAAATCCCCTCCTGTGGAGAGTTCAGCACTGACACCACTAGATGGAGCTGCTGGAGCGTGGCCTCAGAAATACCCTCCTGTAGACAGTACAGCACTGACACCACTAGATGGAGCTGCTGGAGCGTGGCCTCAGAAATCCCCTCCTGTAGACAGTTCAGCACTGCCACCACTAGATGGAGCTGCTAGAGCACGGCCTCAGAAATCCCCTCCTGTAGACAGTTCAGCACTGACACCACTAGATGGAGCTGCTGGAGTGCGGCCTCAGAAATCCCCTCCTGTAGACAGTTCAGCTCTGACACTACTAGATGGAGCTGCTGGAGCACGGCCTCAGAAATCCCCTCCTGTAAACAGTTCAGCACTGCCACCACTAGATGGAGCTGCTAGAGCACGGCCTCAGAAATCCCCTCCTGTAGACAGTTCAGCACTGACACCACTAGATGGAGCTGCTGGAGCGCGGCCTCAGAAATCCCCTGCTGTAGACAGATCAGCACTGACACCACTAGATGGAGCTGCTGGAGCGCGGTCTAAGAAAACCACTCGTGTAGACAGTTCAGCACTGACACCACTAGATGGAGCTACTGGAGCGTGGCCTCAGAAATCCCCTCCTGTAGACAGTTCCGCACTGACACCACTAGATGGAGCTGCTGGAGCGCGGCCTCAGAAATCCCCTGCTGTAGACAGATCAGCACTGACACCACTAGATGGAGCTGCTGGAGCGCGGTCTAAGAAAACCACTCGTGTAGACAGTTCAGCACTGACACCACTAGATGGAGCTGCTGGAGCGCGGACTCAGAAATCCCCTCCTGTAGACAGTTCAGTGCTGACACCACTAGATGGAGCTGCTGGAGCGCGGCCTCAGAAATCCCTTCCTGTAGACAGGTCAGCCCTGACACCATTAGATGGAGCTGCTGGAGCAGCCTCAGAAATCCCCTCCTGTAGACAGTTCAGCGCTGACACCACTAGATGAAGCTGCCGGAGAGAGGCCTCTGAAATCCCCTCCTGTAGACAGTTCAGCACTGACACCACTAGATGGAGCTGCTGGAGTGCGGCCTCAGAAATCCCCTCCTGTAGACAGTTCAGCTCTGACACCACTAGATGGAGCTGCTGGAGCGCGGCCTCAGAAATCCCCTCCTGTAAACAGTTCAGCACTGCCACCACTAGATGGAGCTGCTAGAGCACGGCCTCAGAAATCCCCTCCTGTAGACAGTTCAGCACTGACACCACTAGATGGAGCTGCTGGAGCGCGGCCTCAGAAATCCCCTGCTGTAGACAGATCAGCACTGACACCACTAGTTGGAGCTGCTGGAGCGCGGTCTAAGAAATCCACTCCTGTAGACAGTTCATCCCTAACACCACTAGATGGAGCTACTGGAGCGTGGCCTTAGAAATCCCCTCCTGTAGACAGTTCCGCACTGACACCACTAGATGGAGCTACTGGAGCGTGGCCTCAGAAATCCCCTCCTGTAGACAGTTCAGCACTGCCACCACTAGATGGAGCTGCTGGAGCGAGGCCTCAGAAATCCCCTCCTGTAGACAGTACAGCACTGACACCACTAGATGGAGCTGGTGGAGCATTGCCGCAGAAATCCCCTCCTGTAGACAGTTCAGCACTGCCACCACTAGATGGAGCTGCTGGAGCGCGGCCTCAGAAATCCCCTCCTGTAGACAGTTCAGCCCTTACACCAGAAGATGGAGCTGCTGGAGCGCAGCCTCAGAAATCCCCTCCTGTAGACAGTTCAGTGCTGACACCACTAGATGGAGCTGCTGGAGCGCGGCCTCAGAAATCCCCTCCTGTAGACAGTTCAGCCCTGACACCACTAGATGGAGCTGCTGGAGCAGCCTCAGAAATCCCCTCCTGTAGACAGTTCAGCTCTGACACCACTAGATGAAGCTGCCGGAGAGAGGCCTCTGAAATCCCCTCCTGTAGACAGTTCAGCACTGCCACCACTAGATGGAGCTGCTGGAGCGTAGCCTCAGAAATCCCCTCCTGTAGACAGTTCAGCACAGACACCACTAGATGGAGCTGCTGGAGCACGGCCTCAGAAATCCCCTCCTGTAGACAGTTCAGCACTAACACCAATAGATGGAGCTGCTGGAGCGCGGTCTCAGAAATTCCCTCCTGTAGACAGTTCAGCTCTGCCACCACTAGATGGAGCTGCTGGAGCGCGGCCTCAGAAATTCCCTCCTGTAGACAGTTCAGCTCTGACACTACTAGATGGAGCTGCTGGAGCGCGGTCTCAGAAATCCACTCCTGTAAACAGTTCAGCACTGCCACCACTAGATGGAGCTGCTAGAGCACAGCCTCAGAAATCCCCTCCTGTAGACAGTTCAGCACTGACAACACTAGATGGAGCTGCTGGAGCGTGGCCTCAGAAATCCCCTCCTGTAGACAATTCAGCACTGAAACCACTAGATGGAGCTGTTGAAGAGCGGCCTCAGAAATCCCCTCCTGTAGACAGTTCAGCACTGACACCACTAGATGGAGCTGCTGGAGCGCGGCCTCAGAAATCCCCTCCTGTAGACAGTTTAGCACTGACACCACTAGATGGACCTGCTGGAGCGCGGCCTCAGAAATCCCCTCCTGTAGACAGTTCAGCACTGACACCACTAGATGGAACTGCTGGAGCTCGGCCTCAGAAATCCCCTCCAGTAGACAATTCAGCCCTGACACCACTAGATGGAGCTGCTGGAGAGCGGCCTCAGAAATCCCCTCCTGTAGACAGTTCAGCACTGACACCACTAGATGGAGCTGCTGGAGCGCGGTCTCAGAAATCCCCTCATGTAGACAGTTCAGCCCTGACACCACTAGATGGAGCTGCTGGAGCGCGGCCTCAGAAATGCCCTCCTGTAGACACTTTGGCACTGACACCACTAGATGGAGCTGCTGGAGAGCGGCCTCAGAAATCCCCTCCTGTAGACAGTTCAGCACTGACACCACTAGATGGAGCTGCTGGAGCGAGGCCTCAGAAATCCCCTCCTGTAGACAGTTCAGCACTGCCACCACTAGATCGAGCTGCTGGAGCGCGGCCTCAGAAATCCCCTCCTGTAGACAGTTCAGCCCTGACACCAGTAGATGGAGCTGCTGGAGCGCAGCCTCAGAAATCCCCTCCTGTAGACAGTTCAGTGCTGACACCACTAGATGGAGCTGCCGGACAGAGGCCTCTGAAATCCCCTCCTGTAGACAGTTCAGCACTGCCACCACTAGATGGAGCTGCTGGAGCGCGGCCTCAGAAATCCCCTCCTGTAGACACTTTGGCACTGACACCACTAGATGGAGCTGCCGGACAGAGGCCTCTGAAATCCCCTCCTGTAGACAGTTCAGCACTGACACCACTAGATGGAGCTGCTGGAGCGAGGCCTCAGAAATCCCCTCCTGTAGACAGTACAGGACTGACACCACTAGATGGAGCTGCTGGAGCATTGCCGCAGAAATCCCCTCCTGTAGACAGTTTAGCCCTGTCACCACTAGATGGAGCTGCTGAAGCACTGCCTCAGAAATCCCCTCCTGTAGACAGTTTTGCCCTGACACCACTAAATGGACCTGCTGGAGCGCGGCCTCAGAAATCCCCTCCTGTAGACAGTTCAGCCCTGACACCACTAGATGGAGCTGCTGGAGCGCGGCCTCAGAAATCCCCTCCTGTAGACAGTTTAGCACTGACACCACTAGATGGAGCTGCTGGAGCGTGGCCTCAGAAATCCCATCCTGTAGACAGATCAGCACTGACACCACTAGATGGACCTGCTGGAGCGCGGCGTCAGAAATCTCCTCCAGTAGACATTTCAGCCCTGACACCACTAGATGGAACTGCTGGAAAGCGGTCTCAGAAATCCCCTCCTGTAGACAGTTTAGCCCTGACACCACTAGATGGAGCTGCTGGAGCGCGGCCTCAGAAATCCCCTCCTGTAGACACTTTGGCACTGACACCAATAGATGGAGCTGCTGGAGAGCGGCCTCAGAAATCCCCTCCTGTAGACAGTTCAGCACTGACACCACTAGATGGAGCTGCTGGAGCGAGGCCTCAGAAATCCCCTCCTGTAGACAGTACAGCACTGACACCACTAGATGGAGCTGCTGGAGCATTGCCGCAGAAATCCCCTCCTGTAGACAGTTCAGCACTGCCACGATTAGATGGAGCTGCTGGAGCGCGGCCTCAGAAATCCCCTCCTGTAGACAGTTCAGCCCTGACACCAGTAGATGGAGCTGCTGGAGCGCAGTCTCAGAAATCCCCTCCTGTAGACAGTTTAGCACTGACACCACTAGATGGAGCTGCTGGAGCGTGGCCTCAGAAATTCCCTCCTGTAGACAGTTCAGCACTGACACCACTAGATGGACCTGCTGGAGCGCGGCCTCAGAAATCCCCTCCTGTAGACAGTACAGCACTGACACCACTAGATGGAGCTGCTGGAGCGCGGCCTCAGAAATCTCCTCCAGTAGACATTTCAGCCCTGACACCACTAGATGGAACTGCTGGAGAGCAGTCTCAGAAATCCCCTCCTGTAGACAGTTCAGCACTGATACCACTATATGGAGCTGATGGAGCGCAGCCTCAGAAATCACCTCCTGTAGACAGTACATCACTGACACCACTAGATGGAGCTGCTGGAGCGCGGCCTCAGAAATCCCCTCCTGTAGACAGTTCAGCACTGACACCACTAAATGAAGCTGCTGGAGCGCGGCCTCAGATGTCCCCTCCTGTAGACAGTTGAGCCCTGACACCACTAGATGGAGCTGCTGGAGCGCGGCCTCAGAAATCCCCTCCTGTAGACAGATTAGCACTGACACCACTAGATGGAGCTGCTGGAGCGTGGCCTCAGAAATCCCCTCCTGTAGACAGTTCAGCCCTGACACCACTAGATGGAGCTGCTGGAGCGCAGTCTCAGAAATCCACTCCTGTTAACAGTTCAGCACTGCCACCACTAGATGGAGCTGCTAGAGCACGGCCTCAGAAATCCCCTCCTGTAGACAGTTCAGCACTGACACCACTAGATGGAGCTGCTGGAGCGTGGCCTCAGAAATCCCCTGCTGTAGACAGTTCAGCACTGAAACCACTGGATGGAGCTGCTGGAGAGCGGCCTCAGAAATCCCCTCCTGTAAACAGTTCAGCACTGACACAACTAGATGGAGCTGCTGGAGCGCGGTCTCAGAAATCCCCTCCTGTAGACAGTTCAGCCCTGACACCACTAGATGGAGCTGCTGGAGCGCGGCCTCAGAAATCCCCTCCTGTAGACACTTTGGCACTGACACCACTAGATGGAGCTGCTGGAGAGCGGCCTCAGAAATCCCCTCCTGTAGACAGTTCAGCACTGACACCACTAGATGGAGCTGCCGGAGCACGGCCTCAGAAATCCCCTCCTGTAGACAGTTCAGCACTGACACCACTAGATGGAGCTGCTGAAGCGTGGCCTCAGATATCCCCTCCTGTAGACAGTTCAGCCCTGACACCACTAGATGGAGCTGCTGGAGAGCGTCCTCAGAAATCCCCTTCTGTAGACAGTTTAGCACTGGCACCACTAGATGGAGCTGCTGGAGCGTGGCCTCAGAAATCCCCTCCTGTAGACGGTTCAGCCCTGACACCACTAGATGGAGCTGCTGGAGCGCGGCCTCAGAAATCCCCTCCTGTAGACAGTTTAGCCCTGACACCACTAGATGGACCTGCTGGAGCGCGGCCTCAGAAATCCCCTCCTGTAGACAGTTCAGCACTGACACCACTAGATGGACCTGCTGGAGCGCGGCCTCAGAAATCCCCTCCAGTAGACAGTTCAGCCCTGACACCACTAGATGGAGCTGCTGTAGAGCGGCCTCAGAAATCCCCTCCTGTAGACAGTTTAGCACTGACACCACTAGATGGAGCTGCTGGAGCGTGGCCTCAGAAATCCCCTCCTGTAGACAGTTCAGCACTGAAACCACTAGATGGAGCTGCTGGAGAGCGGCCTCAGAAATCCCCTCCTGTAGACAGTTCAGCACTGACACCACTAGATGGAGCTGCTGGAGCGCGGTCTCAGAAATCCCCTCCTGTAGACAGTTCAGCCCTGACACCACTAGATGGAGCTGCTGGAGCGCGGCCTCAGAAATGCCCACCTGTAGACACTTTGTCACTGACACCACTAGATGGAGCTGCTGGAGAGCGGCCTCAGAAATCCCCTCCTGTAGCCAGTTCAGCACTGACACAACTAGATGGAGCTGTTGGAGCGAGGCCTCAGAAATCCCCTCCTGTAGACAGTTTAGCACTGGCACCACTAGATGGAGCTGCTGGAGCGTGGCCTCAGAAATCCCCTCCTGTAGACGGTTCAGCCCTGACACCACTAGATGGAGCTGCTGGAGCGCGGCCTCAGAAATCCCCTCCTGTAGACAGTTTAGCCCTGACACCACTAGATGGACCTGCTGGAGCGCGGCCTCAGAAATCCCCTCCTGTAGACAGTTCAGCACTGACACCACTAGATGGACCTGCTGGAGCGCGGCCTCAGAAATCCCCTCCAGTAGACAGTTCAGCCCTGACACCACTAGATGGAGCTGCTGGAGAGCGGCCTCAGAAATCCCCTCCTGTAGACAGTTTAGCACTGACACCACTAGATGGAGCTGCTGGAGCGTGGCCTCAGAAATCCCCTCCTGTAGACAGTTCAGCACTGAAACCACTAGATGGAGCTGCTGGAGAGCGGCCTCAGAAATCCCCTCCTGTAGACAGTTCAGCACTGACACCACTAGATGGAGCTGCTGGAGAGCGGCCTCAGAAATCCCCTCCTGTAGACAGTTCAGCCCTGACACCACTAGATGGAGCTGCTGGACCGCGGCCTCAGAAATGCCCACCTGTAGACACTTTGGCACTGACACCACTAGATGGAGCTGCTGGAGAGCGGCCTCAGAAATCCCCTCCTGTAGACAGTTTAGCACTGACACAACTAGATGGAGCTGCTGGAGCGAGGCCTCAGAAATCCCCTCCTGTAGACAGTACAGCACTGACACCACTAGATGGAGCTGCTGGAGCATTGCCGCAGAAATCCCCTCCTGTAGACAGTTCAGCACTGCCACCACTAGATGGAGCTGCTGGAGCGTGGCCTCAGAAATCCCCTCCTGTAGACAGTTCAGCCCTGACACCAGTAGATGGAGCTGCTGGAGCGCGGCCTCAGAAATCCCCTCCTGTAGACAGTTCAGCACTGACACCACTAGATGGAGCTGCCGGAGAGAGTCCTCTGAAATCCCCTCCTGTAGACAGTTCAGCACTGCCACCACTAGATGGAGCTGCTGGAGCGCAGCCTCAGAAATCCCCTCCTGTAGACAGTTCAGCACTGACACCACTAGATGGACCTGCTGGAGCGCGGCCTCAGAAATCCCCTCCTGTAGACAGTTCAGTGCTGACACCACTAGATGGAGCTGCCGGAGAGAGGCCTCTGAAATCCCCTCCTGTAGACAGTTCAGCACTGCCACCAATAGATGGAGCTGCTGGAGCGCGGCCTCAGAAATCCCCTCCTGTAGACAGTTCAGCACTGACACCACTAGATGGACCTGCTGGAGCGCGGCCTCAGAAATCCCCTCCTGTAGACAGTTCAGCCCTGACACCACTAGATGGAGCTGCTGGAGAGCGGCCTCAGAAATCCACTCCTGTAGACAGTTCAGCACTGACACCACTAGATGGAGCTGTTGGAGCGCGGTCTCAGAAATCCCCTCCTGTAGACAGTTCAGCCCTGACACCACTAGATGGAGCTGCTGGAGCGCGGCCTCAGAAATGCCCACCTGTAGACACTTTGGCACTGACACCACTAGATGGAGCTGCTGGAGAGCGGCCTCAGAAATCCCCTTCTGTAGCCAGTTCAGCACTGACACAACTAGATGGAGCTCCTGGAGCGAGGCCTCAGAAATCCCCTCCTGTAGACAGTTTAGCACTGGCACCACTAGATGGAGCTGCTGGAGCGTGGCCTCAGAAATCCCCTCCTGTAGACGGTTCAGCCCTGACACCACTAGATGGAGCTGCTGGAGCGCGGCCTCAGAAATCCCTTCCTGTAGACAGTTCAGCTCTGACACCACTAGATGGAGCTGCTGGAGAGCGGCCTCAGAAATCCCCTCCTGTAGACAGTTTAGCACTGACACCACTAGATGGAGCTGCTGGAGCGTGGCCTCAGAAATCCCCTCCTGTAGACAGTTCAGCACTGAAACCACTAGATGGAGCTGCTGGAGAGCGGCCTCAGAAATCCCCTCCTGTAGACAGTTCAGCACTGACACCACTAGATGGAGCTGCTGGAGCGCGGTCTCAGAAATCCCCTCCTGTAGACAGTTCAGCCCTGACACCACTAGATGGAGCTGCTGGAGCGCGGCCTCAGAAATGCCCACCTGTAGACACTTTGGCACTGACACCACTAGATGGAGCTGCTGGAGAGCGGCCTCAGAAGTCCCCTCCTGTAGCCAGTTCAGCACTGACACAACTAGATGGAGCTGCTGGAGCGAGGCCTCAGAAATCCCCTCCTGTAGACAGTTTAGCACTGGCACCACTAGATGGAGCTGCTGGAGCGTGGCCTCAGAAATCCCCTCCTGTAGACGGTTCAGCCCTGACACCACTGGATGGAGCTGCTGGAGCGCGGCCTCAGAAATCCCCTCCTGTAGACAGTTTAGCCCTGACACCACTAGATGGACCTGCTGGAGCGCGGCCTCAGAAATCCCCTCCTGTAGACAGTTCAGCACTGACACCACTAGATGGACCTGCTGGAGCGCGGCCTCAGAAATCCCCTCCAGTAGACAGTTCAGCCCTGACACCACTAGATGGAGCTGCTGGAGCGTGGCCTCAGAAATCCCCTCCTGTAGACAGTTCAGCACTGAAACCACTAGCTGGAGCTGCTGGAGAGCGGCCTCAGAAATCCCCTCCTGTAGACAGTTCAGCACTGACACCACTAGATGGAGCTGCTGGAGAGCGGCCTCAGAAATCCCCTCCTGTAGACAGTTCAGCCCTGACACCACTAGATGGAGCTGCTGGACCGCGGCCTCAGAAATGCCCACCTGTAGACACTTTGGCACTGACACCACTAGATGGAGCTGCTGGAGAGCGGCCTCAGAAATCCCCTCCTGTAGACAGTTCAGCACTGACACAACTAGATGGAGCTGCTGGAGCGAGGCCTCAGAAATCCCCTCCTGTAGACAGTACAGCACTGACACCACTAGATGGAGCTGCTGGAGCATTGCCGCAGAAATCCCCTCCTGTAGACAGTTCAGCACTGCCACCACTAGATGGAGCTGCTGGAGCGCGGCCTCAGAAATCCCCTCCTGTAGACAGTTCAGCCCTGACACCAGTAGATGGAGCTGCTGGAGCGCAGCCTCAGAAATCCTCTCCTGTAGACAGTTCAGTGCTGACACCACTAGATGGAGCTGCCGGAGAGAGGCCTCTGAAATCCCCTCCTGTAGACAGTTCAGCACTGCCACCACTAGATGGAGCTGCTGGAGCGCGGCCTCAGAAATCCCCTCCTGTAGACAGTTCAGCACTGACACGACTAGATGGACCTGCTGGAGCGCGGCCTCAGAAATCCCCTCCTGTAGACAGTTCAGCCCTGACACCACTAGATGGAGCTGCTGGAGCGCGGCCTCAGAAATCCCCTCCTGTAGACACTTTGGCACTGACACCACTAGATGGAGCTGCTGGAGAGCGGCCTCAGAAATCCCCTCCTGTAGACAGTTCAGCACTGACACCACTAGATGGAGGTGCCGGAGCACGGCCTCAGAAATCCCCTCCTGTAGACAGTTCAGCACTGACAACACTAGATGGAGCTGCTGAAGCGTGGCCTCAGATATCCCCTCCTGTAGACAGTTCAGCCCTGACACCACTAGATGGAGCTGCTGGAGCGCGGCCTCAGAAATCCCCTTCGGTAGACAGTTTAGCACTGGCACCACTAGATGGAGCTGCTGGAGCGTGGCCTCAGAAATCCCCTCCTGTAGACGGTTCAGCCCTGACACCACTAGATGGAGCTGCTGGAGCGCAGCCTCAGAAATCCCCTCCTGTAGACAGTTTAGCCCTGATACCACTAGATGGACCTGCTGGAGCGCGGCCTCAGAAATCCCCTCCTGTAGACAGTTCAGCACTGACACCACTAGATGGACCTGCTGGAGCGCGGCCTCAGAAATCCCCTCCAGTAGACAGTTCAGCCCTGACACCACTAGATGGAGCTGCTGGAGAGCGGCCTCAGAAATCCCCTCCTGTAGACAGTTGAGCACTGACACCACTAGATGGAGCTGCTGGAGCGTGGCCTCAGAAATCCCCTCCTGTAGACAGTTCAGCACTGAAACCACTAGATGGAGCTGCTGGAGAGCGGCCTCAGAAATCCCCTCCTGTAGACAGTTCAGCACTGACACCACTAGATGGAGCTGCTGGAGCGCGGTCTCAGAAATCCCCTCCTGTAGACAGTTCAGCCCTGACACCACTAGATGGAGCTGCTGGAGCGCGGCCTCAGAAATGCCCACCTGTAGACACTTTGGCACTGACACCACTAGATGGAGCTGCTGGAGAGCGGCCTCAGAAATCCCCTCCTGTAGCCAGTTCAGCACTGACACAACTAGATGGAGCTCCTGGAGCGAGGCCTCAGAAATCCCCTCCTGTAGACAGTTTAGCACTGGCACCACTAGATGGAGCTGCTGGAGCGTGGCCTCAGAAATCCCCTCCTGTAGACGGTTCAGCCCTGACACCACTAGATGGAGCTGCTGGAGCGCGGCCTCAGAAATCACCTCCTGTAGACAGTTTAGCCCTGACACCACTAGATGGACCTGCTGGAGCGCGGCCTCAGAAATCCCCTCCTGTAGACAGTTCAGCACTGACACCACTAGATGGACCTGCTGGAGCGCGGCCTCAGAAATCCCCTCCAGTAGACAGTTCAGCCCTGACACCACTAGATGGAGCTGCTGGAGAGCGGCCTCAGAAATCCCCTCCAGTAGACAGTTTAGCACTGACACCACTAGATGGAGCTGCTGGAGCGTGGCCTCAGAAATCCCCTCCTGTAGACAGTTCAGCACTGAAACCACTAGATGGAGCTGCTGGAGAGCGGCCTCAGAAATCCCCTCCTGTAGACAGTTCAGCACTGACACCACTAGATGGAGCTGCTGGAGAGCGGCCTCAGAAATCCCCTCCTGTAGACAGTTCAGCCCTGACACCACTAGATGGAGCTGCTGGAGCGCGGCCTCAGAAATGCCCACCTGTAGACACTTTGGCACTGACACGACTAGATGGAGCTGCTGGAGAGCGGCCTCAGAAATCCCCTCCTGTAGACAGTTCAGCACTGACACAACTAGATGGAGCTGCTGGAGCGCGGTCTCAGAAATCCCCTCCTGTAGACAGTTCAGCCCTGACACCACTAGATGGAGCTGCTGGAGCGCGGCCTCAGAAATCCCCTCCTGTAGACACTTTGGCACTGACACCACTAGATGGAGCTGCTGGAGAGCGGCCTCAGAAATCCCCTCCTGTAGACAGCTCAGCACTAACACCACTAGATGGAACTGCCGGAGCACGGCCTCAGAAATCCCCTCCTGTAGACAGTTCAGCACTGACACCACTAGATGGAGCTGCTGAAGCGTGGCCTCAGATATCCCCTCCTGTAGACAGTTCAGCCCTGACACCACTAGATGGAGCTGCTGGAGCTCGGCCTCAGAAATCCCCTTCTGTAGACAGTTTAGCACTGGCCCCACTAGATGGAGCTGCTGGAGCGCGGCCTCAGAAATCCCCTCCTGTAGACAGTTTAGCCCTGACACCACTAGATGGACCTGCTGGAGCGCGGCCTCAGAAATCCCCTCCTGTAGACAGTTCAGCACTGACACCACTAGATGGACCTGCTGGAGCGCGGCCTCAGAAATCCCATCCAGTAGACAGTTCAGCCCTGACACCACTAGATGGAGCTGCTGGAGAGCGGCCTCAGAAATCCCCTCCTGTAGACAGTTTAGCACTGACACCACTAGATGGAGCTGCTGGAGCGTGGCCTCAGAAATCCCCTCCTGTAGACAGTTCAGCACTGAAACCACTAGATGGAGCTGCTGGAGAGCGGCCTCAGAAATCCCCTCCTGTAGACAGTTCAGCACTGACACCACTAGATGGAGCTGCTGGAGAGCGGCCTCAGAAATCCCCTCCTGTAGACAGTTCAGCCCTGACACCACTAGATGGAGCTGCTGGAGCGCGGCCTCAGAAATGCCCACCTGTAGACACTTTGGCACTGACACGACTAGATGGAGCTGCTGGAGAGCGGCCTCAGAAATCCCCTCCTGTAGACAGTTCAGCACTGACACAACTAGATGGAGCTGCTGGAGCGAGGCCTCAGAAATCCCCTCCTGTAGACAGTACAGCACTGACACCACTAGATGGAGCTGCTGGAGCATTGCCGCAGAAATCCCCTCCTGTAGACAGTTCAGCACTGCCACCACTAGATGGAGCTGCTGGAGCGCGGCCTCAGAAATCCCCTCCTGTAGACAGTTCAGCCCTGACACCAGTAGATGGAGCTGCTGGAGCGCAGCCTCAGAAATCCCCTCCTGTAGACAGTTCAGTGCTGACACCACTAGATGGAGCTGCCGGAGAGAGGCCTCTGAAATCCCCTCCTGTAGACAGTTCAGCACTGCCACCACTAGATGGAGCTGCTGGAGCGCGGCCTCAGAAATCCCCTCCTGTAGACAGTTCAGCACTGACACCACTAGATGGACCTGCTGGAGCGCGGCCTCAGAAATCCCCTCCAGTAGACAGTTCAGCCCTGACACCACTAGATGGAGCTGCTGGAGAGCGGCCTCAGAAATCCCCTCCTGTAGACAGTTTAGTACTGACACCACTAGATGGACCTGCTGGAGCGTGGCCTCAGAAATCCCCTCCTGTAGACAGTTCAGCACTGAAACCACTAGATGGAGCTGCTGGAGAGCGGCCTCAGAAATCCCCTCCTGTAGACAGTTCAGCACTGACACCACTAGATGGAGCTGCTGGAGCGCGGTCTCAGAAATCCCCTCCTGTAGACAGTTCAGCCCTGACACCACTAGATGGAGCTGCTGGAGCGCGGCCTCAGAAATGCCCACCTGTAGACACTTTGGCACTGACACCACTAGATGGAGCTGCTGGAGAGCGGCCTCAGAAATCCCCTCCTGTAGACAGTTCAGCACTGACACCACTAGATGGAGCTGCTGGAGCGAGGCCTCAGAAATCCCCTCCTGTAGACAGTACAGCACTGACACCACTAGATGGAGCTGCTGGAGCATTGCCGCGGAAATCCCCTCCTGTAGACAGTTCAGCACTGCCACCACTAGATGGAGCTGCTGGAGCGCGGCCTCAGAAATCCCCTCCTGTATACAGTTCAGCCCTGACACCAGTAGATGGAGCTGCTGGAGCGCAGCCTCAGAAATCCCCTCCTGTAGACAGTTCAGTTCTGACACCACTAGATGGAGCTGCCGGAGAGAGGCCTCTGAAATCCCCTCCTGTAGACAGTTCAGCACGGCCACCACTAGATGGAGCTGCTGGAGCGTAGCCTCAGAAATCCCCTCCTGTAGACAGTTCAGCACTGACACCACTAGATGGAGCTGCTGGAGCGCGGCCTCAGAAATCCCCTCCTGTAGACAGTTCAGCACTGACACCACTAGATGGAGCTGCTGGAGCGTGGCCTCAGAAATCCCCTTCTGTAGACAGTTCAGCACTGACACCAATAGATGGATCTGCTGGAGCGCCGCCTCAGAAATCCCCTCCTGTAGACAGTTCAGCACTGACACCACTAGATGGAGTTACTGGAGCGCGGCCTCAGAAATCCCCTCCTGTAGACTGTTCAGTACTAACACCACTAGCTGGAGCGCGGCCTCAGAAATCCCCTCCTGTAGACAGTACAGCACTGACACCACTAGATGGAGCTGCTGGAGCGCGGCCTCAGATATCCCGTCCTGTAGACATTTTAGCACTGACACCACTAGATGGAGCTGCTGGAGCGCGGCCACAGAAATCCCCTCCTGTAGACAGTTCAGCACTGGCACCACTAGATGGAGCTGCTGGAGCGCAGCCTCAGAAATCCCCTCCTGTAGACAGTTCAGCCCTGACACCACTAGATGTAGCTGCTGGAGCGCGGCCACAGAAATCCACTCCTGTAGACAGTTTAGCACTGGCACCACTAGATGGAGCTGCTGGAGCGTAGCCTCAGAAATCCCCTCCTGTAGACAGTTCACCCCTGACACCACTAGATGGAGCTGCTGGAGCGCGGCCTCAGAAATCCCCTCCTGTAGACAGTTTAGCCCTGACACCACTAGATGGACCTGCTGGAGCGCGGCCTCAGAAATCCCCTCCTGTAGACAGTTCAGCACTGACACCACTAGATGGACCTGCTGGAGCGTGGCCTCAGAAATCCCCTCCTGTAGACAGTTCAGCACTGAAACCACTAGATGGAGCTGCTGGAGAGCGGCCTCAGAAATCCCCTCCTGTAGACAGTTCAGCACTGACACCACTAGATGGAGATGCTGGAGCGCGGTCTCAGAAATCCCCTCCTGTAGACAGTTCAGCCTTGACACCACTAGATGGAGCTGCTGGAGAGCGGCCTCAGAAATCCCCTCCTGTAGACAGTTCAGCACTGACACCACTAGATGGAGTTGCTGGAGCGAGGCCTCAGAAATCCCCTCCTGTAGACAGTACAGCACTGACACGACAAGATGGAGCTGCTGGAGCATTGCCGCAGAAATCCCCTCCTGTAGACAGTTCAGCACTGCCACCACTAGATGGAGCTGCTGGAGCGCGGCCTCAGAAATCCCCTCCTTTATACAGTTCAGCCCTGACACCAGTAGATGGAGCTGCTGGAGCGCGGCCTCAGAAATCCCCTCCTGTAGACAGTTCAGTGCTGACACCACTAGATGGAGCTGCCGGAGAGAGGCCTCTGAAATCCCCTCCTGTAGACAGTTCAGCACTGCCACCACTAGATGGAACTGCTGGAGCGTAGCCTCAGAAATCCCCTCCTGTAGACAGTTCAGCACTGACACCACTAGATGGAGCTGCTGGAGCGTGGCCTCAGAAATCCCCTCCTGTAGACAGTTCAGCACTGCCACCAATAGATGGAGCTGCTGGAGCGCCGCCTCAGAAATCTCCTCCTGTAGACAGTTCAGCACTGACACCACTAGATGGAGTTACTGGAGCGCGGCCTCAGAAATCCCCTCCTGTAGACTGTTCAGTGCTAACACCACTAGCTGGAGCGCAGCCTCAGAAATCCCCTCCTGTAGACAGTACAGCACTGACACCACTAGATGGAGCTGCTGGAGCGCGGCCTCAGATATCCCGTCCTGTAGACAGTTTAGCACTGACACCACTAGATGGAGCTGCTGGAGCGCGGCCAGAGAGATCCCCTCCTGTAGACAGTTCAGCACTGGCACCACTAGATGGAGCTGCTGGAGCACGGCCTCAGAAATCCCCTCCTGTAGACAGTTTAGCCCTGTCACCACTAGATGGAGCTGCTGAAGCACTGCATCAGAAATCCCCTCCTGTAGACAGTTCAGCACTGACACCACTAGATGGAGCTGCTGGAGCGCGGCCTCAGAAATCCCTCCTGTAGACAGTTTTGCCCTGACACCACTAAATGGACCTGCTGGAGCGCGGCCTCAGAAATCTCCTCCTGTAGACAGTTCAGCCCTGACACCACTAGATGGACCTGCTGGAGCGCGGTCTCAGAAATCCCCTCCTGTAGACAGTTCAGCACTGACACCACTAGATGGACCTGCTGGAGCGCGGCCTCAGAAATCTCCTCCAGTAGACATTTCAGCCCTGACACCACTAGATGGAACTGCTGGAGAGCAGTCTCAGAAATCCCCTCCTGTAGACAGTACATCACTGACACCACTAGATGGAGCTGCTGGAGCGCAGCCTCAGAAATCCCCTCCTGTAGACAGTTCAGCACTGACACCACTAGATGGAGCTGCTGGAGCGGCCTCAGAAATCCCCTCCTGTAGACAGTTCAGCACTGACACCACTATATGGAGCTGCTGGAGCGCAGCCTCAGAAATCCCCTCCTGTAGACAGTACATCACTGACACCACTAGATGGAGCTGCTGGAGCGCTGCCTCAGAAATCCCCTCCTGTAGACAGTTCAGCACTGACACCACTATATGGAGCTACAGGAGCGCGGCCTCAAATGTCCCCTCCTGTAGACAGTTCAGCCCTGACACCACTAGATGGAACTGCGGGAGCGCGGCCTCAGAAATCCCCTCCTGTAGACAGTTTAGCACTGACACCAATAGATGGAGCTGCTGGAGCGTGGCCTCAGAAATCCCCTCCTGTAGACAGTTCAGCCCTGACACCACTAGGTGGAGCTGCTGGAGCGCAGACTCAGAAATCCCCTCCTGTAGACAGTTTAGCACTGACACCACTAGATGGAGCTGCAGGAGCGCGGCCTCAGTAATCCCCTCCTGTAGACAGTTCAGCACTGTCACCACTAGATGGACCTGCTGGAGAGCGGCCTCAGAAATCCCCTCCTGTAGACAATTCAGCACTGACACCACTAGATGGACCTGCTGGAGGGCGGCCTCAGAAATCCCCTCCAGTAGACAGTTCAGCCCTGACACCACTAGATGGAGCTGCTGGAGAGCGGCCTCAGAAATCCCCTCCTGTAGACAGTTTAGCACTGACACCACTAGATGGAGCTGCTGGAGCGTGGCCTCAGAAATCCCCTCCTGTAGACAGTTCAGCACTGAAACCACTAGATGGAGCTGCTGGAGAGTGGCCTCAGAAATCCCCTCCTGTAGACAGTTCAGCACTGACACCACTAGATGGAGCTGCTGGAGCGCGGTCTCAGAAATCCCCTCCTGTAGACAGTTCAGCCCTGACACCACTAGATGGATCTGCTGGAGCGCGGCCTCAGAAATCCCCTCCTGTAGACACTTTGACACTGACACCACTAGATGGAGCTGCTGGAGAGCGGCCTCAGAAATCCCCTCCTGTAGACAGTTCAGCACTGACACCACTAGATTGAGCTGCCGGAGCACGGCCTCAGAAATCCCCTCCGGTAGACAGTTCAGCACTGACACCACTAGATGGAGCTGCTGGTACGAGGCCTCAGAAATCCCCTCCTGTAGACAGTACAGCACTGACACCACTAGATGGAGCTGCTGGAGCATTGCCGCAGAAATCCCCTCCTGTAGACAGTTCAGCACTGCCACCACTAGATGGAGCTGCTGGAGAGCGGCCTCAGAAATCCCCTCCTGTAGACAGTTCAGCCCTGACACCAGTAGATGGAGCTGCTGGAGCGCAGCCTCAGAAACCCCCTCCTGTAGACAGTTCAGTGCTGACACCACTAGATGAAGCTGCCGGAGAGAGGCCTCTGAAATCCCCTCCTGTAGACAGTTCAGCACTGCCACCACTAGATGGAGCTGCTGGAGCGTAGCCTCAGAAATCCCCTCCTGTAGACAGTTCAGCACTGACACCACTAGATGGAGCTGCTGGAGCGTGGCCTCAGAAATCCCCTCCTGTAGACAGTTCAGCACTGACACCAATAGATGGAGCTGCTGGAGCGCGGCCTCAGAAATCCCCTCCTGTAGACAGTACAGCAATGACACCACTAGATGGAGCTGTTGGAGCGCGGCCTCAGAAATTCCCTCCTGTAGACAGTTCAGCTCTGCCACCACTAGATGGAGCTGCTGGAGCGCTGTCTCAGAAATCCCTCCTGTAAACAGTTCAGTGCTGACACCACTAGATGGAGCTGCTGGTGCGTGGCCTCAGAAATCCCCTCCTGTAGACAGTTCAGCCCTGACACCACTAGATGGACCTGCTGGAGCGTGGCCTCAAAAATCCCCTCCTGTAGACTGTTCAGCCCTAACACCACTAGATGGAGCTGCTGGAGCGCGGCCTCAGAAATCCCCTCCTGTAGACAGTTCAGCACTGACACCACTAGATGGAGCAGCTGCAGCGCGGCCTCAGAAATCCCCTCCTGTAAACAGTTCAGCACTGACACCAACAGATGGAGCTGCTGGAGCGCAGCCTCAGAAATCCCCTCCTGTAGACAGTTCATCACTGACACCACTAGATGGAGCTGCTGGAGCCGCCTCAGAAATCCCCCTCCTGTAGACAGTTTAGCCCTGACACCACTAGATGGAGCTGCTGCAGCGCAGCCTCAGAAATCCCCTTTTGTAGACATTTCAGCACTGACACCACTAGATGGAGCTGTTGGAGCACAGCCTTTGAAATCCCCTCCTGTAGACAGTTTAGTGCTGACACCACTAGATGGAGCTGTCGGAGCGCGACCTCAGAAAACCCCTCCTGTAGACAGTACAGCACTGACACCACTAGATGGAGCTGCTGGAGCGCGGCCTCAGATATCCTGTCCTGTAGACATTTTAGCACTGACACCACTAGATGGAGCTGCTGGAGCGCGGCCACAGAAATCCCCTCCTGTAGACAGTTCAGCACTGGCACCACTAGATGGAGCTGCTGGAGCGCAGCCTCAGAAATCCCCTCCTGTAGACAGTTCAGCCCTGACACCACTAGATGGAGCTGCTGGAGCGCGGCCACAGAAATCCCCTCCTGTAGACAGTTTAGCACTGGCACCACTAGATGGAGCTGCTGGAGCGTAGCCTCAGAAATCCCCTCCTGTAGACAGTTCAGCCCTGACACCACTAGATGGAGCTGCTGGAGCGCGGCCTCAGAAATCTCCTCCTGTAGACAGTTCAGCACTGAAACCACTAGATGGAGCTGCTGGAGAGCGGCCTCAGAAATCCCCTCCTGTAGACAGTTCAGCACTGACACCACTAGATGGAGCTGCTGGAGCGCGGTCTCAGAAATCCCCTCCTGTAGACAGTTCAGCCTTGACACCACTAGATGGAGCTGCTGGAGAGCGGCCTCAGAAATCCCCTCCTGTAGACAGTTCAGCACTGACACCACTAGATGGAGCTGCTGGAGCGAGGCCACAGAAATCCCCTCCTGTAGACAGTACAGCACTGACACGACTAGATGGAGCTGCTGGAGCATTGCCGCAGAAATCCCCTCCTGTAGACAGTTCAGCACTGCCACCACTAGATGGGGCTGCTGGAGCGTGGCCTCAGAAATCCCCTCCTTTATACAGTTCAGCCCTGACACCAGTAGATGGAGCTGCTGGAGCGCAGCCTCAGAAATCCCCTCCTGTAGACAGTTCAGTGCTGACACCACTAGATGGAGCTGCCGGAGAGAGGCCTCTGAAATCCCCTCCTGTAGACAGTTCAGCACTGCCACCACTAGATGGAACTGCTGGAGCGTAGCCTCAGAAATCCCCTCCTGTAGACAGTTCAGCACTGACACCACTAGATGGAGCTGCTGCAGCGTGGCCTCAGAAATCCCCTACTGTAGACAGTTCAGCACTGCCACCAATAGATGGAGCTGCTGGAGCGCCGCATCAGAAATCTCCTCCTGTAGACAGTTCAGCACTGACACCACTAGATGGAGTTACTGGAGCGCGGCCTCAGAAATCCCCTCCTGTAGACTGTTCAGTGCTAACACCACTAGCTGGAGCGCAGCCTCAGAAATCCCCTCCTGTAGACAGTACAGCACTGGCACCACTAGATGGAGCTGCTGGAGCGCGGCCTCAGATATCCCGTCCTGTAGACAGTTTAGCACTGACACCACTAGATGGAGCTGCTGGAGCGCGGCCAGAGAGATCCCCTCCTGTAGACAGTTTAGCCCTGGCACCACTAGATGGAGCTGCTGAAGCACTGCATCAGAAATCCCCTTCTGTAGACAGTTCAGCACTGACACCACTAGATGGAGCTGCTGGAGCGCGGCCTCAGAAATCCCTCCTGTAGACAGTTTTGCCCTGACACCACTAAATGGACCTGCTGGAGCGCGGCCTCAGAAATCTCCTCCTGTAGACAGTTCAGCCCTGACACCACTAGATGGACCTGCTGGAGCGCGGTCTCAGAAATCCCCTCCTGTAGACAGTTCAGCACTGACACCACTAGATGGACCTGCTGGAGCGCGGCCTCAGAAATCTCCTCCAGTAGACATTTCAGCCCTGACACCACTAGATGGAGCTGCTGGAGCGGCCTCAGAAATCCCCTCCTGTAGACAGTTCAGCACTGACACCACTAGATGGAGCTGCTGGAGCGGCCTCAGAAATCCCCTCCTGTAGACAGTTCAGCACTGATACCACTATATGGAGCTGCTGGAGCGCAGCCTCAGAAATCAACTCCTGTAGACAGTACATCACTGACACCACTAGATGGAGCTGCTGGAGCGCGGCCTCAGAAATCCCCTCCTGTAGACAGTTCAGCACTGACACCACTAAATGAAGCTGCTGGAGCGCGGCCTCAGATGTCCCCTCCTGTAGACAGTTGAGCCCTGACACCACTAGATGGAGCTGCTGGAGCGCGGCCTCAGAAATCCCCTCCTGTAGACAGTTTAGCACTGACACCACTAGATGGAGCTGCTGGAGCGTGGCCTCAGAAATCCCCTCCTGTAGACAGTTCAGCCCTGACACCACTAGATGGAGCTGCTGGAGCGCAGTCTCAGAAATCCACTCCTGTAAACAGTTCAGCACTGCCACCACTAGATGGAGCTGCTAGAGCACGGCCTCAGAAATCCCCTCCTGTAGACAGTTCAGCACTGACACCACTAGATGGAGCTGCTGGAGCGTGGCCTCAGAAATCCCCTGCTGTAGACAGTTCAGCACTGAAACCACTAGATGGAGCTGCTGGAGAGCGGCCTCAGAAATCCCCTCCTGTAAACAGTTCAGCACTGACACAACTAGATGGAGCTGCTGGAGCGCGGTCTCAGAAATCCCCTCCTGTAGACAGTTCAGCCCTGACACCACTAGATGGAGCTGCTGGAGCGCGGCCTCAGAAATCCCCTCCTGTAGACACTTTGGCACTGACACCACTAGATGGAGCTGCTGGAGAGCGGCCTCAGAAATCCCCTCCTGTAGACAGCTCAGCACTGACACCACTAGATGGAGCTGCCGGAGCACGGCCTCAGAAATCCCCTCCTGTAGACAGTTCAGCACTGACACCACTAGATGGAGCTGCTGAAGCATGGCCTCAGATATCCCCTCCTGTAGACAGTTCAGCCCTGACACCACTAGATGGAGCTGCTGGAGCTCGGCCTCAGAAATCCCCTTCTGTAGACAGTTTAGCACTGGCCCCACTAGATGGAGCTGCTGGAGCGTGGCCTCAGAAATCCCCTCCTGTAGACGGTTCATCCCTGACACCACTAGATGGAGCTGCTGGAGCGCGGCCTCAGAAATCCCCTCCTGTAGACAGTTTAGCCCTGACACCACTAGATGGACCTGCTGGAGCGCGGCCTCAGAAATCCCCTCCTGTAGACAGTTCAGCACTGACACCACTAGATGGACCTGCTGGAGCGCGGCCTCAGAAATCCCATCCAGTAGACAGTTCAGCCCTGACACCACTAGATGGAGCTGCTGGAGAGCGGCCTCAGAAATCCCCTCCTGTAGACAGTTTAGCACTGACACCACTAGATGGAGCTGCTGGAGCGTGGCCTCAGAAATCCCCTCCTGTAGACAGTTCAGCACTGAAACCACTAGATGGAGCTGCTGGAGAGCGGCCTCAGAAATCCCCTCCTGTAGACAGTTCAGCACTGACACCACTAGATGGAGCTGCTGGAGAGCGGCCTCAGAAATCCCCTCCTGTAGACAGTTCAGCCCTGACACCACTAGATGGAGCTGCTGGAGCGCGGCCTCAGAAATGCCCACCTGTAGACACTTTGGCACTGACACGACTAGATGGAGCTGCTGGAGAGCGGCCTCAGAAATCCCCTCCTGTAGACAGTTCAGCACTGACACAACTAGATGGAGCTGCTGGAGCGAGGCCTCAGAAATCCCCTCCTGTAGACAGTACAGCACTGACACCACTAGATGGAGCTGCTGGAGCATTGCCGCAGAAATCCCCTCCTGTAGACAGTTCAGCACTACCACCACTAGATGGAGCTGCTGGAGCGCGGCCTCAGAAATCCCCTCCTGTAGACAGTTCAGCCCTGACACCAGTAGATGGAGCTGCTGGAGCGCAGCCTCAGAAATCCCCTCCTGTAGACAGTTCAGTGCTGACACCACTAGATGGAGCTGCCGGAGAGAGGCCTCTGAAATCCCCTCCTGTAGACAGTTCAGCACTGCCACCACTAGATGGAGCTGCTGGAGCGCGGCCTCAGAAATCCCCTCCTGTAGACAGTTCAGCACTGACACCACTAGATGGACCTGCTGGAGCGCGGCCTCAGAAATCCCCTCCAGTAGACAGTTCAGCCCTGACACCACTAGATGGAGCTGCTGGAGAGCGGCCTCAGAAATCCCCTCCTGTAGACAGTTTAGTACTGACACCACTAGATGGACCTGCTGGAGCGTGGCCTCAGAAATCCCCTCCTGTAGACAGTTCAGCACTGAAACCACTAGATGGAGCTGCTGGAGAGCGGCCTCAGAAATCCCCTCCTGTAGACAGTTCAGCACTGACACCACTAGATGGAGCTGCTGGAGCGCGGTCTCAGAAATCCCCTCCTATAGACAGTTCAGCCCTGACACCACTAGATGGAGCTGCTGGAGCGCGGCCTCAGAAATGCCCACCTGTAGACACTTTGGCACTGACACCACTAGATGGAGCTGCTGGAGAGCGGCCTCAGAAATCCCCTCCTGTAGACAGTTCAGCACTGACACCACTAGATGGAGCTGCTGGAGCGAGGCCTCAGAAATCCCCTCCTGTAGACAGTACAGCACTGACACCACTAGATGGAGCTGCTGGAGCATTGCCGTGGAAATCCCCTCCTGTAGACAGTTCAGCACTGCCACCACTAGATGGAGCTGCTGGAGAGCGGCCTCAGAAATCCCCTCCTGTATACAGTTCAGCCCTGACACCAGTAGATGGAGCTGCTGGAGCGCAGCCTCAGAAATCCCCTCCTGTAGACAGTTCAGTTCTGACACCACTAGATGGAGCTGCCGGAGAGAGGCCTCTGAAATCCCCTCCTGTAGACAGTTCAGCACTGCCACCACTAGATGGAGCTGCTGGAGCGTAGCCTCAGAAATCCCCTCCTGTAGACAGTTCAGCACTGACACCACTAGATGGAGCTGCTGGAGCGTGGCCTCAGAAATCCCCTCCTGTAGACAGTTCAGCACTGACACCAATAGATGGAGCTGCTGGAGCGCCGCCTCAGAAATCCCCTCCTGTAGACAGTTCAGCACTGACACCACTAAATGGAGTTACTGGAGCGCGGCCTCAGAAATCCCCTCCTGTAGACTGTTCAGTACTAACACCACTAGCTGGAGCGCGGCCTCAGAAATCCCCTCCTGTAGACAGTACAGCACTGACACCACTAGATGGAGCTGCTGGAGCGCGGCCTCAGATATCCCGTCCTGTAGACATTTTAGCACTGACACCACTAGATGGAGCTGCTGGAGCGCGGCCACAGAAATCCCCTCCTGTAGACAGTTCAGCACTGGCACCACTAGATGGAGCTGCTGGAGCGCAGCCTCAGAAATCCCCTCCTGTAGACAGTTCAGCCCTGACACCACTAGATGGAGCTGCTGGAGCGCGGCCACAGAAATCCACTCCTGTAGACAGTTTAGCACTGGCACCACTAGATGGAGCTGCTGGAGCGTAGCCTCAGAAATCCCCTCCTGTAGACAGTTCAGCCCTGACACCACTAGATGGAGCTGCTGGAGCGCGGCCTCAGAAATCCCCTCCTGTAGACAGTTTAGCCCTGACACCACTAGATGGACCTGCTGGAGCGCGGCCTCAGAAATCCCCTCCTGTAGACAGTTCAGCACTGACACCACTAGATGGACCTGCTGGAGCGTGGCCTCAGAAATCCCCTCCTGTAGACAGTTCAGCACTGAAACCACTAGATGGAGCTGCTGGAGAGCGGCCTCAGAAATCCCCTCCTGTAGACAGTTCAGCACTGACACCACTAGATGGAGCTGCTGGAGCGCGGTCTCAGAAATCCCCTCCTGTAGACAGTTCAGCCTTGACACCACTAGATGGAGCTGCTGGAGAGCGGCCTCAGAAATCCCCTCCTGTAGACAGTTCAGCACTGACACCACTAGATGGAGCTGCTGGAGCGAGGCCTCAGAAATCCCCTCCTGTAGACAGTTCAGCACTGACACCACTAGATGGAGCTGCTGGAGCATTGCCGCAGAAATCCCCTCCTGTAGACAGTTCAGCACTGCCACCACTAGATGGAGCTGCTGGAGCGCGGCCTCAGAAATCCCCTCCTTTATACAGTTCAGCCCTGACACCAGTAGATGGAGCTGCTGGAGCGCAGCCTCAGAAATCCCCTCCTGTAGACAGTTCAGTGCTGACACCACTAGATGGAGCTGCCGGAGAGAGGCCTCTGAAATCCCCTCCTGTAGACAGTTCAGCACTGCCACCACTAGATGGAACTGCTGGAGCGTAGCCTCAGAAATCCCCTCCTGTAGACAGTTCAGCACTGACACCACTAGATGGAGCTGCTGGAGCGTGGCCTCAGAAATCCCCTCCTGTAGACAGTTCAGCACTGCCACCAATAGATGGAGCTGCTGGAGCGCCGCCTCAGAAATCTCCTCCTGTAGACAGTTCAGCACTGACACCACTAGATGGAGTTACTGGAGCGCGGCCTCAGAAATCCCCTCCTGTAGACTGTTCAGTGCTAACACCACTAGCTGGAGCGCAGCCTCAGAAATCCCCTCCTGTAGACAGTACAGCACTGACACCACTAGATGGAGCTGCTGGAGCGCGGCCTCAGATATCCCGTCCTGTAGACAGTTTAGCACTGACACCACTAAATGGAGCTGCTGGAGCGCGGCCAGAGAGATCCCCTCCTGTAGACAGTTCAGCTCTGGCACCACTAGATGGAGCTGCTGGAGCACGGCCTCAGAAATCCCCTCCTGTAGACAGTTTAGCCCTGTCACCACTAGATGGAGGTGCTGAAGCACTGCATCAGAAATCCCCTCCTGTAGACAGTTCAGCACTGACACCACTAGATGGAGCTGCTGGAGCGCGGCCTCAGAAATCCCTCCTGTAGACAGTTTTGCCCTGACACCACTAAATGGACCTGCTGGAGCGCGGCCTCAGAAATCTCCTCCTGTAGACAGTTCAGCCCTGACACCACTAGATGGACCTGCTGGAGCGCGGTCTCAGAAATCACCTCCTGTAGACAGTTCAGCACTGACACCACTAGATGGACCTGCTGGAGCGCGGCCTCAGAAATCTCCTCCAGTAGACATTTCAGCCCTGACACCACTAGATGGAACTGCTGGAGAGCAGTCTCAGAAATCCCCTCCTGTAGACAGTACATCACTGACACCACTAGATGGAGCTGCTGGAGCGCAGCCTCAGAAATCCCCTCCTGTAGACAGTTCAGCACTGACACCACTAGATGGAGCTGCTGGAGCGGCCTCAGAAATCCCCTCCTGTAGACAGTTCAGCACTGACACCACTATATGGAGCTGCTGGAGCGCAGCCTCAGAAATCCCCTCCTGTAGACAGTACATCACTGACACCACTAGATGGAGCTGCTGGAGCGCTGCCTCAGAAATCCCCTCCTGTAGACAGTTCAGCACTGACACCACTATATGGAGCTACAGGAGCGCGGCCTCAAATGTCCCCTCCTGTAGACAGTTCAGCCCTGACACCACTAGATGGAACTGCGGGAGCGCGGCCTCAGAAATCCCCTCCTGTAGACAGTTTAGCACTGACACCAATAGATGGAGCTGCTGGAGCGTGGCCTCAGAAATCCCCTCCTGTAGACAGTTCAGCCCTGACACCACTAGGTGGAGCTGCTGGAGCGCGGACTCAGAAATCCCCTCCTGTAGACAGTTTAGCACTGACACCACTAGATGGAGCTGCAGGAGCGCGGCCTCAGTAATCCCCTCCTGTAGACAGTTCAGCACTGTCACCACTAGATGGACCTGCTGGAGAGCGGCCTCAGAAATCCCCTCCTGTAGACAGTTCAGCACTGACACCACTAGATGGACCTGCTGGAGGGCGGCCTCAGAAATCCCCTCCAGTAGACAGTTCAGCCCTGACACCACTAGATGGAGCTGCTGGAGAGCGGCCTCAGAAATCCCCTCCTGTAGACAGTTTAGCACTGACACCACTAGATGGAGCTGCTGGAGCGTGGCCTCAGAAATCCCCTCCTGTAGACAGTTCAGCACTGAAACCACTAGATGGAGCTGCTGGAGAGTGGCCTCAGAAATCCCCTCCTGTAGACAGTTCAGCACTGACACCACTAGATGGAGCTGCTGGAGCGCGGTCTCAGAAATCCCCTCCTGTAGACAGTTCAGCCCTGACACCACTAGATGGAGCTGCTGGAGCGCGGCCTCAGAAATCCCCTCCTGTAGACACTTTGACACTGACACCACTAGATGGAGCTGCTGGAGAGCGGCCTCAGAAATCCCCTCCTGTAGACAGTTCAGCACTGACACCACTAGATTGAGCTGCCGGAGCACGGCCTCAGAAATCCCCTCCGGTAGACAGTTCAGCACTGACACCACTAGATGGAGCTGCTGGTACGAGGCCTCAGAAATCCCCTCCTGTAGACAGTACAGCACTGACACCACTAGATGGAGCTGCTGGAGCATTGCCGCAGAAATCCCCTCCTGTAGACAGTTCAGCACTGCCACCACTAGATGGAGCTGCTGGACAGCGGCCTCAGAAATCCCCTCCTGTAGACAGTTCAGCCCTGACACCAGTAGATGGAGCTGCTGGAGCGCAGCCTCAGAAATCCCCTCCTGTAGACAGTTCAGTGCTGACACCACTAGATGAAGCTGCCGGAGAGAGGCCTCTGAAATCCCCTCCTGTAGACAGTTCAGCACTGCCACCACTAGATGGAGCTGCTGGAGCGTAGCCTCAGAAATCCCCTCCTGTAGACAGTTCAGCACTGACACCACTAGATGGAGCTGCTGGAGCGTGGCCTCAGAAATCCCCTCCTGTAGACAGTACAGCACTGACACCACTAGATGGAGCTGCTGGAGCATTGCCGCAGAAATCCCCTCCTGTAGACAGTTCAGCACTGCCACCACTAGATGGAGCTGCTGGAGCGCGGCCTCAGAAATCCCCTCCTGTAGACAGTTCAGCCCTGACACCAGTAGATGGAGCTGCTGGAGCGCAGCCTCAGAAATCCCCTCCTGTAGACAGTTCAGTGCTGACACCACTAGATGGAGCTGCCGGAGAGAGGCCTCTGAAATCCCCTCCTGTAGACAGTTCAGCACTGCCACCACTAGATGGAGCTGCTGGAGCGCGGCCTCAGAAATCCCCTCCTGTAGACAGTTCAGCACTGACACCACTAGATGGACCTGCTGGAGCGCGGCCTCAGAAATCCCCTCCAGTAGACAGTTCAGCCCTGACACCACTAGATGGAGCTGCTGGAGAGCGGCCTCAGAAATCCCCTCCTGTAGACAGTTTAGTACTGACACCACTAGATGGACCTGCTGGAGCGTGGCCTCAGAAATCCCCTCCTGTAGACAGTTCAGCACTGAAACCACTAGATGGAGCTGCTGGAGAGCGGCCTCAGAAATCCCCTCCTGTAGACAGTTCAGCACTGACACCACTAGATGGAGCTGCTGGAGCGCGGTCTCAGAAATCCCCTCCTATAGACAGTTCAGCCCTGACACCACTAGATGGAGCTGCTGGAGCGCGGCCTCAGAAATGCCCACCTGTAGACACTTTGGCACTGACACCACTAGATGGAGCTGCTGGAGAGCGGCCTCAGAAATCCCCTCCTGTAGACAGTTCAGCACTGACACCACTAGATGGAGCTGCTGGAGCGAGGCCTCAGAAATCCCCTCCTGTAGACAGTACAGCACTGACACCACTAGATGGAGCTGCTGGAGCATTGCCGCGGAAATCCCCTCCTGTAGACAGTTCAGCACTGCCACCACTAGATGGAGCTGCTGGAGAGCGGCCTCAGAAATCCCCTCCTGTATACAGTTCAGCCCTGACACCAGTAGATGGAGCTGCTGGAGCGCAGCCTCAGAAATCCCCTCCTGTAGACAGTTCAGTTCTGACACCACTAGATGGAGCTGCCGGAGAGAGGCCTCTGAAATCCCCTCCTGTAGACAGTTCAGCACTGCCACCACTAGATGGAGCTGCTGGAGCGTAGCCTCAGAAATCCCCTCCTGTAGACAGTTCAGCACTGACACCACTAGATGGAGCTGCTGGAGCGTGGCCTCAGAAATCCCCTCCTGTAGACAGTTCAGCACTGACACCAATAGATGGAGCTGCTGGAGCGCCGCCTCAGAAATCCCCTCCTGTAGACAGTTCAGCACTGACACCACTAGATGGAGTTACTGGAGCGCGGCCTCAGAAATCCCCTCCTGTAGACTGTTCAGTACTAACACCACTAGCTGGAGCGCGGCCTCAGAAATCCCCTCCTGTAGACAGTACAGCACTGACACCACTAGATGGAGCTGCTGGAGCGCGGCCTCAGATATCCCGTCCTGTAGACATTTTAGCACTGACACCACTAGATGGAGCTGCTGGAGCGCGGCCACAGAAATCCCCTCCTGTAGACAGTTCAGCACTGGCACCACTAGATGGAGCTGCTGGAGCGCAGCCTCAGAAATCCCCTCCTGTAGACAGTTCAGCCCTGACACCACTAGATGGAGCTGCTGGAGCGCGGCCACAGAAATCCACTCCTGTAGACAGTTTAGCACTGGCACCACTAGATGGAGCTGCTGGAGCGTAGCCTCAGAAATCCCCTCCTGTAGACAGTTCAGCCCTGACACCACTAGATGGAGCTGCTGGAGCGCGGCCTCAGAAATCCCCTCCTGTAGACAGTTTAGCCCTGACACCACTAGATGGACCTGCTGGAGCGCGGCCTCAGAAATCCCCTCCTGTAGACAGTTCAGCACTGACACCACTAGATGGACCTGCTGGAGCGTGGCCTCAGAAATCCCCTCCTGTAGACAGTTCAGCACTGAAACCACTAGATGGAGCTGCTGGAGAGCGGCCTCAGAAATCCCCTCCTGTAGACAGTTCAGCACTGACACCACTAGATGGAGCTGCTGGAGCGCGGTCTCAGAAATCCCCTCCTGTAGACAGTTCAGCCTTGACACCACTAGATGGAGCTGCTGGAGAGCGGCCTCAGAAATCCCCTCCTGTAGACAGTTCAGCACTGACACCACTAGATGGAGCTGCTGGAGCGAGGCCTCAGAAATCCCCTCCTGTAGACAGTTCAGCACTGACACCACTAGATGGAGCTGCTGGAGCATTGCCGCAGAAATCCCCTCCTGTAGACAGTTCAGCACTGCCACCACTAGATGGAGCTGCTGGAGCGCGGCCTCAGAAATCCCCTCCTTTATACAGTTCAGCCCTGACACCAGTAGATGGAGCTGCTGGAGCGCAGCCTCAGAAATCCCCTCCTGTAGACAGTTCAGTGCTGACACCACTAGATGGAGCTGCCGGAGAGAGGCCTCTGAAATCCCCTCCTGTAGACAGTTCAGCACTGCCACCACTAGATGGAACTGCTGGAGCGTAGCCTCAGAAATCCCCTCCTGTAGACAGTTCAGCACTGACACCACTAGATGGAGCTGCTGGAGCGTGGCCTCAGAAATCCCCTCCTGTAGACAGTTCAGCACTGCCACCAATAGATGGAGCTGCTGGAGCGCCGCCTCAGAAATCTCCTCCTGTAGACAGTTCAGCACTGACACCACTAGATGGAGTTACTGGAGCGCGGCCTCAGAAATCCCCTCCTGTAGACTGTTCAGTGCTAACACCACTAGCTGGAGCGCAGCCTCAGAAATCCCCTCCTGTAGACAGTACAGCACTGACACCACTAGATGGAGCTGCTGGAGCGCGGCCTCAGATATCCCGTCCTGTAGACAGTTTAGCACTGACACCACTAAATGGAGCTGCTGGAGCGCGGCCAGAGAGATCCCCTCCTGTAGACAGTTCAGCTCTGGCACCACTAGATGGAGCTGCTGGAGCACGGCCTCAGAAATCCCCTCCTGTAGACAGTTTAGCCCTGTCACCACTAGATGGAGGTGCTGAAGCACTGCATCAGAAATCCCCTCCTGTAGACAGTTCAGCACTGACACCACTAGATGGAGCTGCTGGAGCGCGGCCTCAGAAATCCCTCCTGTAGACAGTTTTGCCCTGACACCACTAAATGGACCTGCTGGAGCGCGGCCTCAGAAATCTCCTCCTGTAGACAGTTCAGCCCTGACACCACTAGATGGACCTGCTGGAGCGCGGTCTCAGAAATCACCTCCTGTAGACAGTTCAGCACTGACACCACTAGATGGACCTGCTGGAGCGCGGCCTCAGAAATCTCCTCCAGTAGACATTTCAGCCCTGACACCACTAGATGGAACTGCTGGAGAGCAGTCTCAGAAATCCCCTCCTGTAGACAGTACATCACTGACACCACTAGATGGAGCTGCTGGAGCGCAGCCTCAGAAATCCCCTCCTGTAGACAGTTCAGCACTGACACCACTAGATGGAGCTGCTGGAGCGGCCTCAGAAATCCCCTCCTGTAGACAGTTCAGCACTGACACCACTATATGGAGCTGCTGGAGCGCAGCCTCAGAAATCCCCTCCTGTAGACAGTACATCACCACTAGATGGAGCTGCTGGAGCGCTGCCTCAGAAATCCCCTCCTGTAGACAGTTCAGCACTGACACCACTATATGGAGCTACAGGAGCGCGGCCTCAAATGTCCCCTCCTGTAGACAGTTCAGCCCTGACACCACTAGATGGAACTGCGGGAGCGCGGCCTCAGAAATCCCCTCCTGTAGACAGTTTAGCACTGACACCAATAGATGGAGCTGCTGGAGCGTGGCCTCAGAAATCCCCTCCTGTAGACAGTTCAGCCCTGACACCACTAGGTGGAGCTGCTGGAGCGCGGACTCAGAAATCCCCTCCTGTAGACAGTTTAGCACTGACACCACTAGATGGAGCTGCAGGAGCGCGGCCTCAGTAATCCCCTCCTGTAGACAGTTCAGCACTGTCACCACTAGATGGACCTGCTGGAGAGCGGCCTCAGAAATCCCCTCCTGTAGACAGTTCAGCACTGACACCACTAGATGGACCTGCTGGAGGGCGGCCTCAGAAATCCCCTCCAGTAGACAGTTCAGCCCTGACACCACTAGATGGAGCTGCTGGAGAGCGGCCTCAGAAATCCCCTCCTGTAGACAGTTTAGCACTGACACCACTAGATGGAGCTGCTGGAGCGTGGCCTCAGAAATCCCCTCCTGTAGACAGTTCAGCACTGAAACCACTAGATGGAGCTGCTGGAGAGTGGCCTCAGAAATCCCCTCCTGTAGACAGTTCAGCACTGACACCACTAGATGGAGCTGCTGGAGCGCGGTCTCAGAAATCCCCTCCTGTAGACAGTTCAGCCCTGACACCACTAGATGGAGCTGCTGGAGCGCGGCCTCAGAAATCCCCTCCTGTAGACACTTTGACACTGACACCACTAGATGGAGCTGCTGGAGAGCGGCCTCAGAAATCCCCTCCTGTAGACAGTTCAGCACTGACACCACTAGATTGAGCTGCCGGAGCACGGCCTCAGAAATCCCCTCCGGTAGACAGTTCAGCACTGACACCACTAGATGGAGCTGCTGGTACGAGGCCTCAGAAATCCCCTCCTGTAGACAGTACAGCACTGACACCACTAGATGGAGCTGCTGGAGCATTGCCGCAGAAATCCCCTCCTGTAGACAGTTCAGCACTGCCACCACTAGATGGAGCTGCTGGACAGCGGCCTCAGAAATCCCCTCCTGTAGACAGTTCAGCCCTGACACCAGTAGATGGAGCTGCTGGAGCGCAGCCTCAGAAATCCCCTCCTGTAGACAGTTCAGTGCTGACACCACTAGATGAAGCTGCCGGAGAGAGGCCTCTGAAATCCCCTCCTGTAGACAGTTCAGCACTGCCACCACTAGATGGAGCTGCTGGAGCGTAGCCTCAGAAATCCCCTCCTGTAGACAGTTCAGCACTGACACCACTAGATGGAGCTGCTGGAGCGTGGCCTCAGAAATCCCCTCCTGTAGACAGTTCAGCACTGACACCAATAGATGGAGCTGCTGGAGCGCGGCCTCAGAAATCCCCTCCTGTAGACAGTACAGCAATGACACCACTAGATGGAGCTGTTGGAGCGCGGCCTCAGAAATTCCCTCCTGTAGACAGTTCAGCTCTGCCACCACTAGATGGAGCTGCTGGAGCGCGGTCTCAGAAATCCCTCCTGTAAACAGTTCAGTGCTGACACCACTAGATGGAGCTGCTGGTGCGTGGCCTCAGAAATCCCCTCCTGTAGACAGTTCAGCCCTGACACCACTAGATGGACCTGCTGGAGCGTGGCCTCAAAAATCCCCTCCTGTAGACTGTTCAGCCCTAACACCACTAGATGGAGCTGCTGGAGCGCGGCCTCAGAAATCCCCTCCTGTAGACAGTTCAGCACTGACACCACTAGATGGAGCAGCTGCAGCGCGGCCTCAGAAATCCCCTCCTGTAAACAGTTCAGCACTGACACCAATAGATGGAGCTGCTGGAGCGCAGCCTCAGAAATCCCCTCCTGTAGACAGTTCATCACTGACACCACTAGATGGAGCTGCTGGAGCCGCCTCAGAAATCCCCCTCCTGTAGACAGTTTAGCCCTGACACCACTAGATGGAGCTGCTGCAGCGCAGCCTCAGAAATCCCCTTCTGTAGACATTTCAGCACTGACACCACTAGATGGAGCTGTTGGAGCACAGCCTTTGAAATCCCCTCCTGTAGACAGTTTAGTGCTGACACCACTAGATGGAGCTGTCGGAGCGCGACCTCAGAAAACCCCTCCTGTAGACAGTTCAGCACTGACTCCACTAGATGGAGCAGCTGGATCACTGTCTCAGAAATCCCCTCTTGTAGACAGTACAGCACTGACACCACTAGATGGAGCTGTCGGAGCACGGCCTCTGAAATCGCCTCCTGTAGACAGTTCAGCACTGACAACACCAGATGGAGCTGCTGGAGCGTAGCCTCAGAAATCCCCTCCAGTAGACAGTTCATTGCTAACACCACTAGATGGAGCTGTTGGAGCGGCCTCAGAAATCCCCTCCTGCAGACAGTTTAGCCCTGACACCAGTAGATGGAGCTGCTGGAGCGCGGCCTCAGAAATCTCATCCAGTAGACAGTTCAGCCCTGACACCACTAGATGGAGCTGCTGGAGCGTTGCCTCAGAAATCCCCTCCTGTAGACAGTTCAGCACTGACACCACTAGATGGAGCTGCTGGAGCGCGGCCTCAGAAATCCCCTCCTGTAGACAGTTCAGCCCTGACACCACTAGATGGAGATGCAGGAGCGCGGCCTCAGAAATCCCCTCCTGTGGACAGTTCAGCACTGACACCACTAGATGGAGCTGCTGGAGCGTGGCCTCAGAAATCCCCTCCTGTAGACAGTACAGCACTGACACCACTAGATGGAGCTGCTGGAGCGTGGCCTCAGAAATCCCCTCCTGTAGTCAGTTCAGCACTGCCACCACTAGATGGAGCTGCTAGAGCACGGCCTCAGAAATCCCCTCCTGTAGACAGTTCAGCACTGACACCACTAGATGGAGCTGCTGGAGTGCGGCCTCAGAAATCCCCTCCTGTAGACAGTTCAGCTCTGACACTACTAGATGGAGCTGCTGGAGCGCGGTCTCAGAAATCCACTCCTGTAAACAGTTCAGCACTACCACCACTAGATGGAGCTGCTAGAGCACGGCCTTAGAAATCCCCTCCTGTAGACAGTTCAGCACTGGCACCACTAGATGGAGCTGCTGGAGCGCGGCCTCAGAAATCCCCTGCTGTAGACAGATCAGCACTGACACCACTAGATGGAGCTGCTGGAGCGCGGTCTCAGAAATCCACTCCTGTAGACAGTTCAGCCCTGACACCACTAGATGGAGCTGCTGGAGCGCGGCCTCAGAAATCCCCTCCTGTAGACAGTTCAGCCCTGACACCACTAGATGGAGCTGCTGGAGCTTGGCCTCAGAAATCCCCTCCTGTAGACAGTTCAGCACTGACACCACTAGATGGAGCTACTGGAGCGTGGCCTCAGAAATCCCCTCCTGTAGACAGTTCAGCACTGCCACCACTAGATGGAGCTGCTGGAGCGAGGCCTCAGAAATTCCCTCCTGTAGACAGATCAGCACTGACACCACTAGATGGAGCTGCTGGAGCGCGGTCTCAATAATCCCCTCCTGTAGACAGTTCAGCCCTGACACCACTAGATGGAGCTGCTGGAGCTTGGCCTCAGAAATCCCCTCCTGTAGACAGTTCAGCACTGACACCACTAGATGGAGCTACTGGAGCGTGGCCTCAGAAATCCCCTCCTGTAGACAGTTCAGCACTGCCACCACTAGATGGAGCTGCTGGAGCGAGGCCTCAGAAATCCCCTCCTGTAGACAGTACAGCACTGACACCACTAGATGGAGCTGCTGGAGCATTGCCGCAGAAATCCCCTCCTGTAGACAGTTCAGCACTGCCACCACTAGATGGAGCTGCTGGAGCGCGGCCTCAGAAATCCCCTCCTGTAGACAGTTCAGCACTGATACCACTATATGGAGCTGCTGGAGCGCAGCCTCAGAAATCCCCTCCTGTAGACAGTTTAGCACTGACACCACTAGATGGAGCTGCAGGAGCGTGGCCTCAGTAATGCCCTCCTGTAGACAGTTCAGCACTCTCACCACTAGATGGACCTGTTGGAGAGCGGCCTCAGAAATCCCCTCCTGTAGACAGTTCAGCACTGACACGACTACATGGACCTGCTGGAGCGCGGCCTCAGAAATCCCCTCCAGTAGACAGTTCAGCCCTGACACCACTAGATGGAGCTGCTGGAGAGCGGCCTCAGAAATCCCCTCCTGTAGACAGTTTAGCACTGACACCACTAGATGGAGCTGCTGGAGCGTGGCCTCAGAAATCCCCTCCTGTAGACAGTTCAGCACTGAAACCACTAGATGGAGCTGCTGGAGAGCGGCCTCAGAAATCCCCTCCTGTAGACAGTTCAGCACTGACACCACTAGATGGAGCTGCTGGAGCGCGGTCTCAGAAATCCCCTCCTGTAGACAGTTCAGCCCTGCCACCACTAGATGGAGCTGCTGGAGAGCGGCCTCAGAAATCCCCTCCTGTAGACAGTTTAGCACTGACACCACTAGATGGAGCTGCTGGAGCGTGGCCTCAGAATTCCCCTCCTGTAGACAGTTCAGCACTGAAACCACTAGATGGAGCTGCTGGAGAGCGGCCTCAGAAATCCCCTCCTGTAGACAGTTCAGCACTGACACCACTAGATGGAGCTGCTGGAGCGCGGTCTCAGAAATCCTCTCCTGTAGACAGTTCAGCCCTGACACCACTAGATGGAGCTGCTGGAGCGCGGCCTCAGAAATCCCCTCCTGTAGACACTTTGACACTGACACCACTAGATGAAGCTGCTGGAGAGCGGCCTCAGAAATCCCCTCCTGTAGACAGTACAGCACTGACACCACTAGATGGAGCTGCTGGAGCATTGCCGCAGAAATCCCCTCCTGTAGACAGTTCAGCACTGCCACCACTAGATGGAGCAGCTGGAGCGCGGCCTCAGAAATCCCCTCCTGTAGACAGTTCAGCCCTGACACCAGTAGATGGAGCAGCTGGAGCGCAGCCTCAGACATCCCCTCCTGTAGACAGTTCAGTGCTGACACCACTAGATGAAGCTGCCGGAGAGAGGCCTCTGAAATCCCCTCCTGTAGACAGTTCAGCACTGCCACCACTAGATGGAGCTGCTGGAGCGTAGCCTCAGAAATCCCCTCCTGTAGACAGTTCAGCACTGACACCACTAGATGGAGCTGCTGGAGCGTGGCCTCAGAAATCCCCTCCTGTAGACAGTTCAGCACTGACACCAATAGATGGAGCTGCTGGAGCGCGGCTTTAGAAATCCCCTCCTGTAGACAGTACAGCACTGACACCACTAGATGGAGCTGCTGGAGCGTGGCCTCAGACATTCCCTCCTGTAGACAGTTCAGCTCTGCCACCACTAGATGGAGCTGCTGGAGCACTGGCCTCAGAAATCCCCTCCTGTAGACAGTTCAGCACTGACACCACTAGATGGAGCTGCTGGAGCGTGGCCTCAGAAATTCCCTCCTGTAGACAATTCAGCTCTGCCACCACTAGATGGAGCTGGTGGAGCGCGGCCTCAGAAATCCCTCCTGTAGACAGCTCAGCTCTGCCACCACTAGATGGAGCTGCTGGAGCACTGGCCTCAGAAATCCCCTCCTGTAGACAGTTCAGCACTGACACCACTAGATGGAGCTGCTGGAGCGCGGCCTCAGAAATTCCCTCCTGTAGACAGTTCAGCTCTGCCACCACTAGATGGAGCTGCTGGAGCGCGGCCTCAGAAATCCCCTCCTGTAGACAGTTCAGCCCTGACACCACTACATGGACCTGCTGGAGCGTGGCCTCAGAAATCCCCTCCTGTAAACAGTTCAGCACTGACACCACTAGATGGAGCTGCTGGAGCGCAGCCTCAGAAATCCCCTCCTGTAGACTGTTCAGCACTGACACCACTAGATGGTGCTGCTGGTGCGCAGCCTCAGAAATCCCCTCCTGTGGACAGTTCATCACTGACACCACTAGATGGAGCTGCTGGAGCCGCCTCAGAAATCCCCCTCATGTAGACAGTTCAGCACTGACACCACTAGATGGAGCTGCTGCAGCGCAGCCTCAGAAATCCCCTTCTGTAGACAGTTCAACACTGACACCACTAGATGGAGCTGTTGGAGCGCAGCCTTTGAAATCCCCTCCTGTAGACAGTTTAGTGCTGACACCACTAGATGGAGCTGTCGGAGCGCGACCTCAGAAAACCCCTCCTGTAGACAGTTCATCACTGACTCCACTAGATGGAGCAGCTGGATCACGGTCTCAGAAATCCCTCTTGTAGACCGTACAGCACTGACACCACTAGATGGAGCTGTCGGAGCGCGGCCTCTGAAATCGCCTCCTGTAGACAGTTCAGCACTGACACCACCAGATGGAGCTGCTGGAGCGTAGCCTCAGAAATCCCCTCCAGTAGACAGTTCATTGCTGACACCACTAGATGGAGCTGCTGGAGCGGCCTCAGAAATCCCCTCCTGCAGACAGTTTAGCCCTGACACCAGTAGATGGAGCTGCTGGAGCGTGGCCTCAGAAATCCCCTCCTGTAGACGGTTCAGCACTGACACCACTAGATGGAGCTGCTGGAGCGCGGCCTCAGAAATCCCCTCCTGTGGACAGTTCAGCACTGACACCACTAGATGGAGATGCTGGAGCGCGGCCTCAGAAATCCCCTCCTGTGGACAGTTCAGCACTGACACCACTAGATGGAGCTGCTGGAGCGTGGCCTCAGAAATCCCCTCCTGTAGACAGTTCAGCCCTGACACCACTAGATGGAGATGCTGGAGCGCGGCCTCAGAAATCCCCTCCTGTGGACAGTTCAGCACTGACACCACTAGATGGAGCTGCTGGAGCGTGGCCTCAGAAATACCCTCCTGTAGACAGTACAGCACTGACATCACTAGATGGAGCTGCTAGAGTGTGGCCTCAGAAATCCCCTCCTGTAGACAGTTCAGCACTGCCACCACTAGATGGAGCTACTAGAGCTCGGCCTCAGAAATCCCCTCCTGTAGACAGTTCAGCACTGACACCACTAGATGGAGCTGCTGGAGTGCGGCCTCAGACATCCCCTCTTGTAGACAGTTCAGCTCTGACACTACTAGATGGAGCTGCTGGAGCGCGGTCTCAGAAATCCACTCCTGTAAACTGTTCAGCACTGCCACCACTAGATGGAGCTGCTAGAGCACGGCCTCAGAAATCCCCTCCTGTAGACAGTTCAGCACTGACACCACTAGATGGAGATGCTGGAGCGCGGCCTCAGAAATCCCTTGCTGTATACAGATCAGCACTGACACCACTAGATGGAGCTGCTGGAGCGCGGTCTAAGAAATTCACTCCTGTAGACAGTTCAGTCCTAACATCATTAGATGGAGCTACTGGAGCGTGGCCTCAGAAATCCCCTCCTGTAGACAGTTCAGCACTGACACCTCTAGATGGAGCTATTGGAGCGTGGCCTCAGAAATCCCCTCCTGTAGACAGTTCAGCACTGCCACCACTAGATGGAGCTGCTGGAGCGAGGCCTCAGAAATCCCCTCCTGTAGACAGTACAGCACTGACACCACTAGATGGAGCTGCTGGAGCATTGCCGCAGAAATCCCCTCCTGTAGACAGTTCAGCACTGACACCACTAGATGGAGCTGCTGGAGCGCGGCCTCAGAAATCCACTCCAATAGACAGTTCAGGCCTGTCACCAGTAGATGGAGCTGCTGGAGCGCAGCCTCAGAAATCCCCTCCTGTAGACAGTTCAGTGCTGACACCACTAGATGAAGCTGCCGGAGAGAGGCCTCTGAAATCCCTCCTGTAGACAGTTCAGCCCTGACACCACTAGATGGAGCTGCTGGAGCGTAGCCTCAGAAATCCCCTCCTGTAAACAGTTCAGCACAGACACCACTAGATGGAGCTGCTGGAGCACGGCCTCAGAAATCCCCTCCTGTAGACAGTTCAGCACTAACACCAATAGATGGAGCTGCTGGTGCGCGGCCTCAGAAATTCCCTCCTGTAGACAGTTCAGCTCTGCCACCACTAGATGGAGCTGCTGGAGCGCGGCCTCAGAAATCCCACCTGTAGACAGTTCAGTGCTGACACCACTAGATGGTGCTGATGGTGCGCAGCCTCAGAGATCCCCTCCTGTGGACAGTTCATCACTGACACCACTAGATGGAGATGCTGGAGCCGCCTCAGAAATCCCCCTTCTGTAGACAGTTCAGCACTGACACCACTAGATGGAGCTGCTGCAGCGCAGCCTCAGAAATCCCCTTCTGTAGACAGTTCAGCACTGACACCACTAGATGGAGCTGTTGGAGCGCAGCCTTTGAAATCCCCTCCTGTAGACTGTTTAGTGCTGACACCACTAGATGGAGCTGTCGGAGCGCGACCTCAGAAAACCCCTCCTGTAGACAGATCAGCCCTGACTCCACTAGATGGAGCAGCTGGAGCACGGTCTCAGAAATCCCCTCTTGTAGACAGTACAGCACTGACACCACTAGATGGAGCTGTCGGAGCGCGGCCTCTGAAATCGCCTCCTGTAGACAGTTCAGCACTGACACCACCAGATGGAGCTGCTGGAGCGTAGCCTCAGAAATCCCCTCCAGTAGACAGTTCATTGCTGACACCACTAGATGGAGCTGCTGGAACGGCCTCAGAAATCCCCTCCTGCAGACAGTTTAGCCCTGACACCAGTAGATGGAGCTGCTGGAGCGCGGCCTCAGAAATCCCCTCCTGAGACAGTTCAGCCCTGACACCACTAGATGGAGCTGCTGATGCGTGGCCTCAGAAATCCCCTCCTGTAGACAGTTCAGCACTGACACCACTAGATGGAGCTGCTGGAGCGTGGCCTCAGAAATCCCCTCCTGTAGACAGTTCAGCACTGGTACCACTAGATGGAGCTGCTGGAGCACGGCCTCAGAAATCCCCTCCTGTAGACAGTTCAGCACTGACACCACTAGATGGAGCTGCTGGAGCACGGCCTCAGAAATCCCCTCCTGTAGACAGTTCAGCACTGACACCACTAGATGGAGCTGCTGGAGCACGGCCTCAGAAATCCCCTCGTGTAGACAGTTCAGCACTGACACCACTAGATGGAGCTGCTGAAGCTCGGCCTCAGAAATCCCCTCCTGTAGACAGTTCAGCACTGACACCACTAGATGGAGCTGCTGGAGCGCAGCCTCAGAAATCCCCTCCTGTAGACATTTCAGCCCTGACACCACTAGATGGAGCTGCTGGAGCGCGGCCTCAGAAATCCCCTCCTGTGGACAGTTCAGCACTGACACCACTAGATGGAGCTGCTGGAGCGTGGCCTCAGAAATCCCCTCCTGTAGACAGTACAGCACTGCCACCACTAGATGGAGCTGCTGGAGTGCAGCCTCAGAAATCCCCTCCTGTAAACAGTTCAGCTCTGACACTACTAGATGGAGCTGCTGGAGCGAGGTCTCAGAAATCCACTCCTGTAAACAGTTCAGCACTGCCACCTCTAGATGGAGCTGCTAGAGCACGGCCTCAGAAATCCCCTCCTGTAGACAGTTCAGCACTGACACCACTAGATGGAGCTGCTGGAGCGCGGCCTCAGAAATCCCCTGCTGTAGACAGATCAGCACTGACACCACTAGATGGAGCTGCTGGAGCGCGGGCTCAGAAATCCACTCCTGTAGACAGTTCAGCCCTGACACCACTAGAAGGAGCTACTGGAGCGTGGCCTCAGAAATCCCCTCCTGTAGACAATTCAGCACTGACACCACTAGATGGAGCTACTGGAGAGTGGCCTCAGAAATCCCCTCCTGTAGACAGTTCAGCACTGACACCACTAGATGGAGCTGCTGGAGCGCGGCCTCAGAAATCCCCTCCTGTAGACAGTTCAGCCCTGACACCACTAGATGGAGCTACTGGAGCGTGGCCTCAGAAATCCCCTCCTGTAGACAGTTCAGCTCTGACACTACTAGATGGAGCTGCTGGAGCGCGGCCTCAGAAATCCCCTCCTGTAGACATTTCAACTCTGACACTACTAGATGGAGCTGCTGGAGCGCGGCCTCAGAAATACCCTCCTGTAGACAGTTCAGCCCTGACACCACTAGTTGGAGCTACTGGAGCGTGGCCGCAGAAATCCCCTCCTGTAGACAGTTCAGCACTGCCACCACTAGATGGAGCTGCTGGAGCGCGGCCTCAGAAATCCCCTCCTGTAGACACTTCAGCACTGACACCAGTAGATGGAGCTCCTGGAGAGCGGCCTCAGAAATCCCCTCCTGTAGACAGTTCAGTGCTGACACCACTAGATGGAGCTGCTGGAGCGCGGCCTCAGAAATCCCCTCCTGTAGACACTTCAGCACTGAAACCACTAGATGGAGCTCCTGGAGAGCGGCCTCAGAAATCCCCTCCTGTAGACACTTCAGCACTGAGACCACTAGATGGAGCTCCTGGAGAGCGGCCTCAGAAATCCCCTCCTGTAGACACTTCAGCACTGACACCACTAGATGGAGCTGCTGGAGCGCGGCCTCAGAAATCCCCTGCTGTAGACAGATCAGCACTGACACCACTAGATGGAGCTGCTGGAGCGCAGCCTCAGAAATCCCCTCCTGTAGACAGTTCAGTGCTGACACCACTAGATGGAGCTGCTGGAGCACGGTCTCAGAAATCCCCTCTTGTAGACAGTACAGCACTGACACCACTAGATGGAGTTCTCGGAGCGCGGCCTCTGAAATCGCCTCCTGTAGACAGTTCAGCACTGACACCACCAGATGGAGCTGCTGGAGCGTAGCCTCAGAAATCCCCTCCAGTAGACAGTTCATTGCTGACACCACTAGATGAAGCTGCTGGAGCGGCCTCAGAAATCCCCTCCTGCAGACAGTTTAGCCCTGACACCAGTAGATGGAGCTGCTGGAGCGCGGCCTCAGAAATCCCCTCCAGTAGACAGTTCAGCCCTGACACCACTAGATGGAGCTGCTGGTGCGTGGCCTCAGAAATCCCCTCCTGTAGACAGTTCAGCACTGACACCACTAGATGGAGCTGCTGGAGCGTGGCCTCAGAAATCCCCTCCTGTAGACAGTTCAGCACTGGTACCACTAGATGGAGCTGCTGGAGCACGGCCTCAGAAATCCCCTCCTGTAGACACTTCAGCACTGACACCACTAGATGGAGCTGCTGTAGAGCGGCCTCAGAAATCCCCTCCTGTAGACAGTTCAGCTCTGACACTACTAGATGGAGCTGCTGGAGCGCGGCCTCAGAAATCCCCTGCTGTAGACAGATCAGCACTGACACCACTAGATGGAGCTGCTGGAGCGCAGCCTCAGAAATCCCCTCCTGTAGACAGTTCAGTGCTGACACCACTAGATGGAGCTGCTGGAGCACGGTCTCAGAAATCCCCTCTTGTAGACAGTACAGCACTGACACCACTAGATGGAGTTCTCGGAGCGCGGCCTCTGAAATCGCCTCCTGTAGACAGTTCAGCACTGACACCACCAGATGGAGCTGCTGGAGCGTAGCCTCAGAAATCCCCTCCAGTAGACAGTTCATTGCTGACACCACTAGATGAAGCTGCTGGAGCGGCCTCAGAAATCCCCTCCTGCAGACAGTTTAGCCCTGACACCAGTAGATGGAGCTGCTGGAGCGCGGCCTCAGAAATCCCCTCCAGTAGACAGTTCAGCCCTGACACCACTAGATGGAGCTGCTGGTGCGTGGCCTCAGAAATCCCCTCCTGTAGACAGTTCAGCACTGACACCACTAGATGGAGCTGCTGGAGCGTGGCCTCAGAAATCCCCTCCTGTAGACAGTTCAGCACTGGTACCACTAGATGGAGCTGCTGGAGCACGGCCTCAGAAATCCCCTCCTGTAGACAGTTCAGCACTGACACCACTAGATGGAGCTGCTGGAGCACGGCCTCAGAAATCCCCTCCTGTAGACAGTTCACCACTGACACCACTAGATGGAGCTGCTGGAGCACGGCCTCAGAAATCCCCTCCTGTAGACAGTTCAGCACTGGTACCACTAGATGGAGCTGCTGGAGCACGGCCTCAGAAATCCCCTCCTGTAGACAGTTCAGCACTGACACCACTAGATGGAGCTGCTGGAGCTCGGCCTCAGAAATCCCCTCCTGTAGACAGTTCAGCACTGACACCACTAGATGGAGCTGCTGGAGCGCGGCCTCAGAAATCCCCTCCTGTAGACAGTTCAGCCCTGACACCACTAGATGGAGCTGCTGGAGCGCGGCCTCAGAAATCCCCTCCTGTGGACAGTTCAGCACTGACACCACTAGATGGAGCTGCTGGAGCGTGGCCTCAGAAATCCCCTCCTGTAGACAGTACAGCACTGCCACCACTAGATGGAGCTGCTGGAGTGCAGCCTCAGAAATCCCCTCCTGTAAACAGTTCAGCTCTGACACTACTAGATGGAGCTGCTGGAGCGCGGTCTCAGAAATCCACTCCTGTAAACAGTTCAGCACTGCCACCACTAGATGGAGCTGCTAGAGCACGGCCTCAGAAATCCCCTCCTGTAGACAGTTCAGCACTGACACCACTAGATGGAGCTGCTGGAGCGCGGCCTCAGAAATCCCCTGCTGTAGACAGATCAGCACTGACACCACTAGATGGAGCTGCTGGAGCGCGGTCTCAGAAATCCACTCCTGTAGACAGTTCAGCCCTGACACCACTAGATGGAGCTACTGGAGCGTGGCCTCAGAAATCCCCTCCTGTAGACAATTCAGCACTGACACCACTAGATGGAGCTACTGGAGCGTGGCCTCAGAAATCCCCTCCTGTAGACAGTTCAGCACTGACACCACTAGATGGAGCTGCTGGAGCGCGGCCTCAGAAATCCCCTCCTGTAGACAGTTCAGCCCTGACACCACTAGATGGAGCTACTGGAGCGTGGCCTCAGAAATCCCCTCCTGTAGACAGTTCAGCTCTGACACTACTAGATGGAGCTGCTGGAGCGCGGCCTCAGAAATCCCCTCCTGTAGACATTTCAGCTCTGACACTACTAGATGGAGCTGCTGGAGCGCGGCCTCAGAAATACCCTCCTGTAGACAGTTCAGCCCTGACACCACTAGATGGAGCTACTGGAGCGTGGCCGCAGAAATCCCCTCCTGTAGACAGTTCAGCACTGCCACCACTAGATGGAGCTGCTGGAGCGCGGCCTCAGAAATCCCCTCCTGTAGACACTTCAGCACTGACACCAGTAGATGGAGCTCCTGGAGAGCGGCCTCAGAAATCCCCTCCTGTAGACAGTTCAGTGCTGACACCACTAGATGGAGCTGCTGGAGCGCGGCCTCAGAAATCCCCTCCTGTAGACACTTCAGCACTGAAACCACCAGATGGAGCTCCTGGAGAGCGGCCTCAGAAATCCCCTCCTGTAGACACTTCAGCACTGACACCACTAGATGGAGCTCCTGGAGAGCGGCCTCAGAAATCCCCTCCTGTAGACACTTCAGCACTGACACCACTAGATGGAGCTGCTGTAGAGCGGCCTCAGAAATCCCCTCCTGTAGACAGTTCAGCTCTGACACTACTAGATGGAGCTGTTGGAGCGCGGCCTCAGAAATCCCCTGCTGTAGACAGATCAGCACTGACACCACTAGATGGAGCTGCTGGAGCGCAGCCTCAGAAATCCCCTCCTGTAGACAGTTCAGTGCTGACACCACTAGATGGAGCTGCTGGAGCACGGTGTCAGAAATCCCCTCCTGTAGACAGATCAGCACTGACACCACTCGATGGAGCTGCTGGAGTGCGGCCTCAGAAATCCCCTCCTGTAGACAGATCAGCACTGACACCACTAGATGGAGCTGCTGGAGCGTGGCCTCAGAAATCACCTCCTGTAGACAGTTCAGTGCTGACACCATTAGATGGATCTGCTGGAGCGCGGCCTCAGAAATCCCCTCCTGTAGACAGTTCAGCACTGACACCACTAGATGGAGCTGCTGGAGCGCGGACTCAGAAATCCCCTCCTGTAGACAGTTCAGCACTGACACCACTAGATGGAGCTGCTGGAGCGCAGCCTCAGAAATCCCCTCCTGTAGACAGTTCAGCCCTGACACCACTAGATGGAGCTGTTGGAGCGCGGCCTCAGAAATCCCCTCCTGTAGACCGTTCAGCACTTACACCACTAGATGGAGCTGATGGAGCACAGCCTCAGAAATCCCCTCCTGTAGACAGTTCAGCCCTGACACCACTAGATGGAGCTGCTGGAGCATGGCCTCAGAAATCACCTCCTGTAGACAGTTTAGCCCTGACACCACTAGATGGAGCTGTTGGAGCGAGGCCTCAGAAATCCCCTCCTGTAGACCGTTCAGCACTTACACCACTAGATGGAGCTGCTGGAGCACAGCCTCAGAAATCCCCTCCTGTAGACAGTTCAGCACTGCCACCATTAGATGGAGCTGCTGGTGCACAGCCTCAGACATCCCCTCCTGTAGACAGTTCCGCCCTGACAACAATAAATGGACCTGCTGGAGCGCGGCCTCAGAAATCCCCTCCTGAAGACAGTTGATCCCTGACACTACTAGATGGTGCTGCTGGAGCGCGGTCTCAGAAATCCCCTTCTGTAGACAGTTCAGCACTGACACCACTAGATGGAGCTGCCGGAGGGTGGCCTCTGAAATCACCTCCTGTAAACAGTTCAGCTCTGACACCACTAGATGGAGCTGATGGAGCATGGTCTCAGAAATTCCCTCCTGTAGACAGTTCAGCACTGACAGCACTAGATGGAGCTGCTGGAGCACGGCCTCAGAAATCCCCTCCTGTAGACCGTTCAGCACTTACACCACTAGATGGAGCTGCTGGAGCACAGCCTCAGAAATCCCCTCCTGTAGACAGTTCAGCCCTGACACCACTAGATGGAGCTGCTGGAGCATGGCCTCAGAAATCACCTCCTGTAGACAGTTTAGCCCTGACACCACTAGATGGAGCTGTTGGAGCGAGGCCTCAGAAATCCCCTCCTGTAGACCGTTCAGCACTTACACCACTAGATGGAGCTGCTGGAGCACAGCCTCAGAAATCCCCTCCTGTAGACAGTTCAGCACTGCCACCATTAGATGGAGCTGCTGGTGCACAGCCTCAGACATCCCCTCCTGTAGACAGTTCCGCCCTGACAATAAATGGACCTGCTGGAGCGCGGCCTCAGAAATCCCCTCCTGAAGACAGTTGATCCCTGACACTACTAGATGGTGCTGCTGGAGCGCGGTCTCAGAAATCCCCTTCTGTAGACAGTTCAGCACTGACACCACTAGATGGAGCTGCCGGAGGGTGGCCTCTGAAATCACCTCCTGTAAACAGTTCAGCTCTGACACCACTAGATGGAGCTGCTGGAGCATGGTCTCAGAAATTCCCTCCTGTAGACAGTTCAGCACTGACAGCACTAGATGGAGCTGCTGGAGCACGGCCTCAGAAATCCCCTCCTGTAGACAGTTCAGCACTAATAACACTAGATGGACCTGCTGGAGCACGGCCTCAGAAATCCCCTCCTGTGGACAGTTCAGCACTGACACCACTAGATGGAGCTGCTGGAGCGTGGCCTCAGAAATCCCCTCCTGTAGACAGTACAGCACTGCCACCACTAGATGGAGCTGCTGGAGTGCGGCCTCAGAAATCCCCTCCTGTAAACAGTTCAGCTCTGACACTACTAGATGGAGCTGCTGGAGCGCGGTCTCAGAAATCCACTCCTGTAAACAGTTCAGCACTGCCACCACTAGATGGAGCTGCTAGAGCACGGCCACAGAAATCCCCTCCTGTAGACAGTTCAGCACTGACACCACTAGATGGAGCTGCTGGAGCACGGCCTCAGAAATCCCCTGCTGTAGACAGATCAGCACTGACATCACTAGATGTAGCTTCTGGAGCACTGGCCTCAGAAATCCCCTCCTGTAGACAGTTCAGCACTGATGACGCGCCCCTGGGCCTTCTGTGTCGTGCGGCATCGCGTGCACGGGGGCTTACCCGGAGCCGGATCAGATAGGGGTAGTAGTCTCGTGGCGGTGACCCGGTCCGTGCCCAGGGAGTCAAACTAAGTGGCGAGTCTACTAGCAGTAGATGTTGGATGACTACGCCACCCGTTGAATGCAGCTTTGGAGCTGCCGCTGCAGGGCAGACCGCTGAGGCCGGTGGAAGGATGGTGCAGCGGGGATGGTGTAACCCCCAACGGGAGGGGTATGGCCTCAGGGCAGCCGACGTGGATGATGGGGGTAGCAGGAACCACTCAGAGACGATGCGTGTAGTTCAGGGTCTTTACTGGTGACAAAGATAGACCCTCCCGGAGTACTTGCTAGCGATCGGGGCCTGGTCAGTCCTTGAGCAGATGGGATCTCCCCTGGCCAGGCGGAGTTGTAGGCCTTCCCAGCTAACTGTACTCTTCTGGCTACCTTGCTAGAGGCGGGTAAAAGTAGCCCACGTCCCTGAGTGTACCGTGTGGTGCTCACCCGTATGGCCGGTGACTCGGGGCCTTCTATTGGCTTCCGCTCCACGATGGCGGTGCTGGTCCCACGCGTGTGACCGTGCCTTCGGGTTTCTGGGCCAGAGGACCTGCAATCCCCTGCCGGTCGGTTTCTGCTGCTGGGTAAGGATTAGTCCCCACAGCCTCGGACTCCGGGTCCGGTGATAACTTCTCAGTCAGGGCGAGCTCTGCAGCTGCCAGCCCCTGACTCCTTGTAGCACTGCTCCCACAGAGCTCCTGTTGTTTCTTCCTATGCTGCTTCTCTTCTCTACTCTTGTTCTCTCTCTCTCTTAACCCTGCCTCAGCCCCAGGTTTATATAGGGGAAGTTCTTCCCCTCCCAGGACTGGGCAGGAGGTGTGGCATGCACAGGATCCCTGACCAAGAGACCTCCCACCTGCTCTCAGACATAATATTGCTATTATTGTGGAGACCAGACCCCTGGGGTGCCACATTCACCCCTAGTGAAATTTAGTACTCCGGGACTAAACATATTTTACAAAAACATAACAGGGTATAACAACAACAATAAAATACAATAAGGAAACACATAAAGATGGTCACGGTGTGTCCGCAACCGGGTGCAGTCTTTGAAGAAAACAAAGGTGTCCATTTCACCAAAACAGGGAGACGTAACCAGGTAGGGGTCTGTCCTGCCCCGAGTCCTTAACAGTCTTTAGTCCGTCCTGGGTTACGCTCCAACTATACACAAAGGATTCCCGGTAAATCCACCAAAGACTCCTGTAAATAACTAGAAACACAAAATTATACACAAGCAACAATAACAGATAAACATTAATAAAATAACTTAAACACTTAGATCCTCCACCGTACGGGCAGCTGGCCTCTAGTGACCCTAGTGGACCTACGAAGCTGGTTGACTGGTCCTGAGCTACAGGGTATAGGAGCTGTCAAGGGTAAACTGGGCAGCCGTCTACGGACCCTTTGGCTCACTAGGGGTATGGCAGGCTCACTATAAGCAGAGGGTTGATCCTCCTGGTCTGCTTGTGTGGAGTCTTCTGCCTCCTGGACCGGCTGTTCTTCCAGCTCTACCAGTTGCTCTGTAAGTACTTGGGATTCTGGTTGGAGGAACGTGAGGACGGGTACCACAACTGCACCATTGACTTGAGTCCAGGACCGAGGGAAGTCTCCGAGCACAGTACTAACCATATCTTTCCCTTCCTCTACGGGTCGAGGGTCTTCTTGTTCCTCTTCAGGGTTCCGTAGCTGTTCGGGACACTTCTTCAGGTGATCCCGGGATACAATGGTTGTGGTTTCCCCTCCGTCTTTGCTGATGGTACAGACCTTCGGGTTGTCGTGGCTTGAGGGCAGTACGGTGTACGGGTCCTTCTCCCACTGGTCGTCCAACTTATGGAGCCGTCTTTTCCTCTTCAAGACCTGCTCTCCGGGCACCAGGGGAACAGCGGGAGCATACTGGTTGTAAGTTTTCTCTTGTCTTTCCCTAGCTTGACAGAGACTACGCTCCACGCTCTCCTGTACTTTCCGGTACTGCTGCTGTCTCTCTGTGTCCCAGTCTGCTTCTGGTGAAGTGTCCTCGGGTGTCAGGACTCCCATCTCCAGGTCAACAGGTAGCTTACCAGGTCTTGCCCTCATCAGGTAAGCCGGGGTACAGTTAGTGGAACCTACCGGGATGTGGTTGTATAGGTCCACTAGGTCGGGCAACCTCTCGGGCCACAGACTGCGTTCTTCCAGGGGCAATGTTTTTAGAAGATCTATCACCACCTGGTTCATTTTCTCACAAAGTCCATTAGTTTGCGGATGATAGGGTGTCGTCCTTATCTTCCGGCAGCCATACAGAGTGCAGAATTCTTGGAAGACCTCCGCTTCAAAGGCAGGTCCCTGATCCGTCAACACTTGGTCCGGGTACCCGTGTGGACGGCAGAAATGCTGCTGGAAGGCTCTAGCTGCTGTTCGAGCTGTTAAGTCCTTGACGGGGACGACAACCAAGAACCGGGAGTAGTGATCCACGATGGTTAGTGCGTAGACGTAGCCACTTCTGCTTGGGGTCAGTTTTACATGATCCAAGGCTACCAGTTCCAACGGCTGCCGGGTGACGATGGACTGCAGGGGAGTCTTCTGGCTGGCACGGTCCTTCCTTCTTAGGTTGCACAGGCCACAGTCTCTGCACCACCTCTCGATGGTTCCTCTCATGCCCACCCAATGGGACCGCCCGCACAGCAGGAACTCCAGCTTCTTCCATCCGAAGTGCCCAGCTCCATCGTGGTATGCCTCCATCACCATAGCTGCGTCTCTTCTTGGCACCACTACTTGCCAGATTAATTCATGCGTCCGGGAGTTAACCATTCTGCGGCACAACTTCCCCTTATAAAGGAACAGTCGACTCTTCTCAGCCCACAGTTGCTTGGCTTCCTCCGGAGCGTCTGGGTCAAGGCGTGCATCTGGCCGAGTCAGCATCTCCTTTACCAGTCGGACGGCAGGGTCACTGTCTTGCGTCTCCGCCCAGTTGTAATGAGGTAAAGGGTTGAACGTAGCGGATTTACTCCTTACACGGTGGGAATACTGGATAGTCCCATGACGGTGGAATGCGGGGAGTTCAACTTCTTCCAGTCCCTCTGAGTCTTCCCCTACGTCCGGTAGATTTGGCATCCTGGACAGGGCGTCCGCGTTGGTATTGGAGCGTCCTGCCCGGTATTTGATTGTAAACTCATAGTTGGACAAACGGGCCATCCATCTCTGCTCTAGGGCACCGAGTCTTGCTGTGTCCAGGTGTGTCAACGGGTTGTTATCCGTGTACACGGTGAACCGGGAAGAAGCGAGGTAGTGCTTAAAGCGTTCGGTGACTGCCCACACCACTGCCAGGAACTCTAGCTTAAATGAGCTGTAATTTTCAGGGTTTCTTTCGGTGGGTCGCAGTTTTCGGCTGGCGTAAGCAATTACCCGTTCTTTCCCCTGCTGAATCTGGGACAGTACGGCTCCTAGCCCGATATTACTGGCGTCGGTGTAGAGGATAAAGGGCTGGCTATAATCAGGGTATGCCAGGATTTCATCCCCCGTGAGGGCCATCTTCAGCTGGCGGAAGGACTCTTCTTCCAGCTTCTCCCATCTGAAGGGTGGCTTCTGGTTCTTGGCCTTCCTGGACTGGCCTATCAGGAGGTCCTGCATAGGAGCTGCCTTTCTGGTGAAACCGGGAATAAACCTTCGGTAGTAGCCTACCAACCCGAGGAACTGCCTCACTTCCTTTATGCTGGAGGGGCTTGGCCATTCCTTAATTGCGGTGATCTTATCAGGGTCGGGAGCCACTCCGTCAGCACTCACCACGTGTCCCAGGTACTGCACCTTTGGTTTCAGGAGGTGACACTTGGAGGGTTTCACCTTCAGGCCATAACTTGCCAGGGCTTCGAACACTTCCGCCAGGTGTTTCAGGTGGTCCTCATAAGTCTTGGAATATACGATGACATCGTCCAGGTACAGCAGGACCGTCTCGAAGTTTCTGTGTCCCAGACAGCACTCCATTAATCGTTGGAAGGTTCCTGGTGCATTGCAGAGTCCGAACGGCATACAAGTAAACTCGCTAAGTCCCATCGGGGTGGTGAATGCGGTCTTCTCCCGGTCCGCCTCTGCTACAGGAACCTGCCAGTACCCGCTAGTGAGATCCAAGGTAGAGAAGAAGTTAGCAGATTTTAAAGCAGCCAAAGACTCCTCTATCCTTGGTAAGGGGTACGCATCCTTGTGTGTGATTCGGTTGATTTTCCGGTAATCTACACACATTCTCATGGTGTTGTCTTTCTTTTTGACTAAGACTAGTGGGGCTGCCCAGGGGCTACAGCTATCCCTGATTACCCCAGCCTCCTTCATGTCTCTAAGCATCCCCTTGGCGTGTTGGTAGTGTGCAGGGGGTACGGGTCGATACCTCTCTTTTATGGGAGGATGGTCTCCCGTGGGGATGTGGTGTTCTACCCCCTTGACTCGCCCGAAGTCTAACGGGTGTTTACTAAACACTCTCTCGTACTCTTGAACCACCCGGTAGACTCCCTGTTTCTGGTGGGAGGGAGTGGAGTCAGTACCCAAATGTAGTTGCTGACACCAATCCTCCATTATTTTCGTAGAGCCGTTACCTTCCTCCGGGTGAGATGGAGGCAAGGGTTCCACAGACTGTATAGAATTTTGGTTGATAGTATATAATTTGGCTAGCGTAGCATACCGGGGCAGGTATACTTCCCTTTTCCCGATATTTATTATGCGAACGGGTACCCTCCCATGGCGTACATCAACTACCCCCCGGGCTGTCAAAATGGTGGGCCTACTGTCTGAGTAGACTGGCTCTACCATTGCTTGGTAATCTCTACCTCTCAGACCAATAGCTGCCCGACACCAAATCATCATTTCACTTTTCGGGGGCATGGCAATAGGGAAAGGGTCACACATTCTTACGCTTCTGTAGCACCCTGAGGGTTCGGCTGCTACAGGGGTATTGCACCTCAACCCAGAGGTGTGATATTCCACTCCCGGGTAAGGATGGAGTGTGGAACTGAGCTCGGTAGGCTGCATGCACTACACACATCCCATTTCCGAGGAGCAGACCGACGGTACTCCCACTTAGAAATGTGCAGGTACGACCGAGTCTGTTCCTGGCTGGAGTGGGAGGGGGGTGGTACATCCCAAGTAGTGTAGGGGCAGATAGGGGGAGCAGCCTGGGTAAAGATAGGAGCTCATTGGGTGCTGGTCACCTGAGCTCACACATAGAGGGTGTATATAAGGTGGGCACCAACTAAGATCAGGGTCAGATGCAGAGAACAAGTCAGCAAGCAGAGGAAGAGGAGAAGAGAGAGACCCAGAGTGAGAGAGGAGAAGAGAGAGAGAGACCCAGAGGGGGAAACAGCAGAAAAGGACTCCAAGATCCCAACTTAAATCCCCGGGTGAAGAGTCGGCACAGGGTACCGGATCCCAAGCTGGTGGGGGCAGAAAACACACCGCAGCCAGAGACCGGAGACCGTGGGCAGCGATTGTCACGGTCACCCATCACATCCACCCCGAAGGCACACCACATGAAGGGTCAGGGAACCCAAGGCCAAGGGTGTCCCAACAGAAGGCCCGAGGGAGCTGGACCTAGGTGGATCACTGGTGGGGACGGCCAGAGAACGGGACAGAAGGAGAGCTCAGGGCCACGCTCCGGACTTGTTTGGGGGTTGGCTGGATCCAGGACCTGGTGGACGCAGCACGGCTCGGGTGGTCACTCGAAGCTGGAGTGACCAGTACAACATCTGCAGTAAGTAAACACCCTTAACTGCACAACCCGACTCTGTCTTCATTGCCGGCTGCACTGCACCACCACAACCCCCATCCTCTGCACCTGTCCCCCCTGAGGCTATACCCCTCCCGTTGGGGGTTATCCCACCAAGCTGCGCACCCACCATCAGCCTCAGCGGACCCTGCTGCAGCGGCGGCCATAGTGACCGCAATACAACGGGTGGCGTAGTCGACAATAAAGAACTTTATAACATCTGTAGGACTGCCACATACAACTGAGTTTGACACCCTGGGCACGGACCGGGTCACAGCCACTCGGAAGACTACAACTCCCATCTGATCCGGCTCCGGATATTCCCCCTAAAGAATATGGCCCAGGGGGCGCGTCAACTTTGGCGTAGTCGGCAGGAAGAACTTAGTAACATCTGTAGGACTGCCACATACAACTGAGTTTGACACCCTGGGCACGGACCGGGTCACAGCCACTCGGAAGTCTACAACCCCCATCTGATCCGGCTCCGGATATTCCCCCTAAAGAATATGGCCCAGGGGGCGCGTCAACTTTGGCGTAGTCGGCAGGATCACGTGCCCGCAACACCCGGGTACTGCGTGCCTGAAGAAAAGTGCAAGTTTACCTCAAGAAGAAGTCTCCTGCCGGTTCCGGAGGGTCCCCGCCATCGGACCCCATCACCAGTCGATTCCCGCCGGTTGTCCGCCATTAACAACTTTTTCCCGCCATCTGCAGAGTTTCCCGCCACTGGGAAGCGATTCCCGCCATTTCCAAAGGTTTCCCGCCTTGGAAGAGCGGACGCCATTATGGGCGTGCCAGAGGGTGGCGAGAGGCCACCTCCCATCGTGGGCCAGGACCGAAAATGGCGCCAAAAGTGGAAACCGCCCCCACCAACAGAGACTGTGATGCTAGAGGTGTCTGTCAGCGTGAAAGAACCGCCCCTGGAGCTGACAGTCACCCAGTGGCCCCGGGACCGCCCTCGAAGTGGGAGGAGACGAAAGAAAAGAACGAAGATGGGTGCCGCCTGGAGCAGTCTGGAGCGAGCGCACCCGGAGGCAGGAAGCCTGGAGAAGAGTAGCAGAGAAGCTCACCCGGAGATGGCGAGAGAGCAGAGCAGCACCGGCCCGCTGGTCAGGAGCCTGCTGGAAGAAGAGCAGAGCAGCACCGACCCGTTGGTCAGGAGCCTGCTGGAAACCACGACCCCACTAGGCCTAGTGGCGGTCCTCGCACAGCTCCCCCGAGACCGGGAGTGTGCACAGACTGCCCTGGAGGGCCTCGCACGGAGGATGGCCCGGGTACAGCGAGAGACATTGGCGGAGTGGAGCCGAGAGATGGCCCAGCAAACCAAGACCCGGAGCACGCCAGCCAAGATGAGGAGACAGACCGCCTCTGAGGACGGCGCGGGAGGACCCAAGGCCGGAGACGGCGCCGAGAAGGGAGCCGAACGAGTGGAGGCAGGTAAAGGGGACGTCTATACCCCAAACCGGGACACCGCTTACCTGCCCCAGCTCCCCGTCGCAGAGCCCGAAAGTCCCCCTGCTGTGCCCGAAAACGCCATGTCACCGACGCAGACTAGGCCCCAACCGGAAGCCGCCGCCGCGATCCCTGTGACGCCATGCGCACCGACCCCGAGCGTGGCAAAACAGGAAGTAACACCAGCCTGGTCGCAGGGCCTAGAATTCCCGGGCGTCGCAGCACCAACAGCGCCCCCTACCTCCGCGGAGCCTCCGGCCTGGCCGCAAGGCCAGGTAGCCCAGGGCGCCGCCGTCCTAACGGTGCCCTTCACCTTCCAGGTGCCCCAGGCCTGGCCGCAAGGCCTGGGCAACCCGGGCGCCACCACCACCGCGCCCGCACCCGTAAAACCAAGGGTGCCGCGTCTGGGAGAGGACTTGTTTGCCCAGCACACGTGGCCGGACGGGCAGCCTTTCATCTGGCCCCAGAGATATTATGAACTGGAGCACCAGAGGAGAGTTGGGGCCATGTGTGCACCCCTGATTCCGGCTCCGAAGCCCGTGATAAGGATCTCGCCCCCGCTTGAAGAGACCCAATTTGAGTGGGACCCCACCGGAGAAGACCTAATGGGGTTCACTCAGGAAACCAGGGCAGCTGCAGCGGAGCGTGCTGAGTGTTGCCGACAGCAGCTCGAGGAGTTTGCGAGGGAGCGGAGAGAGAGGCGGGTCCGGGAACAACAGGCCCAAATAAGGAGCGCCGAGCAGAAGAGCCGAACCAGGAGGGATCCCCGTGCAGCGCACAGTCCCCGCACCACCGGGACTGTAATTAAGTTCAATATGCAGCATGGGTGGGGCTTCATCAGAGACCACAACACCCCCGGCGACGTCTTTGTCACGCGCAGAGATGTGGAGTCCCATCTGCCGGAGGGGCACAGAGGTCGTGACCTTTATATCGGGGACGAGGTCACCTTTACCCGGCACAAGTGTGCCAAAGGACCTTACGCCCTCCATGTGCATCGCCTGACAGAGGAGGAGCTGCGATGTGAGGAGGAAGAGCAAGAGGATCCGGACGGGTCTGAAGCTGAGATCCCCAAAGAAGGAGCAGGAGGAAGACGCTGTTGAGTACAGCGGAGCAGGTGCTGTAAATAGTTACCCGATCGGGGTATAAAGAAACTGTTACTGCAAATATAGTCCCCGTTGGGACCAGCTGATGTGAACTGTTCACCCGTTTACCCTTAATCCCACAGGCTGAGGACTGTGAGCAGCCATTCCCTTTCCCTCCCTACCTGGCCGAGGACTGAGAGCGGCCATATCCCTGTAAATAGTTGCGCGTCCTAAAGCGCCCCCTACCGGTTTTATAGGAAAACCATTTTTCTAGAAAGACTGTCGCACTTTGCCCAGTCAACAGTTGCACAGTGACCGGAGGAGAAACAAGAGACGACGAGAATGTTTTATATTTATATAATGTTTTATATGTTTTATATGTTTTATATGTTTATGAAAAATTTTGTATGTGATGTGATGTTTTTGTCTTACAGCCCGAGGACGTGCTGTGATTTACCAGGGGGGAATGTAGCACCCTGAGGGTTCGGCTGCTACAGGGGTATTGCACCTCAACCCAGAGGTGTGATATTCCACTCCCGGGTAAGGATGGAGTGTGGAACTGAGCTCGATAGGCTGCATGCACTACACACATCCCATTTCCGAGGAGCAGACCGACGGTACTCCCACTTAGAAATGTGCAGGTACGACCGAGTCTGTTCCTGGCTGGAGTGGGAGGGGGGTGGTACATCCCAAGTAGTGTAGGGGCAGATAGGGGGAGCAGCCTGGGTAAAGATAGGAGCTCATTGGGTGCTGGTCACCTGAGCTCACACATAGAGGGTGTATATAAGGTGGGCACCAACTAAGATCAGGGTCAGATGCAGAGAACAAGTCAGCAAGCAGAGGAAGAGGAGAAGAGAGAGACCCAGAGTGAGAGAGGAGAAGAGAGAGAGAGACCCAGAGGGGGAAACAGCAGAAAAGGACTCCAAGATCCCAACTTAAATCCCCGGGTGAAGAGTCGGCACAGGGTACCGGATCCCAAGCTGGTGGGGGCAGAAAACACACCCCAGCCAGAGACCGGAGACCGTGGGCAGCGATTGTCACGGTCACCCATCACATCCACCCCGAAGGCACACCACATGAAGGGTCAGGGAACCCAAGGCCAAGGGTGTCCCAACAGAAGGCCCGAGGGAGCTGGACCTAGGTGGATCACTGGTGGGGACGGCCAGAGAACGGGACAGAAGGAGAGCTCAGGGCCACGCTCCGGACTTGTTTGGGGGTTGGCTGGATCCAGGACCTGGTGGACGCAGCACGGCTCGGGTGGTCACTCGAAGCTGGAGTGACCAGTACAACATCTGCAGTAAGTAAACACCCTTAACTGCACAACCCGACTCTGTCTTCATTGCCGGCTGCACTGCACCACCACAACCCCCATCCTCTGCACCTGTCCCCCCTGAGGCTATACCCCTCCCGTTGGGGGTTATCCCACCAAGCTGCGCACCCACCATCAGCCTCAGCGGACCCTGCTGCAGCGGCGGCCATAGTGACCGCAATACAACGGGTGGCGTAGTCGACAATAAAGAACTTTATAACATCTGTAGGACTGCCACATACAACTGAGTTTGACACCCTGGGCACGGACCGGGTCACAGCCACTCGGAAGACTACAACTCCCATCTGATCCGGCTCCGGATATTCCCCCTAAAGAATATGGCCCAGGGGGCGCGTCACTTCCAATCTCACCGCCGGAGAGTTCCACCTGTTGCCGTCGCATCAGTGCCCGGATCTCTTTCTGGAGCACTCTCTGCTGGCCGGAGCTGGCGTTCTTGGCAACCTGCTGTAAAATGAAAATCACCTCTGCAAGACAATTTTCAATCACATTAGTTCCTAGAGTTATCTTTGGGTGACTCTCACGCTTGTCAATGTCTACAATGATCAGTCCCTGTGCTGCCAGTTCGACTCTACCGATTTTAATGGTCATCTCTTTAAATCCGATCTGCGGCACGGGTTGACCATTGCTGGCGATGATACTCAAGTCGTCGTCAGGGTAGCGGGTTATATCCGAGTCATTCCAGTACTGCTTGAAGAGCACGTACGGGATGGTGGTGACCTGTGACCCGGTGTCAAGTAGGGCACTCATAGGAATGCCATCCAGTACCACAGGCAAGACTGGACGTCCTCCCACATATTTGTCGCGCCAGCTCGATGGGCCTGGTGATCTTTTTCCTGGGGGTTGGCCCTCTACCCCAGGTTGTGCCAGTTTAAAGGACAGTACCTTGCCATATGTCCGGGTTGATTGCAGCAGCGGCAGATGGGTTGTCCGTCCTCGTTGTATCGGTCGCTGTCGGGGGTTGAGGCAGTGAAGCTCTCCTCCGTATCCGACATCTTCCTCCCCCCCAGTGGACCGTGGCCTACCTTGCGATGATCCTCTTCCGTAGGCCGCGGCTCCGCAGTGGATCGTCAGGGTCGAGGACCTTCCGTCGCGCTCCTGTGACGTCGGCGTCTGCTGGGCTCCTTCCAGGACCTTACGCAACATCCGGACGTGAGGCGGGGCTTCAGTTCTCGCGCGCCTTCGGAGTCCACGCCCCTCTTCTTCCCGCGCGGCGTCTTCAAGATGGCGTCCAACGGCGGGAAAACTCCACGGATGGCGGGAAGAAGGCAGAAGATGGCGCCGGATGGCGGGAAAACTTCGTGGATGGCGGGAAGAAGGCAAAAGATGGCGCCGGATGGCGGGAAACTTCACCACTGGTAAGTTTGAACAGTCTTTTTCAGGCACGCAGTACCCGGTGGTTGCGGGCACGAAATCCTGCCGACTACGCCAAAAGTTGACGCGCCCCTGGGCCTTCTGTGTCGTGCGGCATCGCGTGCACGGGGGCTTACCCGGAGCCGGATCAGATGGGGGTAGTAGTCTCATGGCGGTGACCCGGTCCGTGCCCAGGGAGTCAAACTAAGTGGCGAGTCTACTAGCAGTAGATGTTGGATGACTACGCCACCCGTTGAATGCAGCTTTGGAGCTGCCGCTGCAGGGCAGGCCGCTGAGGCCGGTGGAAGGATGGTGCAGCGGGGATGGTGTAACCCCCAACGGGAGGGGTATGGCCTCAGGGCAGCCGACGTGGATGATGGGGGTAGCAGGAACCACTCAGAGACGATGCGTGTAGTTCAGGGTCTTTACTGGTGACAAAGATAGACCCTCCCGGAGTACTTGCTAGCGATCGGGGCCTGGTCAGTCCTTGAGCAGATGGGATCTCCCCTGGCCAGGCGGAGTTGTAGGCCTTCCCAGCTAACTGTACTCTTCTGGCTACCTTGCTAGAGGCGGGTAAAAGTAGCCCACGTCCCTGAGTGTACCGTGTGGTGCTCACCCGTATGGCCGGTGACTCGGGGCCTTCTATTGGCTTCCGCTCCACGATGGCGGTGCTGGTCCCACGCGTGTGACCGTGCCTTCGGGTTTCTGGGCCAGAGGACCTGCAATCCCCTGCCGGTCGGTTTCTGCTGCTGGGTAAGGATTAGTCCCCACAGCCTCGGACTCCGGGTCCGGTGATAACTTCTCAGTCAGGGCGAGCTCTGCAGCTGCCAGCCCCTGACTCCTTGTAGCACTGCTCCCACAGAGCTCCTGTTGTTTCTTCCTATGCTGCTTCTCTTCTCTACTCTTGTTCTCTCTCTCTCTTAACCCTGCCTCAGCCCCAGGTTTATATAGGGGAAGTCCTTCCCCTCCCAGGACTGGGCAGGAGGTGTGGCATGCACAGGATCCCTGACCAAGAGACCTCCCACCTGCTCTCAGACATAATATTGCTATTATTGTGGAGACCAGACCCCTGGGGTGCCACACTGACACCACTAGATGGAGCTGCTGGAGCGTGGCCTCAGAAATCCCCTCCTGTAGACAGTTCAGCACTGACACCACTAGATGGAGCTGCTGGAGCGCGGTCTCAGAAATCCACTCCTGTAGACAGTTCAGCCCTGACACCACTAGAAGGAGCTGCTGGAGCGCGGCCTCAGAAATCCACTCCTGTAGACAGTTCAGCCCTGACACCACTAGAAGGAGCTGCTGGAGCGTGGCCTCAGAAATCCCCTACTGTAGACAGTTCAGCACTGACACCACTAGATGGAGCTGCTGGAGCGCGGTCTCAGAAATCCACTCCTGTAGACAGTTCAGCCCTGACACCACTAGAAGGAGCTGCTGGAGCGTGGCCTCAGAAATCCCCTCCTGTAGACAGTTCAGCACTGACACCACTAGATGGAGCTACTGGAGCGTGGCCTCAGAAATCCCCTCCTGTAGACAGTTCAGCACTGACACCACTAGATGGAGCTGCTGGAGCGCGGCCTCAGAAATCCCCTCCTGTAGACAGTTCAGCACTGACACCACTAGATGGAGCTGCTGGAGCGCGGCCTCAGAAATCCTCTCCTGTGGACAGTTCAGCACTGACACCACTAGATGGAGCTGCTGGAGCGTGGCCTCAGAAATACCCTCCTGTGGACAGTACAGCACTGACATCACTAGATGGAGCTGCTGGAGCGTGGCCTCAGAAATCCCCTCCTGTAGACAGTTCAGCACTGCCACCACTAGATGGAGCTGCTAGAGCTCAGCCTCAGAAATCCCCTCTTGTGGACAGTTCAGCACTGCCACCACTAGATGGAGCTGCTAGAGTACGACCTCAGAAGTCCCCTCCTGTAGACAGTTCAGCACTGACACCACGAGATGGAGCTGCTGGAGCGCGGCCTCAGAAATCCCCTCCTATAGACAGTTCAGCCCTGACACCACTAGATGGAGCTGCTAGAGCACGACCTCAGAAGTCCCCTCCTGTAGACAGATCAGCACTGACACAACTAGATGGAGCTGCTGGAGCGCGGTCTAAGAAATCCACTCCTGTAGACAGTTCAGCCCTAACATCACTAGATGGAGCTACTGGAGCGTGGCCTCAGAAATCCCCTCCTGTAGACAGTTCAGCACTGCCACCACTAGATGGAGCTGCTGGAGCGAGGCCTCAGAAATCCCCTCCTGTAGACAGTACAGTACTGACACCACTAGATGGAGCTGCTGGAGCATTGCCACAGAAATCCCCTCCTGTAGACAGTTCAGCACTGCCACCACTAGATGGAGCTGCTGGAGCGTGGCCTCAGAAATCCCCTCCTATAGACAGTTCAGCCCTGACACCAGTAGATGGAGCTGCTGGAGCGCAGCCTCAGACATCCCCTCCTGTAGACAGTTCAGTGCTGACACCACTAGATGAAGCTGCCGGAGAGAGGCCTCTGAAATCCCCTCCTGTAGACAGTTCAGCACTGCCACCACTAGATGGAGCTGCTGGAGCGTAGCCTCAGAAATCCCCTCCTGTAGACAGTTCAGCACAGACACCACTAGATGGAGCTGCTGGAGCACGGCCTCAGAAATCCCCTCCTGTAGACAGTTCAGCACTAACACCAATAGATGGAGCTGCTGGAGCGCGGCCTCAGAAATCCCCTCCTGTAGACAGTTCAGCACTAACACCAATAGATGGAGCTGCTGGAGCGCCGCCTCAGAAATTCCCTCCTGTAGACAGTTCAGTGCTGACACCACTAGATGGAGCTGCTGGAGCGCGGCCCCAGAAATTCCCTCCTGTAGACAGTTCAGCTCTGCCAACACTAGATGGAGCTGCTGGAGCGCGGCCTCAGAAATCCCTCCTGTAGACAGTTCAGTGCTGACACCACTAGATGGTGCTGATGGTGCGCAGCCTCAGAAATCCCCTCCTGTGGACAGTTCATCACTGACACCACTACATGGAGCTGCTGGAGCCGCCTCAGAAATCCCCCTCCTGTAGACAGTTCAGCACTGACACCACTAGATGGAGCTGCTGCAGCGCAGCCTCAGAAATCCCCTTCTGTAGACAGTTCAGCACTGACACCACTAGATGGAGCTGTTGGAGCGCAGCCTTTGAAATCCCCTCCTGTAGACAGTTTAGTGCTGACACCACTAGATGGAGCTGTCGGAGCGCGACCTCAGAAAACCCCTCCTGTAGACAGATCAGCCCTGACTCCACTAGATGGAGCAGCTGGAGCACGGTCTCAGAAATCCCCTCTTGTAGACAGTACAGCACTGACACCACTAGATGGAGCTGTCGGAGCGCGGCCTCTGAAATCGCCTCCTGTAAACAGTTCAGCACTGACACCACCAGATGGAGCTGATGGAGCGTAGCCTCAGAAATCCCCTCCAGTAGACAGTTCATTGCTGACACCACTAGATGGAGCTGCTGGAGCGGCCTCAGAAATCCCCTCCTGCAGACAGCTTAGCCCTGACACCAGTAGATGGAGCTGCTGGAGCGCGGCCTCAGAAATCCCCTCCAGTAGACAGTTCAGCCCTGACACCACTAGATGGAGCTGCTGGTGCGTGGCCTCAGAAATCCCCTCCTGTAGACAGTTCAGCACTGACACCACTAGATGGAGCTGCTGGAGCGTGGCCTCAGAAATCCCCTCCTGTAGACAGTTCAGCACTGGTACCACTAGATGGAGCTGCTGGAGCACGGCCTCAGAAATCCCCTCCTGTAGACAGTTCAGCATTGACACCACTAGATGGAGCTGCTGGAGCACGGCCTTAGAATTCCCCTCCTGTAGACAGTTCAGCACTGACACCACTAGATGGAGCTGCTGGAGCACGGCCTCAGAAATCCCCTCCTGTAGACAGTTCAGCACTGGTACCACTAGATGGAGCTGCTGGAGCACGGCATCAGAAATCCCCTCCTGTAGACAGTTCAGCACTGACACCACTAGATGGAGCTGCTGGAGCTCGGCCTCAGAAATCCCCTCCTGTAGACAGTTCAGCACTGACACCACTAGATGGAGCTGCTGGAGCGCGGCCTCAGAAATCCCCTCCTGTAGACAGTTCAGCCCTGACACCACTAGATGGAGCTCCTGGAGCGCGGCCTCAGAAATCCCCTCCTGTGGGCAGTTCAGCACTGACACCACTAGATGGAGCTGCTGGAGCGTGGCCTCAGAAATCCCCTCCTGTAGACAGTACAGCACTGCCACCACTAGATGGAGCTGCTGGAGTGCGGCCTCAGAAATCCCCTCCTGTAAACAGTTCAGTTCTGACACTACTAGATGGAGCTGCTGGAGCGCGGTCTCAGAAATCCACTCCTGTAAACAGTTCAGCACTGCCACCTCTAGATGGAGCTGCTAGAGCACGGCCTCAGAAATCCCCTCCTGTAGACAGTTCAGCACTGACACCACTAGATGGAGCTGCTGAAGCGTGGCCTCAGAAATCCCCTCCTGTAGACAGTTCAGCACTGATACCACTAGATTGACCTGCTGGAGCGCGGCCTCAGAAATCCCCTCCTGTGGACAGTTCAGCACTGACACCACTAGATGGAGCTGCTGGAGCGCGGTCTCAGAAATCCACTCCTGTAAACAGTTCAGCACTGCCACCACTAGATGGAGCTGCTAGAGCACGGCCTCAGAAATCCCCTCCTGTAGACAGTTCAGCAATGACACCACTAGATGGAGCTGCTGGAGCACGGCCTCAGAAATCCCCTGCTGTAGACAGATCAGCACTGACATCACTAGATGGAGCTGCTGGAGCACTGGCCTCAGAAATCCCCTCCTGTAGACAGTTCAGCACTGACACCACTAGATGGAGCTGCTGGAGCGTGGCCTCAGAAATCCCCTCCTGTAGACAGTTCAGCACTGACACCACTAGATGGAGCTGCTGGAGCGCGGTCTCAGAAATCCACTCCTGTAGACAGTTCAGCACTGACACCACTAGATGGATCTACTGGAGCTTGGCCTCAGAAATCCCCTCCTGTAGACAGATCAGCACTGACACCACTAGATGGAGCTACTGGAGCGTGGCCTCAGAAATCCCCTCCTGTAGACAGTTCAGCACTGACACCACTAGATGGAGCTGCTGGAGCGCGGACTCAGAAATCCCCTCCTGTAGACAGTTCAGCACTGACACCACTAGATGGAGCTGCTGGAGCGCGACCTCAGAAATCCCCTCCTGTAGACATTTCAGCTCTGACACTACTAGATGGAGTTGCTGGAGCTTGGCCTCAGAAATCCCCTCCTGTAGACAGTTCAGCTCTGACACTACTAGATGGAGCTGCTGGAGCGCGGCCTCAGAAATGCCCTCCTGTAGACATTTCAGCTCTGACACTACTACATGGAGCTGCTAGAGCGCGGCCTCAGAAATCCCCTCCTGTAGACAGTTCAGCCCTGACACCACTAGATGGAGCTACTGGAGCGTGGCCTCAGAAATCCCCTCCTGTAGACAGTTCAGCACTGACACCACTAGATGGAGCTGCTGGAGCGCGGCCTCAGAAATCCCCTCCTGTAGACAGTTCAGCACTGACACCACTAGATGGCGCTGCTGGAGCGCGGCCTCAGAAATACCCTCCTGTAAACAGTTCAGCTCTGACACTACTAGATGGAGCTGCTGGAGCACAGCCTCAGAGATCCCCTCCTGTAGACAGATCAGCACTGACACCACTAGATGGAGCTGCTGGAGCGCGGTCTCAGAAATCCCCTCCTGTAGACAGATCAGCACTCACACCACTAGATGGAGCTGGTGGAGTGCGGCCTCAGAAATCCCCTCCTGTAGACAGATCAGCACTGACACCACTAGATGGAGCTGCTGGAGCATGGTCTCAGAAATTCCCTCCTGTAGACAGTTCAGCACTGACACCACTAGATGGAGCTGCTGGAGCACGGCCTCAGAAATCCCCTCCTGTAGACAGTTCAGCACTGATACCACTAGATGGACCTGCTGGAGCGCGGCCTCAGAAATCCCCTCCTGTGGACAGTTCAGCACTGACACCACTAGATGGAGCTGCTGGAGCGTGGCCTCAGAAATCCCCTCCTGTAGACAGAACAGCACTGCCACCACTAGATGAAGCTGCTGGAGTGCGGCCTCAGAAATCCCCTCCTGTAAACAGTTCAGCTCTGACACTACTAGATGGAGCTGCTGGAGCGCGGTCTAAGAAATCCACTCCTGTAGACAGTTCAGCCCTAACATCACTAGATGGAGCTACTGGAGCGTGGCCTCAGAAATCCCCTCCTGTAGACAGTTCAGCACTGACACCACTAGATGGAGCTGCTGGAGCGAGGCCTCAGAAATCCCCTCCTGTAGACAGTACAGTACTGACACCACTAGATGGAGCTGCTGGAGCATTGCCGCAGAAATCCCCTCCTGTAGACAGTTCAGCACTGCCACCACTAGATGGAGCTGCTGGAGCGCGGCCTCAGAAATCCCCTCCTATAGACAGTTCAGCCCTGACACCAGTAGATGGAGCTGCTGGAGCGCAGCCTCAGACATCCCCTCCTGTAGACAGTTCAGTGCTGACACCACTAGATGAAGCTGCCGGAGAGAGGCCTCTGAAATCCCCTCCTGTAGACAGTTCAGCACTGCCACCACTAGATGGAGCTGCTGGAGCGTAGCCTCAGAAATCCCCTCCTGTAGACAGTTCAGCACAGACACCACTAGATGGAGCTGCTGGAGCACGGCCTCAGAAATCCCCTCCTGTAGACAGTTCAGCACTAACACCAATAGATGGAGCTGCTGGAGCGCGGCCTCAGAAATCCCCTCCTGTAGACAGTTCAGCACTAACACCAATAGATGGAGCTGCTGGAGCGCGGCCTCAGAAATTCCCTCCTGTAGACAGTTCAGTGCTGACACCCCTAGATGGAGCTGCTGGAGCGCGGCCCCAGAAATTCCCTCCTGTAGACAGTTCAGCTCTGCCAACACTAGATGGAGCTGCTGGAGCGCGGCCTCAGAAATCCCTCTTGTAGACAGTTCAGTGCTGACACCACTAGATGGTGCTGATGGTGCGCAGCCTCAGAAATCCCCTCCTGTGGACAGTTCATCACTGACACCACTACATGGAGCTGCTGGAGCCGCCTCAGAAATCCCCCTCCTGTAGACAGTTCAGCACTGACACCACTAGATGGAGCTGCTGCAGCGCAGCCTCAGAAATCCCCTTCTGTAGACAGTTCAGCACTGACACCACTAGATGGAGCTGTTGGAGCGCAGCCTTTGAAATCCCCTCCTGTAGACAGTTTAGTGCTGACACCACTAGATGGAGCTGTCGGAGCGCGACCTCAGAAAACCCCTCCTGTAGACAGATCAGCCCTGACTCCACTAGATGGAGCAGCTGGAGCACGGTCTCAGAAATCCCCTCTTGTAGACAGTACAGCACTGACACCACTAGATGGAGCTGTCGGAGCGCGGCCTCTGAAATCGCCTCCTGTAAACAGTTCAGCACTGACACCACCAGATGGAGCTGATGGAGCGTAGCCTCAGAAATCCCCTCCAGTAGACAGTTCATTGCTGACACCACTAGATGGAGCTGCTGGAGCGGCCTCAGAAATCCCCTCCTGCAGACAGCTTAGCCCTGACACCAGTAGATGGAGCTGCTGGAGCGCGGCCTCAGAAATCCCCTCCAGTAGACAGTTCAGCCCTGACACCACTAGATGGAGCTGCTGGTGCGTGGCCTCAGAAATCACCTCCTGTAGACAGTTCAGCACTGACACCACTAGATGGAGCTGCTGGAGCGTGGCCTCAGAAATCCCCTCCTGTAGACAGTTCAGCACTGGTACCACTAGATGGAGCTGCTGGAGCACGGCCTCAGAAATCCCCTCCTGTAGACAGTTCAGCATTGACACCACTAGATGGAGCTGCTGGAGCACGGCCTTAGAAATACCCTCCTGTAGACAGTTCAGCACTGACACCACTAGATGGAGCTGCTGGAGCACGGCCTCAGAAATCCCCTCCTGTAGACAGTTCAGCACTGGTACCACTAGATGGAGCTGCTGGAGCACGGCATCAGAAATCCCCTCCTGTAGACAGTTCAGCACTGACACCACTAGATGGAGCTGCTGGAGCTCGGCCTCAGAAATCCCCTCCTGTAGACAGTTCAGCACTGACACCACTAGATGGAGCTGCTGGAGCGCGGCCTCAGAAATCCCCTCCTGTAGACAGTTCAGCCCTGACACCACTAGATGGAGCTGCTGGAGCGCGGCCTCAGAAATCCCCTCCTGTGGGCAGTTCAGCACTGACACCACTAGATGGAGCTGCTGGAGCGTGGCCTCAGAAATCCCCTCCTGTAGACAGTACAGCACTGCCACCACTAGATGGAGCTGCTGGAGTGCGGCCTCAGAAATCCCCTCCTGTAAACAGTTCAGCTCTGACACTACTAGATGGAGCTGCTGGAGCGCGGTCTCCGAAATCCACTCCTGTAAACAGTTCAGCACTGCCACCTCTAGATGGAGCTGCTAGAACACGGCCTCAGAAATCCCCTCCTGTAGACAGTTCAGCACTGACACCACTAGATGGAGCTGCTGAAGCGTGGCCTCAGAAATCCCCTCCTGTAGACAGTTCAGCACTGATACCACTAGATTGACCTGCTGGAGCGCGGCCTCAGAAATCCCCTCCTGTGGACAGTTCAGCACTGACACCACTAGATGGAGCTGCTGGAGCGCGGTCTCAGAAATCCACTCCTGTAAACAGTTCAGCACTGCCACCACTAGATGGAGCTGCTAGAGCACGGCCTCAGAAATCCCCTCCTGTAGACAGTTCAGCACTGACACCACTAGATGGAGCTGCTGGAGCACGGCCTCAGAAATCCCCTGCTGTAGACAGATCAGCACTGACATCACTAGATGGAGCTGCTGGAGCACTGGCCTCAGAAATCCCCTCCTGTAGACAGTTCAGCACTGACACCACTAGATGGAGCTGCTGGAGCGTGGCCTCAGAAATCCCCTCCTGTAGACAGTTCAGCACTGACACCACTAGATGGAGCTGCTGGAGCGCGGTCTCAGAAATCCACTCCTGTAGACAGTTCAGCACTGACACCACTAGATGGAGCTACTGGAGCTTGGCCTCAGAAATCCCCTCCTGTAGACAGATCAGCACTGACACCACTAGATGGAGCTACTGGAGCGTGGCCTCAGAAATCCCCTCCTGTAGACAGTTCAGCACTGACACCACTAGATGGAGCTGCTGGAGCGCGGACTCAGAAATCCCCTCCTGTAGACAGTTCAGCACTGACACCACTAGATGGAGCTGCTGGAGCGCGACCTCAGAAATCCCCTCCTGTAGACATTTCAGCTCTGACACTACTAGATGGAGTTGCTGGAGCACGGTCCTCAGAAATCCCCTCCTGTAGACAGTTCAGCTCTGACACTACTACATGGAGCTGCTGGAGCGCGGCCTCAGAAATCCCCTCCTGTAGACAGTTCAGCACTGACACCACTAGATGGAGCTGCTGGAGCGCGGCCTCAGAAATCCCCTCCTGTAGACAGATCAGCACTGACACCACTAGATGGAGCTGCTGGAGCGCGGTCTCAGAAATCCCCTCCTGTAGACAGATCAGCACTCACACCACTAGATGGAGCTGGTGGAGTGCGGCCTCAGAAATCCCCTCCTGTAGACAGATCAGCACTGACACCACTAGATGGAGCTGCTGGAGCGTGGCCTCAGAAATCACCTCCTGTAGACAGTTCAGTGCTGACACCATTAGATGGAGCTGCTGGAGCACGGCCTCAGAAATCCCCTCCTGTAGACAGTTCAGCACTGACACCACTAGATGGAGCTGCTGGAGCACGGCCTCAGAAATCCCCTCCTGTAGACAGTTCAGCACTGACACCACTAGATGGAGCTGCTGGAGCGCGGACTCAGAAATCCCCTCCTGTAGACAGTTCAGCACTGACACCACTAGATGGAGCTGCTGGAGCGCGGCCTCAGAAATCCCCTCCTGTAGACAGTTCAGCCCTGACACCACTAGATGGAGCTGTTGGAGCGCGGCCTCAGAAATCCCCTCCTGTAGACCGTTCAGCACTTACACCACTAGATGGAGCTGCTGGAGCACAGCCTCAGAAATCCCCTCCTGTAGACAGTTCAGCCCTGACACCACTAGATGGAACTGCTGGAGCATGGCCTCAGAAATCACCTCCTGTAGACAGTTTAGCCCTGACACCACTAGATGGAGCTGTTGGAGCGCGGCCTCAGAAATCCCCTCCTGTAGACCGTTCAGCACTTACACCACTAGATGGAGCTGCTGTAGCACAGCCTCAGAAATCCCCTCCTGTAGACAGTTCAGCACTGACACCATTAGATGGAGCTGCTGGAGCACAGCCTCAGACATCCCCTCCTGTAGACAGTTCAGCCCTGACAACACTAAATGGACCTGCTGGAGTGCGGCCTCAGAAATCCCCTCCTGAAGACAGTTCATCCCTGACACTACTAGATGGTGCTGCTGGAGCGCGGTCTCAGAAATCCCCTCCTGTAGACAGTTCAGCACTGACACCACTAGATGGAGCTGCCGGAGGGTGGCCTCTGAAATCACCTCCTGTAAACAGTTCAGCTCTGTCACCACTAGATGGAGATGCTGGAGCATGGTCTCAGAAATTCCCTCCTGTAGACAGATCAGCACTGACACCACTAGATGGAGCTGCTGGAGCGCGGTCTCAGAAATCCCCTCCTGTAGACAGATCAGCACTCACACCACTAGATGGAGCTGGTGGAGTGCGGCCTCAGAAATCCCCTCCTGTAGACAGATCAGCACTGACACCACTAGATGGAGCTGCTGGAGCGTGGCCTCAGAAATCACCTCCTGTAGACAGTTCAGTGCTGACACCATTAGATGGAGCTGCTGGAGCACGGCCTCAGAAATCCCCTCCTGTAGACAGTTCAGCACTGACACCACTAGATGGAGCTGCTGGAGCACGGCCTCAGAAATCCCCTCCTGTAGACAGTTCTGCACTGACACCACTAGATGGAGCTGCTGGAGCGCGGCCTCAGAAATCCCCTCCTGTAGACAGTTCAGCCCTGACACCACTAGATGGAGCTGTTGGAGCGCGGCCTCAGAAATCCCCTCCTGTAGACCGTTCAGCACTTACACCACTAGATGGAGCTGCTGGAGCACAGCCTCAGAAATCCCCTCCTGTAGACAGTTCAGCCCTGACACCACTAGATGGAACTGCTGGAGCATGGCCTCAGAAATCACCTCCTGTAGACAGTTTAGCCCTGACACCACTAGATGGAGCTGTTGGAGCGCGGCCTCAGAAATCCCCTCCTGTAGACCGTTCAGCACTTACACGACTAGATGGAGCTGCTGTAGCACAGCCTCAGAAATCCCCTCCTGTAGACAGTTCAGCACTGACACCATTAGATGGAGCTGCTGGAGCACAGCCTCAGACATCCCCTCCTGTAGACAGTTCAGCCCTGACAACACTAAATGGAGCTGCTGGAGCGCGGCCTCAGAAATCCCCTCCTGAAGACAGTTCATCCCTGACACTACTAGATGGTGCTGCTGGAGCGCGGTCTCAGAAATCCCCTCCTGTAGACAGTTCAGCACTGACACCACTAGATGGAGCTGCCGGAGGGTGGCCTCTGAAATCACCTCCTGTAAACAGTTTAGCTCTGACACCACTAGATGGAGCTGCTGGAGCATGGTCTCAGAAATTCCCTCCTGTAGACAGTTCAGCACTGACACCACTAGATGGAGCTGCTGGAGCACGGCCTCAGAAATCCCCTCCTGTAGACAGTTCAGCACTGATACCACTAGATGGACCTGCTGGAGCGCGGCCTCAGAAATCCCCTCCTGTGGACAGTTCAGCACTGACACCACTAGATGGAGCTGCTGGAGCGTGGCCTCAGAAATCCCCTCCTGTAGACAGAACAGCACTGCCACCACTAGATGGAGCTGCTGGAGTGCGGCCTCAGAAATCCCCTCCTGTAAACAGTTCAGCTCTGACACTACTAGATGGAGCTGCTGGAGCGCGGTCTAAGAAATCCACTCCTGTAGACAGTTCAGCCCTAACATCACTAGATGGAGCTACTGGAGCGTGGCCTCAGAAATCCCCTCCTGTAGACAGTTCAGCACTGCCACCACTAGATGGAGCTGCTGGAGCGAGGCCTCAGAAATCCCCTCCTGTAGACAGTACAGTACTGACACCACTAGATGGAGCTGCTGGAGCATTGCCGCAGAAATCCCCTCCTGTAGACAGTTCAGCACTGCCACCACTAGATGGAGCTGCTGGAGCGCGGCCTCAGAAATCCCCTCCTATAGACAGTTCAGCCCTGACACCAGTAGATGGAGCTGCTGGAGCGCAGCCTCAGACATCCCCTCCTGTAGACAGTTCAGTGCTGACACCACTAGATGAAGCTGCCGGAGAGAGGCCTCTGAAATCCCCTCCTGTAGACAGTTCAGCACTGCCACCACTAGATGGAGCTGCTGGAGCGTAGCCTCAGAAATCCCCTCCTGTAGACAGTTCAGCACAGACACCACTAGATGGAGCTGCTGGAGCACGGACTCAGAAATCCCCTCCTGTAGACAGTTCAGCACTAACACCAATAGATGGAGCTGCTGGAGCGCGGCCTCAGAAATCCCCTCCTGTAGACAGTTCAGCACTAACACCAATAGATGGAGCTGCTGGAGCGCGGCCTCAGAAATTCCCTCCTGTAGACAGTTCAGTGCTGACACCACTAGATGGAGCTGCTGGAGCGCGGCCCCAGAAATTCCCTCCTGTAGACAGTTCAGCTCTGCCAACACTAGATGGAGCTGCTGGAGCGCGGCCTCAGAAATCCCTCCTGTAGACAGTTCAGTGCTGACACCACTAGATGGTGCTGATGGTGCGCAGCCTCAGAAATCCCCTCCTGTGGACAGTTCATCACTGACACCACTACATGGAGCTGCTGGAGCCGCCTCAGAAATCCCCCTCCTGTAGACAGTTCAGCACTGACACCACTAGATGGAGCTGCTGCAGCGCAGCCTCAGAAATCCCCTTCTGTAGACAGTTCAGCACTGACACCACTAGATGGAGCTGTTGGAGCGCAGCCTTTGAAATCCCCTCCTGTAGACAGTTTAGTGCTGACACCACTAGATGGAGCTGTCGGAGCGCGACCTCAGAAAACCCCTCCTGTAGACAGATCAGCCCTGACTCCACTAGATGGAGCAGCTGGAGCACGGTCTCAGAAATCCCCTGTTGTAGACAGTACAGCACTGACACCACTAGATGGAGCTGTCGGAGCGCGGCCTCTGAAATCGCCTCCTGTAAACAGTTCAGCACTGACACCACCAGATGGAGCTGATGGAGCGTAGCCTGAGAAATCCCCTCCAGTAGACAGTTCATTGCTGACACCACTAGATGGAGCTGCTGGAGCGGCCTCAGAAATCCCCTCCTGCAGACAGCTTAGCCCTGACACCAGTAGATGGAGCTGCTGGAGCGCGGCCTCAGAAATCCCCTCCAGTAGACAGTTCAGCACTGACACCACTAGATGGAGCTGCTGGTGCGTGGCCTCAGAAATCCCCTGCTGTAGACAGATCAGCACTGACATCACTAGATGGAGCTGCTGGAGCACTGGCCTCAGAAATCCCCTCCTGTAGACAGTTCAGCACTGACACCACTAGATGGAGCTGCTGGAGCGTGGCCTCAGAAATCCCCTCCTGTAGACAGTTCAGCACTGACACCACTAGATGGAGCTGCTGGAGCGCGGTCTCAGAAATCCACTCCTGTAGACAGTTCAGCACTGACACCACTAGATGGAGCTACTGGAGCTTGGCCTCAGAAATCCCCTCCTGTAGACAGATCAGCACTGACACCACTAGATGGAGCTACTGGAGCGTGGCCTCAGAAATCCCCTCCTGTAGACAGTTCAGCACTGACACCACTAGATGGAGCTGCTGGAGCGCGGACTCAGAAATCCCCTCCTGTAGACAGTTCAGCACTGACACCACTAGATGGAGCTGCTGGAGCGCGACCTCAGAAATCCCCTCCTGTAGACATTTCAGCTCTGACACTACTAGATGGAGTTGCTGGAGCACGGTCCTCAGAAATCCCCTCCTGTAGACAGTTCAGCTCTGACACTACTACATGGAGCTGCTGGAGCGCGGCCTCAGAAATCCCCTCCTGTAGACAGTTCAGCACTGACACCACTAGATGGAGCTGCTGGAGCGCGGCCTCAGAAATCCCCTCCTGTAGACAGATCAGCACTGACACCACTAGATGGAGCTGCTGGAGCGCGGTCTCAGAAATCCCCTCCTGTAGACAGATCAGCACTCACACCACTAGATGGAGCTGGTGGAGTGCGGCCTCAGAAATCCCCTCCTGTAGACAGATCAGCACTGACACCACTAGATGGAGCTGCTGGAGCGTGGCCTCAGAAATCACCTCCTGTAGACAGTTCAGTGCTGACACCATTAGATGGAGCTGCTGGAGCACGGCCTCAGAAATCCCCTCCTGTAGACAGTTCAGCACTGACACCACTAGATGGAGCTGCTGGAGCACGGCCTCAGAAATCCCCTCCTGTAGACAGTTCAGCACTGACACCACTAGATGGAGCTGCTGGAGCGCGGACTCAGAAATCCCCTCCTGTAGACAGTTCAGCACTGACACCACTAGATGGAGCTGCTGGAGCGCGGCCTCAGAAATCCCCTCCTGTAGACAGTTCAGCCCTGACACCACTAGATGGAGCTGTTGGAGCGCGGCCTCAGAAATCCCCTCCTGTAGACCGTTCAGCACTTACACCACTAGATGGAGCTGCTGGAGCACAGCCTCAGAAATCCCCTCCTGTAGACAGTTCAGCCCTGACACCACTAGATGGAGCTGCTGGAGCGCGGCCTCAGAAATCACCTCCTGTAGACAGTTTAGCCCTGACACCACTAGATGGAGCTGTTGGAGCGCGGCCTCAGAAATCCCCTCCTGTAGACCGTTCAGCACTTACACCACTAGATGGAGCTGCTGTAGCACAGCCTCAGAAATCCCCTCCTGTAGACAGTTCAGCACTGACACCATTAGATGGAGCTGCTGGAGCACAGCCTCAGACATCCCCTCCTGTAGACAGTTCAGCCCTGACAACACTAAATGGACCTGCTGGAGTGCGGCCTCAGAAATCCCCTCCTGAAGACAGTTCATCCCTGACACTACTAGATGGTGCTGCTGGAGCGCGGTCTCAGAAATCCCCTCCTGTAGACAGTTCAGCACTGACACCACTAGATGGAGCTGCCGGAGGGTGGCCTCTGAAATCACCTCCTGTAAACAGTTCAGCTCTGTCACCACTAGATGGAGATGCTGGAGCATGGTCTCAGAAATTCCCTCCTGTAGACAGATCAGCACTGACACCACTAGATGGAGCTGCTGGAGCGCGGTCTCAGAAATCCCCTCCTGTAGACAGATCAGCACTCACACCACTAGATGGAGCTGGTAGAGTGCGGCCTCAGAAATCCCCTCCTGTAGACAGATCAGCACTGACACCACTAGATGGAGCTGCTGGAGCGTGGCCTCAGAAATCACCTCCTGTAGACAGTTCAGTGCTGACACCATTAGATGGAGCTGCTGGAGCACGGCCTCAGAAATCCCCTCCTGTAGACAGTTCAGCACTGACACCACTAGATGGAGCTGCTGGAGCACGGCCTCAGAAATCCCCTCCTGTAGACAGTTCAGCACTGACACCACTAGATGGAGCTGCTGGAGCGCGGCCTCAGAAATCCCCTCCTGTAGACAGTTCAGCCCTGACACCACTAGATGGAGCTGTTGGAGCGCGGCCTCAGAAATCCCCTCCTGTAGACCGTTCAGCACTTACACCACTAGATGGAGCTGCTGGAGCACAGCCTCAGAAATCCCCTCCTGTAGACAGTTCAGCCCTGACACCACTAGATGGAACTGCTGGAGCATGGCCTCAGAAATCACCTCCTGTAGACAGTTTAGCCCTGACACCACTAGATGGAGCTGTTGGAGCGCGGCCTCAGAAATCCCCTCCTGTAGACCGTTCAGCACTTACACGACTAGATGGAGCTGCTGTAGCACAGCCTCAGAAATCCCCTCCTGTAGACAGTTCAGCACTGACACCATTAGATGGAGCTGCTGGAGCACAGCCTCAGACATCCCCTCCTGTAGACAGTTCAGCCCTGACAACACTAAATGGAGCTGCTGGAGCGCGGCCTCAGAAATCCCCTCCTGAAGACAGTTCATCCCTGACACTACTAGATGGTGCTGCTGGAGCGCGGTCTCAGAAATCCCCTCCTGTAGACAGTTCAGCACTGACACCACTAGATGGAGCTGCCGGAGGGTGGCCTCTGAAATCACCTCCTGTAAACAGTTTAGCTCTGACACCACTAGATGGAGCTGCTGGAGCATGGTCTCAGAAATTCCCTCCTGTAGACAGTTCAGCACTGACACCACTAGATGGAGCTGCTGGAGCACGGCCTCAGAAATCCCCTCCTGTAGACAGTTCAGCACTGATACCACTAGATGGACCTGCTGGAGCGCGGCCTCAGAAATCCCCTCCTGTGGACAGTTCAGCACTGACACCACTAGATGGAGCTGCTGGAGCGTGGCCTCAGAAATCCCCTCCTGTAGACAGAACAGCACTGCCACCACTAGATGGAGCTGCTGGAGTGCGGCCTCAGAAATCCCCTCCTGTAAACAGTTCAGCTCTGACACTACTAGATGGAGCTGCTGGAGCGCGGTCTAAGAAATCCACTCCTGTAGACAGTTCAGCCCTAACATCACTAGATGGAGCTACTGGAGCGTGGCCTCAGAAATCCCCTCCTGTAGACAGTTCAGCACTGCCACCACTAGATGGAGCTGCTGGAGCGAGGCCTCAGAAATCCCCTCCTGTAGACAGTACAGTACTGACACCACTAGATGGAGCTGCTGGAGCATTGCCGCAGAAATCCCCTCCTGTAGACAGTTCAGCACTGCCACCACTAGATGGAGCTGCTGGAGCGCGGCCTCAGAAATCCCCTCCTATAGACAGTTCAGCCCTGACACCAGTAGATGGAGCTGCTGGAGCGCAGCCTCAGACATCCCCTCCTGTAGACAGTTCAGTGCTGACACCACTAGATGAAGCTGCCGGAGAGAGGCCTCTGAAATCCCCTCCTGTAGACAGTTCAGCACTGCCACCACTAGATGGAGCTGCTGGAGCGTAGCCTCAGAAATCCCCTCCTGTAGACAGTTCAGCACAGACACCACTAGATGGAGCTGCTGGAGCACGGACTCAGAAATCCCCTCCTGTAGACAGTTCAGCACTAACACCAATAGATGGAGCTGCTGGAGCGCGGCCTCAGAAATCCCCTCCTGTAGACAGTTCAGCACTAACACCAATAGATGGAGCTGCTGGAGCGCGGCCTCAGAAATTCCCTCCTGTAGACAGTTCAGTGCTGACACCACTAGATGGAGCTGCTGGAGCGCGGCCCCAGAAATTCCCTCCTGTAGACAGTTCAGCTCTGCCAACACTAGATGGAGCTGCTGGAGCGCGGCCTCAGAAATCCCTCCTGTAGACAGTTCAGTGCTGACACCACTAGATGGTGCTGATGGTGCGCAGCCTCAGAAATCCCCTCCTGTGGACAGTTCATCACTGACACCACTACATGGAGCTGCTGGAGCCGCCTCAGAAATCCCCCTCCTGTAGACAGTTCAGCACTGACACCACTAGATGGAGCTGCTGCAGCGCAGCCTCAGAAATCCCCTTCTGTAGACAGTTCAGCACTGACACCACTAGATGGAGCTGTTGGAGCGCAGCCTTTGAAATCCCCTCCTGTAGACAGTTTAGTGCTGACACCACTAGATGGAGCTGTCGGAGCGCGACCTCAGAAAACCCCTCCTGTAGACAGATCAGCCCTGACTCCACTAGATGGAGCAGCTGGAGCACGGTCTCAGAAATCCCCTGTTGTAGACAGTACAGCACTGACACCACTAGATGGAGCTGTCGGAGCGCGGCCTCTGAAATCGCCTCCTGTAAACAGTTCAGCACTGACACCACCAGATGGAGCTGATGGAGCGTAGCCTGAGAAATCCCCTCCAGTAGACAGTTCATTGCTGACACCACTAGATGGAGCTGCTGGAGCGGCCTCAGAAATCCCCTCCTGCAGACAGCTTAGCCCTGACACCAGTAGATGGAGCTGCTGGAGCGCGGCCTCAGAAATCCCCTCCAGTAGACAGTTCAGCACTGACACCACTAGATGGAGCTGCTGGTGCGTGGCCTCAGAAATCCCCTGCTGTAGACAGATCAGCACTGACATCACTAGATGGAGCTGCTGGAGCACTGGCCTCAGAAATCCCCTCCTGTAGACAGTTCAGCACTGACACCACTAGATGGAGCTGCTGGAGCGTGGCCTCAGAAATCCCCTCCTGTAGACAGTTCAGCACTGACACCACTAGATGGAGCTGCTGGAGCGCGGTCTCAGAAATCCACTCCTGTAGACAGTTCAGCACTGACACCACTAGATGGAGCTACTGGAGCTTGGCCTCAGAAATCCCCTCCTGTAGACAGATCAGCACTGACACCACTAGATGGAGCTACTGGAGCGTGGCCTCAGAAATCCCCTCCTGTAGACAGTTCAGCACTGACACCACTAGATGGAGCTGCTGGAGCGCGGACTCAGAAATCCCCTCCTGTAGACAGTTCAGCACTGACACCACTAGATGGAGCTGCTGGAGCGCGACCTCAGAAATCCCCTCCTGTAGACATTTCAGCTCTGACACTACTAGATGGAGTTGCTGGAGCACGGTCCTCAGAAATCCCCTCCTGTAGACAGTTCAGCTCTGACACTACTACATGGAGCTGCTGGAGCGCGGCCTCAGAAATCCCCTCCTGTAGACAGTTCAGCACTGACACCACTAGATGGAGCTGCTGGAGCGCGGCCTCAGAAATCCCCTCCTGTAGACAGATCAGCACTGACACCACTAGATGGAGCTGCTGGAGCGCGGTCTCAGAAATCCCCTCCTGTAGACAGATCAGCACTCACACCACTAGATGGAGCTGGTGGAGTGCGGCCTCAGAAATCCCCTCCTGTAGACAGATCAGCACTGACACCACTAGATGGAGCTGCTGGAGCGTGGCCTCAGAAATCACCTCCTGTAGACAGTTCAGTGCTGACACCATTAGATGGAGCTGCTGGAGCACGGCCTCAGAAATCCCCTCCTGTAGACAGTTCAGCACTGACACCACTAGATGGAGCTGCTGGAGCACGGCCTCAGAAATCCCCTCCTGTAGACAGTTCAGCACTGACACCACTAGATGGAGCTGCTGGAGCGCGGACTCAGAAATCCCCTCCTGTAGACAGTTCAGCACTGACACCACTAGATGGAGCTGCTGGAGCGCGGCCTCAGAAATCCCCTCCTGTAGACAGTTCAGCCCTGACACCACTAGATGGAGCTGTTGGAGCGCGGCCTCAGAAATCCCCTCCTGTAGACCGTTCAGCACTTACACCACTAGATGGAGCTGCTGGAGCACAGCCTCAGAAATCCCCTCCTGTAGACAGTTCAGCCCTGACACCACTAGATGGAGCTGCTGGAGCGCGGCCTCAGAAATCACCTCCTGTAGACAGTTTAGCCCTGACACCACTAGATGGAGCTGTTGGAGCGCGGCCTCAGAAATCCCCTCCTGTAGACCGTTCAGCACTTACACCACTAGATGGAGCTGCTGTAGCACAGCCTCAGAAATCCCCTCCTGTAGACAGTTCAGCACTGACACCATTAGATGGAGCTGCTGGAGCACAGCCTCAGACATCCCCTCCTGTAGACAGTTCAGCCCTGACAACACTAAATGGACCTGCTGGAGTGCGGCCTCAGAAATCCCCTCCTGAAGACAGTTCATCCCTGACACTACTAGATGGTGCTGCTGGAGCGCGGTCTCAGAAATCCCCTCCTGTAGACAGTTCAGCACTGACACCACTAGATGGAGCTGCCGGAGGGTGGCCTCTGAAATCACCTCCTGTAAACAGTTCAGCTCTGTCACCACTAGATGGAGATGCTGGAGCATGGTCTCAGAAATTCCCTCCTGTAGACAGATCAGCACTGACACCACTAGATGGAGCTGCTGGAGCGCGGTCTCAGAAATCCCCTCCTGTAGACAGATCAGCACTCACACCACTAGATGGAGCTGGTGGAGTGCGGCCTCAGAAATCCCCTCCTGTAGACAGATCAGCACTGACACCACTAGATGGAGCTGCTGGAGCGTGGCCTCAGAAATCACCTCCTGTAGACAGTTCAGTGCTGACACCATTAGATGGAGCTGCTGGAGCACGGCCTCAGAAATCCCCTCCTGTAGACAGTTCAGCACTGACACCACTAGATGGAGCTGCTGGAGCACGGCCTCAGAAATCCCCTCCTGTAGACAGTTCAGCACTGACACCACTAGATGGAGCTGCTGGAGCGCGGCCTCAGAAATCCCCTCCTGTAGACAGTTCAGCCCTGACACCACTAGATGGAGCTGTTGGAGCGCGGCCTCAGAAATCCCCTCCTGTAGACCGTTCAGCACTTACACCACTAGATGGAGCTGCTGGAGCACAGCCTCAGAAATCCCCTCCTGTAGACAGTTCAGCCCTGACACCACTAGATGGAACTGCTGGAGCATGGCCTCAGAAATCACCTCCTGTAGACAGTTTAGCCCTGACACCACTAGATGGAGCTGTTGGAGCGCGGCCTCAGAAATCCCCTCCTGTAGACCGTTCAGCACTTACACGACTAGATGGAGCTGCTGTAGCACAGCCTCAGAAATCCCCTCCTGTAGACAGTTCAGCACTGACACCATTAGATGGAGCTGCTGGAGCACAGCCTCAGACATCCCCTCCTGTAGACAGTTCAGCCCTGACAACACTAAATGGAGCTGCTGGAGCGCGGCCTCAGAAATCCCCTCCTGAAGACAGTTCATCCCTGACACTACTAGATGGTGCTGCTGGAGCGCGGTCTCAGAAATCCCCTCCTGTAGACAGTTCAGCACTGACACCACTAGATGGAGCTGCCGGAGGGTGGCCTCTGAAATCACCTCCTGTAAACAGTTTAGCTCTGACACCACTAGATGGAGCTGCTGGAGCATGGTCTCAGAAATTCCCTCCTGTAGACAGTTCAGCACTGACACCACTAGATGGAGCTGCTGGAGCACGGCCTCAGAAATCCCCTCCTGTAGACAGTTCAGCACTGATACCACTAGATGGACCTGCTGGAGCGCGGCCTCAGAAATCCCCTCCTGTGGACAGTTCAGCACTGACACCACTAGATGGAGCTGCTGGAGCGTGGCCTCAGAAATCCCCTCCTGTAGACAGAACAGCACTGCCACCACTAGATGGAGCTGCTGGAGTGCGGCCTCAGAAATCCCCTCCTGTAAACAGTTCAGCTCTGACACTACTAGATGGAGCTGCTGGAGCGCGGTCTAAGAAATCCACTCCTGTAGACAGTTCAGCCCTAACATCACTAGATGGAGCTACTGGAGCGTGGCCTCAGAAATCCCCTCCTGTAGACAGTTCAGCACTGCCACCACTAGATGGAGCTGCTGGAGCGAGGCCTCAGAAATCCCCTCCTGTAGACAGTACAGTACTGACACCACTAGATGGAGCTGCTGGAGCATTGCCGCAGAAATCCCCTCCTGTAGACAGTTCAGCACTGCCACCACTAGATGGAGCTGCTGGAGCGCGGCCTCAGAAATCCCCTCCTATAGACAGTTCAGCCCTGACACCAGTAGATGGAGCTGCTGGAGCGCAGCCTCAGACATCCCCTCCTGTAGACAGTTCAGTGCTGACACCACTAGATGAAGCTGCCGGAGAGAGGCCTCTGAAATCCCCTCCTGTAGACAGTTCAGCACTGCCACCACTAGATGGAGCTGCTGGAGCGTAGCCTCAGAAATCCCCTCCTGTAGACAGTTCAGCACAGACACCACTAGATGGAGCTGCTGGAGCACGGACTCAGAAATCCCCTCCTGTAGACAGTTCAGCACTAACACCAATAGATGGAGCTGCTGGAGCGCGGCCTCAGAAATCCCCTCCTGTAGACAGTTCAGCACTAACACCAATAGATGGAGCTGCTGGAGCGCGGCCTCAGAAATTCCCTCCTGTAGACAGTTCAGTGCTGACACCACTAGATGGAGCTGCTGGAGCGCGGCCCCAGAAATTCCCTCCTGTAGACAGTTCAGCTCTGCCAACACTAGATGGAGCTGCTGGAGCGCGGCCTCAGAAATCCCTCCTGTAGACAGTTCAGTGCTGACACCACTAGATGGTGCTGATGGTGCGCAGCCTCAGAAATCCCCTCCTGTGGACAGTTCATCACTGACACCACTACATGGAGCTGCTGGAGCCGCCTCAGAAATCCCCCTCCTGTAGACAGTTCAGCACTGACACCACTAGATGGAGCTGCTGCAGCGCAGCCTCAGAAATCCCCTTCTGTAGACAGTTCAGCACTGACACCACTAGATGGAGCTGTTGGAGCGCAGCCTTTGAAATCCCCTCCTGTAGACAGTTTAGTGCTGACACCACTAGATGGAGCTGTCGGAGCGCGACCTCAGAAAACCCCTCCTGTAGACAGATCAGCCCTGACTCCACTAGATGGAGCAGCTGGAGCACGGTCTCAGAAATCCCCTGTTGTAGACAGTACAGCACTGACACCACTAGATGGAGCTGTCGGAGCGCGGCCTCTGAAATCGCCTCCTGTAAACAGTTCAGCACTGACACCACCAGATGGAGCTGATGGAGCGTAGCCTGAGAAATCCCCTCCAGTAGACAGTTCATTGCTGACACCACTAGATGGAGCTGCTGGAGCGGCCTCAGAAATCCCCTCCTGCAGACAGCTTAGCCCTGACACCAGTAGATGGAGCTGCTGGAGCGCGGCCTCAGAAATCCCCTCCAGTAGACAGTTCAGCCCTGACACCACTAGATGGAGCTGCTGGAGCGTGGCCTCAGAAATCCCCTGCTGTAGACAGATCAGCACTGACATCACTAGATGGAGCTGCTGGAGCACTGGCCTCAGAAATCCCCTCCTGTAGACAGTTCAGCACTGGCACCACTAGATGGAGCTACTGGAGCTTGGCCTCAGAAATCCCCTCCTGTAGACAGATCAGCACTGACACCACTAGATGGAGCTACTGGAGCGTGGCCTCAGAAATCCCCTCCTGTAGACAGTTCAGCACTGACACCACTAGATGGAGCTGCTGGAGCGCGGACTCAGAAATCCCCTCCTGTAGACAGTTCAGCACTGACACCACTAGATGGAGCTGCTGGAGCGCGACCTCAGAAATCCCCTCCTGTAGACATTTCAGCTCTGACACTACTAGATGGAGTTGCTGGAGCACGGTCCTCAGAAATCCCCTCCTGTAGACAGTTCAGCTCTGACACTACTACATGGAGCTGCTGGAGCGCGGCCTCAGAAATCCCCTCCTGTAGACAGTTCAGCACTGACACCACTAGATGGAGCTGCTGGAGCGCGGCCTCAGAAATCCCCTCCTGTAGACAGATCAGCACTGACACCACTAGATGGAGCTGCTGGAGCGCGGTCTCAGAAATCCCCTCCTGTAGACAGATCAGCACTCACACCACTAGATGGAGCTGGTGGAGTGCGGCCTCAGAAATCCCCTCCTGTAGACAGATCAGCACTGACACCACTAGATGGAGCTGCTGGAGCGTGGCCTCAGAAATCACCTCCTGTAGACAGTTCAGTGCTGACACCATTAGATGGAGCTGCTGGAGCACGGCCTCAGAAATCCCCTCCTGTAGACAGTTCAGCACTGACACCACTAGATGGAGCTGCTGGAGCACGGCCTCAGAAATCCCCTCCTGTAGACAGTTCAGCACTGACACCACTAGATGGAGCTGCTGGAGCGCGGACTCAGAAATCCCCTCCTGTAGACAGTTCAGCACTGACACCACTAGATGGAGCTGCTGGAGCGCGGCCTCAGAAATCCCCTCCTGTAGACAGTTCAGCCCTGACACCACTAGATGGAGCTGTTGGAGCGCGGCCTCAGAAATCCCCTCCTGTAGACCGTTCAGCACTTACACCACTAGATGGAGCTGCTGGAGCACAGCCTCAGAAATCCCCTCCTGTAGACAGTTCAGCCCTGACACCACTAGATGGAACTGCTGGAGCATGGCCTCAGAAATCACCTCCTGTAGACAGTTTAGCCCTGACACCACTAGATGGAGCTGTTGGAGCGCGGCCTCAGAAATCCCCTCCTGTAGACCGTTCAGCACTTACACCACTAGATGGAGCTGCTGTAGCACAGCCTCAGAAATCCCCTCCTGTAGACAGTTCAGCACTGACACCATTAGATGGAGCTGCTGGAGCACAGCCTCAGACATCCCCTCCTGTAGACAGTTCAGCCCTGACAACACTAAATGGACCTGCTGGAGTGCGGCCTCAGAAATCCCCTCCTGAAGACAGTTCATCCCTGACACTACTAGATGGTGCTGCTGGAGCGCGGTCTCAGAAATCCCCTCCTGTAGACAGTTCAGCACTGACACCACTAGATGGAGCTGCCGGAGGGTGGCCTCTGAAATCACCTCCTGTAAACAGTTCAGCTCTGTCACCACTAGATGGAGATGCTGGAGCATGGTCTCAGAAATTCCCTCCTGTAGACAGATCAGCACTGACACCACTAGATGGAGCTGCTGGAGCGCGGTCTCAGAAATCCCCTCCTGTAGACAGATCAGCACTCACACCACTAGATGGAGCTGGTGGAATGCGGCCTCAGAAATCCCCTCCTGTAGACAGATCAGCACTGACACCACTAGATGGAGCTGCTGGAGCGTGGCCTCAGAAATCACCTCCTGTAGACAGTTCAGTGCTGACACCATTAGATGGAGCTGCTGGAGCACGGCCTCAGAAATCCCCTCCTGTAGACAGTTCAGCACTGACACCACTAGATGGAGCTGCTGGAGCACGGCCTCAGAAATCCCCTCCTGTAGACAGTTCAGCACTGACACCACTAGATGGAGCTGCTGGATCGCGGACTCAGAAATCCCCTCCTGTAGACAGTTCAGCACTGACACCACTAGATGGAGCTGCTGGAGCGCGGCCTCAGAAATCCCCTCCTGTAGACAGTTCAGCCCTGACACCACTAGATGGAGCTGTTGGAGCGCGGCCTCAGAAATCCCCTCCTGTAGACCGTTCAGCACTTACACCACTAGATGGAGCTGCTGGAGCACAGCCTCAGAAATCCCCTCCTGTAGACAGTTCAGCCCTGACACCACTAGATGGAACTGCTGGAGCATGGCCTCAGAAATCACCTCCTGTAGACAGTTTAGCCCTGACACCACTAGATGGAGCTGTTGGAGCGCGGCCTCAGAAATCCCCTCCTGTAGACCGTTCAGCACTTACACGACTAGATGGAGCTGCTGTAGCACAGCCTCAGAAATCCCCTCCTGTAGACAGTTCAGCACTGACACCATTAGATGGAGCTGCTGGAGCACAGCCTCAGACATCCCCTCCTGTAGACAGTTCAGCCCTGACAACACTAAATGGAGCTGCTGGAGCGCGGCCTCAGAAATCCCCTCCTGAAGACAGTTCATCCCTGACACTACTAGATGGTGCTGCTGGAGCGCGGTCTCAGAAATCCCCTCCTGTAGACAGTTCAGCACTGACACCACTAGATGGAGCTGCCGGAGGGTGGCCTCTGAAATCACCTCCTGTAAACAGTTTAGCTCTGACACCACTAGATGGAGCTGCTGGAGCATGGTCTCAGAAATTCCCTCCTGTAGACAGTTCAGCACTGACACCACTAGATGGAGCTGCTGGAGCACGGCCTCAGAAATCCCCTCCTGTAGACAGTTCAGCACTGATACCACTAGATGGACCTGCTGGAGCGCGGCCTCAGAAATCCCCTCCTGTGGACAGTTCAGCACTGACACCACTAGATGGAGCTGCTGGAGCGTGGCCTCAGAAATCCCCTCCTGTAGACAGAACAGCACTGCCACCACTAGATGGAGCTGCTGGAGTGCGGCCTCAGAAATCCCCTCCTGTAAACAGTTCAGCTCTGACACTACTAGATGGAGCTGCTGGAGCGCGGTCTAAGAAATCCACTCCTGTAGACAGTTCAGCCCTAACATCACTAGATGGAGCTACTGGAGCGTGGCCTCAGAAATCCCCTCCTGTAGACAGTTCAGCACTGCCACCACTAGATGGAGCTGCTGGAGCGAGGCCTCAGAAATCCCCTCCTGTAGACAGTACAGTACTGACACCACTAGATGGAGCTGCTGGAGCATTGCCGCAGAAATCCCCTCCTGTAGACAGTTCAGCACTGCCACCACTAGATGGAGCTGCTGGAGCGCGGCCTCAGAAATCCCCTCCTATAGACAGTTCAGCCCTGACACCAGTAGATGGAGCTGCTGGAGCGCAGCCTCAGACATCCCCTCCTGTAGACAGTTCAGTGCTGACACCACTAGATGAAGCTGCCGGAGAGAGGCCTCTGAAATCCCCTCCTGTAGACAGTTCAGCACTGCCACCACTAGATGGAGCTGCTGGAGCACGGACTCAGAAATCCCCTCCTGTAGACAGTTCAGCACTAACACCAATAGATGGAGCTGCTGGAGCGCGGCCTCAGAAATCCCCTCCTGTAGACAGTTCAGCCCTGACACCACTAGATGGAGCTGCTGGAGCACGGACTCAGAAATCCCCTCCTGTAGACAGTTCAGCACTAACACCAATAGATGGAGCTGCTGGAGCACGGACTCAGAAATCCCCTCCTGTAGACAGTTCAGCACTAACACCAATAGATGGAGCTGCTGGAGCGCGGCCTCAGAAATCCCCTCCTGTAGACAGTTCAGCACTAACACCAATAGATGGAGCTGCTGGAGCGCGGCCTCAGAAATTCCCTCCTGTAGACAGTTCAGTGCTGACACCACTAGATGGAGCTGCTGGAGCGCGGCCCCAGAAATTCCCTCCTGTAGACAGTTCAGCTCTGCCAACACTAGATGGAGCTGCTGGAGCGCGGCCTCAGAAATCCCTCCTGTAGACAGTTCAGTGCTGACACCACTAGATGGTGCTGATGGTGCGCAGCCTCAGAAATCCCCTCCTGTGGACAGTTCATCACTGACACCACTACATGGAGCTGCTGGAGCATGGCCTCAGAAATCACCTCCTGTAGACAGTTTAGCCCTGACACCACTAGATGGAGCTGTTGGAGCGCGGCCTCAGAAATCCCCTCCTGTAGACCGTTCAGCACTTACACGACTAGATGGAGCTGCTGTAGCACAGCCTCAGAAATCCCCTCCTGTAGACAGTTCAGCTCTGACTCTACTAGATGGAGCTGCTGGAGCGCGGCCTCAGAAATCCCCTCCTGTAGACATTTCAGCTCTGACACTACTAGATGGAGCTGCTGGAGCACGGCCTCAGAAATCCCCTCCTGTAGACAGTTCAGCACTGACACCACTAGATGGAGCTACTGGAGCGTGGCCTCAGAAATCCCCTCCTGTAGACAGTTCAGCACTGACACCACTAGATGGAGCTGCTGGAGCGCGGCCTCAGAAATCCCCTCCTGTAGACAGTTTAGCACTGACACCACTAGATGGAGCTGCAGGAGCGCGGCCTCAGAAATCCCATCCTGTAAACAGTTCAGCTCTGACACTACTAGATGGAGCTGCTGGAGCACAGCCTCAGAGATCCCCTCCTGTAGACAGATCAGCACTGACACCACTAGATGGAGCTGCTGGAGCGCGGTCTCAGAAATCCCCTCCTGTAGACAGATCAGCACTCACACCACTAGATGGAGCTGGTGGAGTGCGGCCTCAGATATCCCCTCCTGTAGACAGATCAGCACTGACACCACTAGATGGAGCTGCTGGAGCGTGGCCTCAGAAATCACCTCCTGTAGACAGTTCAGTGCTGACACCATTAGATGGAGCTGCTGGAGCACGGCCTCAGAAATCCCCTCCTGTAGACAGTTCAGCACTGACACCACTAGATGGAGCTGCTGGAGCGCGGACTCAGAAATCCCCTCCTGTAGACAGTTCAGCACTGACACCACTAGATGGAGCTGCTGGAGCGCGGACTCAGAAATCCCCTCCTGTAGACAGTTCAGCCCTGACACCACTAGATGGAGCTGTTGGAGCGCGGCCTCAGAAATCCCCTCCTGTAGACCGTTAAGCACTTACACCACTAGATGGAGCTGCTGGAGCACAGCCTCAGAAATCCCCTCCTGTAGACAGTTCTGCACTGACACCACTAGATGGAGCTGCTGGAGCACAGCCTCAGAAATCACCTCTTGTAGACAGTTTAGCCCTGACACCACTAAATGGAGCTGTTGGAGCGCGGCCTCAGAAATCCCCTCCTGTGGACAGTTCAGCACTGACACCACTAGATGGAGCTGCTGGAGCGTGGCCTCAGAAATACCCTCCTGTAGACAGTACAGCACTGACATCACTAGATGGAGCTGCTGGAGAGTGGCCTCAGAAATACCCTCCTGTAGACAGTACAGCACTGACATCACTAGATGGAGCTGCTGGAGAGTGGCCTCAGAAATCCCCTCCTGTAGACAGTTCAGCACTGACACCACTAGATGGAGCTGCTGGAGCGCGGCCTCAGAAATCCCCTCCTGTGGACAGTTCAGCACTGACACCACTAGATGGAGCTGCTGGAGCGTGGCCTCAGAAATACCCTCCTGTAGACAGTACAGCACTGACATCACTAGATGGAGCTGCTGGAGAGTGGCCTCAGAAATCCCCTCCTGTAGACAGTTCAGCACTGACACCACTAGATGGAGCTGCTAGAGCTCGACCTCAGAAATCCACTCCTGTAGACAGTTCAGCACTGACACCACTAGATGGAGCTGCTGGAGTGCGGCCTCAGAAATCCCCTCCTGTAGACAGTTCAGCTCTGACACCACTAGATGGACCTGCTGGAGCGCGGTCTCAGAAATCCACTCCTGTAAACAGTTCAGCACTGCCACCACTAGATGGAGCTGCTAGAGCACGGACTCAGAAATCCCCTCCTGTAGACAGTTGAGCACTGACACCACTAGATGGAGCTGCTGGAGCGCGGCCTCAGAAATCCCCTGCTGTAGACAGATCAGCACTGACACCACTAGATGGAGCTGCTGGAGCGCGGTCTAAGAAATCCACTCCTGTAGACAGTTCAGCCCTAACATCACTAGATGGAGCTACTGGAGCGTGGCCTCAGAAATCCCCTCCTGTAGACAGTTCAGCACTGACACCACTAGATGAAGCTACTGGAGCGTGGCCTCAGAAATCCCCTCCTGTAGACAGTTCAGCACTGCCACCACTAGATGGAGCTGCTGGAGCGAGGCCTCAGAAATCCCCTCCTGTAGACAGTACAGCACTGACACCACTAGATGGAGCTGCTGGAGCATTGCCGCAGAAATCCCCTCCTGTAGACAGTTCAGCACTGCCACCACTAGATGGAGCTGCTGGAGCGCGGCCTCAGAAATCCCCTCCTATAGACAGTTCAGCACTGCCACCAGTAGATGGAGCTGCTGGAGCGCAGCCTCAGAAATCCCCTCCTGTAGACAGTTCAGTGCTGACACCACTAGATGAAGCTGCCGGAGAGAGGCCTCTGAAATCCCCTCCTGTAGACAGTTCAGCACTGCCACCACTAGATGGAGCTGCTGGAGCGTAGCCTCAGAAATCCCCTCATGTAGACAGTTCAGCACAAACACCACTAGATGGAGCTGCTGGAGCGCGGCCTCAGAAATTCCCTCCTGTAGACAGTTCAGCTCTGCCACCACTAGATGGAGCAGCTGGAGCGCGGCCTCAGAAATCCCTCCTGTAGACAGTTCAGTGCTGACACCACTAGATGGAGCTGCTGGTGCCGCCTCAGAAATCCCCCGCCTGTAGACAGTTCAGCACTGACACCACTAGATGGAGCTGCTGCAGCGCAGCCTCAGAAATCCCCTTCTGTAGACAGTTCAGCACTGACACCACTAGATGGAGCTGTTGGAGCGCAGCCTTTGAAATCCCCTCCTGCAGACAGTTTAGTGCTGACACCACTAGATGGAGATGTCGGAGCGCGACCTCAGAAAACCCCTCCTGTAGACAGATCAGCCCTGACTCCACTAGATGGAGCAGCTGGAGCACGGTCTCAGAAATCCCCTCTTGTAGACAGTACAGAACTGACACCACTAGATGGAGCTGTCGGAGCGCGGCCTCTGAAATCGCCTCCTGTAGACAGTTCAGCACTGACACCAACAGATGGAGCTGCTGGAGCCTAGCCTCAGAAATCCCCTCCTGTAGACAGTTCAGCACTGACACCACTAGATGGAGCTGCTGGAGCTCGACCTCAGAAATCTCCTCCTGTAGACAGTTCAGCACTGACACCACTAGATGGAGCTGCTGGAGCACGGCCTCAGAAATCCCCTCCTGTAGACAGTTCAGCCGTGACACCACTAGATGGAGCTGCTGGAGCGCGGCCTCAGAAATCCCCTCCTGTGGACATTTCAGCACTGACACCACTAGATGGAGCTGCTGGAGCGTGGCCTCAGAAATCCCCTCCTGTAGACAGTACAGCACTGCCAGCACTAGATGGAGCTGCTGGAGCGCGGTCTCAGAAATCCACTCCTGTAAACAGTTCAGCACTGCCACCTCTAGATGGAGCTGCTAGAGCACGGCCTCAGAAATCCCCTCCTGTAGACAGTTCAGCACTGACACCACTAGATGGAGCTGCTGCAGCGCGGCCTCAGAAATCCCCTGCTGTAGACAGATCAGCACTGACACCACTAGATGGAGCTGCTGGAGCGCGGTCTCAGAAATCCACTCCTGTAGACAGTTCAGCCCTGACACCACTAGATGGAGCTACTGGAGCGTGGCCTCAGAAATCCCCTCCTGTAGACAGTTCAGCACTGACACCACTAGATGGAGCTACTGGAGCGTGGCCTCAGAAATCCCCTCCAGTAGACAGTTCAGCACTGACACCACTAGATGGAGCTACTGGAGCGTGGTCTCAGAAATCCCCTCCAGTAGACAGTTCAGCACTGACACCACTAGATGGAGCTGCTGGAGCGCGGCCTCAGAAATCCCCTCCTGTAGACACTTCAGCTCTGACACCACTAGATGAAGCTACTGGAGCGTGGCCTCAGAAATCCCCTCCTGTAGACAGTTCAGCTGTGACACTACTAGATGGAGCTGCTGGAGCGCGGCCTCAGAAATCCCCTCCTGTAGACAGTTCAGCCCTGACACCACTAGATGGAGCTACTGGAACGTGGCCGCAGAAATCCCCTCCTGTAGACAGTTCAGCACTGCCACCACTAGATGGAGCTGCTGGAGCGCAGCCTCAGAAATCCCCTCCTGTAGACACTTCAGCACTGACACCACTAGATGGAGCTCCGGGAGAGCGGCCTCAGAAATCCCCTCCTGTAGACAGTTCAGTGCTGACACCACTAGATGGAGCTGCTGGAGCGCGGCCTCAGAAATCCCCTCCTGTAGACACTTCAGCACTGACACCACTAGATGGAGCTCCTGGAGAGCGGCCTCAGAAATCCCCTCCTGTAGACACTTCAGCACTGACACCACTAGATGGAGCTCCTGGAGAGCGGCCTCAGAAATCCCCTCCTGTAGACACTTCAGCACTGACACCACTAGATGGAGCTGCTGGAGAGCGGCCTCAGAAATCCCCTCCTGTAGACAGTTCAGCTCTGACACTACTAGATGAAGCTGCTGGAGCGCGGCCTCAGAAATCCCCTTCTGTAGACAGATCAGCACTGACACCACTCGATGGAGCTGCTGGAGTGCGGCCTCAGAAATCCCCTCCTGTAGACAGATCAGCACTGACACCACTAGATGGAGCTGCTGGAGCGTGGCGTCAGAAATCACCTCCTGTAGACAGTTCAGTGCTGACACCATTAGATGGAGCTGCTGGAGCACGGCCTCAGAAATCCCCTCCTGTAGACAGTTCAGCACTGTCACCACTAGATGGAGCTGCTGGAGCGCGGACTCAGAAATCCCCTCCTGTAGACAGTTCAGCACTGACACCACTAGATGGAGCTGCTGGAGCGCGGCCTCAGAAATCCCCTCCTGTAGACAGTTCAGCCCTGACACCACTAGATGGAGCTGTTGGAGCGCGGCCTCAGAAATCCCCTCCTGTAGACCGTTCAGCACTTACACCACTAGATGGAGCTGCTGGAGCACAGCCTCAGAAATCCCCTCCTGTAGACAGTTCAGCACTGACACCATTAGATGGAGCTGCTGGAGCACAGCCTCAGACATCCCCTCCTGTAGACAGTTCAGCCCTGACAACACTAAATGGACCTGCTGGAGCGCGGCCTCAGAAATCCCCTCCTGAAGACAGTTCATCCCTGACACTACTAGATGGTGCTGCTGGAGTGCGGTCTCAGAAATCCCCTCCTGTAGACAGTTCAGCACTGACACCACTAGATGGAGCTGCTGGAGCATGGTCTCAGAAATTCCCTCCTGTAGACAGTTCAGCACTGACACCACTAGATGGAGCTGCTGGAGCACGGCCTCAGAAATCCCCTCCTGTAGACAGTTCAGCACTGATACCACTAGATGGACCTGCTGGAGCGCGGCCTCAGAAATCCCCTCCTGTGGACAGTTCAGCACTGACACCACTAGATGGAGCTGCTGGAGCATGGCCTCAGAAATCCCCTCCTGTAGACAGTACAGCACTGCCACCACTAGATGGAGCTGCTGGAGTGCGGCCTCAGAAATCCCCTCCTGAAAACAGTTCAGCTCTGACACTACTAGATGGAGCTGCTGGAGCGCGGTCTCAGAAATCCACTCCTGAAAACAGTTCAGCACTGCCACCACTAGATGGAGCTGCTAGAGCACGGCCTCAAAAATCCCCTCCTGTAGACAGTTCAGCACTGACACCACTAGATGGAGCTGCTGGAGCACGGCCTCAGAAATCCCCTGCTGTAGACAGATCAGCACTGACATCACTAGATGGAGCTGCTGGAGCGCGGTCTCAGAAATCCACTCCTGTAGACAGTTCAGCCCTGACACCACTAGATGGAGCTACTGGAGAGTGGCCTCAGAAATCCCCTCCTGTAGACAGTTCAGCACTGACACCACTAGATGGAGCTACTGGAGCGTGGCCTCAGAAATCCCCTCCTGTAGACAGTTCAGCACTGACACCACTAGATGGAGCTGCTGGAGCGCGGCCTCAGAAATCCCCTCCTGTGGACAGTTCAGCACTGACACCACTAGATGGAGCTGCTGGAGCGTGGCCTCAGAAATCCCCTCCTGTAGACAGTACAGCACTGCCACCACTAGATGGAGCTGCTGGAGTGCGGCCTCAGAAATCCCCTCCTGAAAACAGTTCAGCTCTGACACTACTAGATGGAGCTGCTGGAGCGCGGTCTCAGAAATCCACTCCTGAAAACAGTTCAGCACTGCCACCACTAGATGGAGCTGCTAGAGCACGGCCTCAAAAATCCCCTCCTGTAGACAGTTCAGCACTGACACCACTAGATGGAGCTGCTGGAGCACGGCCTCAGAAATCCCCTGCTGTAGACAGATCAGCACTGACATCACTAGATGGAGCTGCTGGAGCGCGGTCTCAGAAATCCACTCCTGTAGACAGTTCAGCCCTGACACCACTAGATGGAGCTACTGGAGAGTGGCCTCAGAAATCCCCTCCTGTAGACAGTTCAGCACTGACACCACTAGATGGAGCTACTGGAGCGTGGCCTCAGAAATCCCCTCCTGTAGACAGTTCAGCACTGACACCACTAGATGGAGCTGCTGGAGCGCCGCCTCTGAAATCCCCTCCTGTAGACAGTTCAGCACTGACACCACTAGATGGAGCTGCTGGAGCGCGGCCTCAGAAATCCCCTCCTGTGGACAGTTCAGCACTGACACCACTAGATGGAGCTGCTGGAGCGTGGCCTCAGAAATCCCCTCCTGTAGACAGTACAGCACTGCCACCACTAGATGGAGCTGCTGGAGTGCGGCCTCAGAAATCCCCTCCTGAAAACAGTTCAGCTCTGACACTACTAGATGGAGCTGCTGGAGCGCGGTCTCAGAAATCCACTCCTGAAAACAGATCAGCACTGCCACCACTAGATGGAGCTGCTAGAGCACGGCCTCAAAAATCCCCTCCTGTAGACAGTTCAGCACTGACACCACTAGATGGAGCTGCTGGAGCACGGCCTCAGAAATCCCCTGCTGTAGACAGATCAGCACTGACATCACTAGATGGAGCTGCTGGAGCGCGGTCTCAGAAATCCACTCCTGTAGACAGTTCAGCCCTGACACCACTAGATGGAGCTACTGGAGAGTGGCCTCAGAAATCCCCTCCTGTAGACAGTTCAGCACTGACACCACTAGATGGAGCTACTGGAGCGTGGCCTCAGAAATCCCCTCCTGTAGACAGTTCAGCACTGACACCACTAGATGGAGCTGATGGAGCGCCGCCTCAGAAATCCCCTCCTGTAGACAGTTCAGCCCTGACACCACTAGATGGATCTGCTGGAGCGTGGCCTCAGAAATCCCCTCCTGTAGACAGTTCAGCACTGACACCACTAGATGGAGCTACTGGAGCGTGGCCTCAGAAATCCCCTCCTGTAGACAGTTCAGCACTGACACCACTAGATGGAGCTGCTGGAGCGCCGCCTCAGAAATCCCCTCCTGTAGACAGTTCAGCACTGACACCACTAGATGGAGCTGCTGGAGCGCGGCCTCAGAAATCCCCTCCAGTAGACAGTTCAGCCCTGACACCACTAGATGGAGCTGCTGGAGCGTGGCCTCAGAAATCCCCTCCTGTAGACAGTTCAGCACTGACAACACTAGATGGAGCTACTGGAGCGTGGCCTCAGAAATCCCCTCCTGTAGACAGTTCAGCACTGACACCACTAGATGGAGCTACTGGAGCATTGCCTCAGAAATCCCCTCCTGTAGACAGTTCAGCACTGACACCACTAGATGGAGCTGCTGGAGCGCCGCCTCAGAAATCCCCTCCTGTAGACAGTTCAGCACTGACACCACTAGATGGAGCTGCTGGAGCGCGGCCTCAGAAATCCCCTCCAGTAGACAGTTCAGCCCTGACACCACTAGATGGAGCTGCTGGAGCGTGGCCTCAGAAATCCCCTCCTGTAGACAGTTCAGCACTGACACCACTAGATGGAGCTACTGGAGCGTGGCCTCAGAAATCCCCTCCTGTAGACAGTTCAGCACTGACACCACTAGATGGAGCTGCTGGAGCGCCGCCTCAGAAATCCCCTCCTGTAGACAGTTCAGCACTGACACCACTAGATGGAGCTGCTGGAGCGCGGCCTCAGAAATCCCCTCCAGTAGACAGTTCAGCCCTGACACCACTAGATGGAGCTGCTGGAGCGTGGCCTCAGAAATCCCCTCCTGTAGACAGTTCAGCACTGACACCACTAGATGGAGCTACTGGAGCGTGGCCTCAGAAATCCCCTCCTGTAGACAGTTCAGCACTGACACCACTAGATGGAGCTGCTGGAGCGCCGCCTCAGAAATCCCCTCCTGTAGACAGTTCAGCACTGACACCACTAGATGGAGCTGCTGGAGCGCGGCCTCAGAAATCCCCTCCAGTAGACAGTTCAGCCCTGACACCACTAGATGGAGCTGCTGGAGCGTGGCCTCAGAAATCCCCTCCTGTAGACAGTTCAGCACTGACACCACTAGATGGAGCTACTGGAGCGTGGCCTCAGAAATCCCCTCCTGTAGACAGTTCAGCACTGACACCACTAGATGGAGCTACTGGAGCGTGGCCTCAGAAATCCCCTCCTGTAGACAGTTCAGCACTGACACCACTAGATGGAGCTGCTGGAGCGCCGCCTCAGAAATCCCCTCCTGTAGACAGTTCAGCACTGACACCACTAGATGGAGCTGCTGGAGCGCGGCCTCAGAAATCCCCTCCTGTAGACATTTCAGCTCTGACACTACTAGATGGAGTTGCTGGAGCGCGGCTTCAGAAATCCCCTCCTGTAGACAGTTCACCTCTGACACTACTAGATGGAGCTGCTGGAGCGCGGCCTCAGAAATCCCCTCCTGTAGACAGTTCAGCCCTGACACCACTAGATGGAGCTACTGGAGCGTGGCCTCAGAAATCCCCTCCTGTAGACAGTTCAGCACTGTCACCACTAGATGGAGCTGCTGGAGCGCGGCCTCAGAAATCCCCTCCTGTAGACAGTTCAGCACTGACACCACTAGATGGAGCTGCTGGAGCGCGGCCTCAGAAATCCCCTCCTGTAAACAGTTCAGCTCTGACACTACTAGATGGAGCTGCTGGAGCACGGCCTCAGAGATCCCCTCCTGTAGACAGATCAGCACTGACACCACTAGATGGAGCTGCTGGAGCGCGGCCTCAGAAATCCCCTCCTGTAAACAGTTCAGCTCTGACACTACTAGATGGAGCTGCTGGAGCACAGCCTCAGAGATCCCCTCCTGTAGACAGATCAGCACTGACACCACTAGATGGAGCTGCTGGAGCACGGTCTCCCCTCCTGTAGACAGATCAGCACTCACAGCACTAGATGGAGCTGGTGGAGTGCGGCCTCAGAAATCCCCTCCTGTAGACAGATCAGCACTGACACCACTAGATGGAGCTCCTGGAGCGTGGCCTCAGAAATCACCTCCTGTAGACAGTTCAGTGCTGACACCATTAGATGGAGCTGCTGGAGCACGGCCTCAGAAATCCCCTCCTGTAGACAGTTCAGCACTGACACCACTAGATGGAGCTGCTGGAGCACGGCCTCAGAAATCCCCTCCTGTAGACAGTTCAGCACTGACACCACTAGATGGAGCTGCTGGAGCGCGGACTCAGAAATCCCCTCCTGTAGACAGTTCAGCACTGACACCACTAGATGGAGCTGCTGGAGCGCGGCCTCAGAAATCCCCTCCTGTAGACAGTTCAGCCCTGACACCACTAGATGGAGCTGTTGGAGCGCGGCCTCAGAAATCCCCTCCTGTAGACCGTTCAGCACTTACACCACTAGATGGAGCTGCTGGAGCACAGCCTCAGAAATCCCCTCCTGTAGACAGTTCAGCCCTGACACCACTAGATGGAGCTGCTGGAGCACGGCCTCAGAAATCACCTCCTGTAGACAGTTTAGCCCTGACACCACTAGATGGAGCTGTTGAAGCGCGGCCTCAGAAATCCCCTCCTGTAGATGACGCGCCCCTGGGCCTGCTGTGTCGCGCAGCGTCTCGCGCTCGGGGGCTTACCCGGAACCGGATCAGATGAGGGTTGTAGTCTCCGAGTGGCGGGGACCCGGTCCGTGCCCAGGGAGTCAAACTCAGTGTGTGGCAGTCTTGATAGGTGTTATTTGAGTGTCGACTACGCCACCCGTTGATTTGCAGCTATGGAGCTGCCGCTGCAGGGCAGACCGCTGAGGCCGGTGTAGAATTGTGCAGCGTGATAGTATAACCCCCAACGGGAGGGGTATGGCCTCAGGGCAGCCGACGTGGAAGATGGGGGTAGCAGGAACCACTCAGAGACGGTGCGGTGTAATTCAGGGTCTTTACTGGTAACAACGATAGACCCTCCCGGAGTACTTGCTAGCGAACGGGGCCTGGTCAGTCCTTGAGCAGATGGGATCTCCCCTGGCCAGGCGGAGTTGTAGGCCTCCCAAACTGACTGTACTCTTCTGGCTACCTTGCTAGAAGCGGATATAAGTAGCCCACGTCCCTGAGTGTGCCGTGTGGTGCTCACCCGTATGGCCGGTGACTCGGGGCCTTCTAATGGCTTCCGCTCCACGATGGCGGTGCTGGTCCCACGCGTGTGACCTTGCCTTCGGGTTTCTGGGCCTGAGGACCTGAAATCCCCTGCCGGTCGGCTTCTTCTGCTGGGTAAGAGTTAGTCCCCACAGCCTCGGACGCCGAGTCCGGTAAGAAAGCTTCTCAGTCAGGGCGAGCTCTGCAGCTGCCAGCCCCTGACTCGTAGTAGTATTGCTCCCACTGAGCTTCTGCTGTTTCTTCCTATGACTGTTTCTCGTCTCTACTCTCCTTGACTCCTAACCCTGCCTCAGCCCCCGGTTTATATAGGGGAAGTTCTTCCCCTCCCAAGACTGGGCAGGAGGTGTGGCATGCACAGGATCCCTGACCAAAGGACCTCCCACCTGCTCTCAGACATAACATTACATTACTGTGGAAACCAGACCCCTGGGGTGCCACATAGACCGTTCAGCACTTACACCACTAGATGGAGCTGCTGGAGCACAGCCTCAGAAATCCCCTCCTGTAGACAGTTCAGCACTGACACCACTAGATGGAGCTGCTGGAGCACAGCCTCAGACATCCCCTCCTGTAGACAGTTCAGCCCTGACAACACTAAATGGACCTGCTGGAGCGCGGCCTCAGAAATCCCCTCCTGAAGACAGTTCATCCCTGACACTACTAGATGGAGCTGCTGGAGCACGGCCTCAGAAATCCCCTCCTGTAGACAGTTCAGCACTGACACCACTAGATGGAGCTGCCGGAGGGTGGCCTCTGAAATCACCTCCTGTAAACAGTTCAGCTCTGACACCACTAGATGGAGCTGCTGGAGCATGGTCTCAGAAATTCCCTCCTGTAGACAGTTCAGCACTGACACCACTAGATGGAGCTGCTGGAGCACGGCCTCAGAAATCCCCTCCTGTAGACAGTTCAGCACTGATAAAACTAGATGGACCTGCTGGAGCGCGGCCTCAGAAATCCCCTCCTGTGGACAGTTCAGCACTGACACCACTAGATGGAGCTGCTGGAGCGTGGCCTCAGAAATCCCCTCCTGTAGACAGTACAGCACTGCCACCACTAGATGGAGCTGCTGGAGTGCGGCCTCAGAAATCCCCTCCTGTAAACAGTTCAGCTCTGACACTACTAGATGGAGTTGCTGGAGCGCGGTCTCAGAAATCCACTCCTGTAAACAGTTCAGCACTGCCACCACTAGATGGAGCTGCTAGAGCACGGCCTCAGAAATCCCCTCCTGTAGACAGTTCAGCACTGACACCACTAGATGGAGCTGCTGGAGCGCGGCCACAGAAATCCCCTCCTGTAGACAGTTCAGTGCTGACACCACTAGATGAAGCTGCTGGAGCTCGGCCTCAGAAATCCCCTCCTGTAGACAGTTCAGTACTGACACCACTAGATGGAGCTGCTGGAGCTCGGCCTCAGAAATCCCCTCCTGTAGACAGTTCAGCACTGACACCACTAGATGGAGCTGCTGGAGCGCTGCCACAGAAATCCCCTCCTGTAGACAGTTCAGTGCTGACACCACTAGATGGAGCTGCAGGAGCGCGGCCTCAGAAATCCCCTGCTGTAGACAGATCAGCACTGACATAACTAGATGGAGCTGCTGGAGCACTGGCCTCAGAAATCCCCTCCTGTAGACAGTTCAGCACTGACACCACTAGATGGAGCTGCTGGAGCGTGGCCTCAGAAATCCCCTCCTGTAGACAGTTCAGCACTGACACCACTAGATGGAGCTGCTGGAGCGCGGTCTCAGAAATCCACTCCTGTTGACAGTTCAGCCCTGACACCACTAGATGGAGCTACTGGAGCGTGGCCTCAGAAATCCCCTCCTGTAGACAGTTCAGCACTGACACCACTAGATGGAGCTACTGGAGAGTGGCCTCAGAAATCCCTTTCTGTAGACAGTTCAGCACTGACACCACTAGATGGAGCTGCTGGAGCACGGCCTCAGAAATCCCCTCCTGTAGACATTTCAGCTCTGACACTACTAGATGGAGCTGCTGGAGCGCGGCCTCAGAAATCCCCTCCTGTAGACAGTTCAGCCCTGACACCACTAGATGGAGCTACTGGAGCGTGGCCTCAGAAATCCCCTCCTGTAGACAGTTCAGCATTGACACCACTAGATGGAGCTGCTGGAGCACGGCCTCAGAAATCCCCTCCTGTAGACAGTTCAGCTCTGACACTACTAGATGGAGCTGCTGGAGCACAGCCTCAGAGATCTCCTCCTGTAGACAGATCAGCACTGACACCACTAGATGGAGCTGCTGGCGCGCGGTCTCAGAAATCCCCTCCTGTAGACAGATCAGCACTGACACCACTAGATGGAGCTGGTGGAGTGCAGCCTCAGAAATCCCCTCCTGTAGACAGATCAGCACTGACACCACTAGATGGAGCTGCTGGAGCGTGGCCTCAGAAATCACCTCCTGTAGACAGTTCAATGCTGACACCATTAGATGGAGCTGCTGGAGCACGGCCTCAGAAATCCCCTCCTGTAGACAGTTCAGCACTGACACCACTAGATGGAGCTGCTGAAGCACGGCCTCAGAAATCGCCTCCTGTAGACAGTTTAGCCCTGATACCACTAGATGGAGCTGTTGGAGCGCGGCCTCAGAAATCCCCTCCTGTAGACAGTTCAGCACTTACACCACTAGATGGAGCTGCTGGAGCACAGCCTCAGAAATCCCCTCCTGTAGACAGTTCAGCACTGACACCACAAGATAGAGCTGCTGGAGCACAGCCTCAGACATCCCCTCCTGTAGACAGTTCAGCCCTGACAACACTAAATGGACCTGCTGGAGCGCGGCCTCAGAAATCCCATCCTGAAGACAGTTCATCCCTGACACCACTAGAAGGTGCTGCTGGAGCGCGGTCTCAGAAATTCACTCCTGTAGACAGTTCAGCACTGACACCACTTGATGGAGCTGCTGGAGCATGGTCTCAGAAATTCCCTCCTGTAGACAGTTCAGCACTGACACCACTAGATGGAGCTGCTGGAGCACGGCCTCAGAAATCCCCTCCTGTAGACAGTTCAGCACTGATACCACTAGATGGACCTGCTGGAGCGCGGCCTCAGAAATCCCCTCCTGTAGACAGTTCAGCACTTAAACCAGTAGATGGAGCTGCTGGAGCACAGCCTCAGAAATCCCCTCCTGTAGACAGTTCAATGCTGACACCATTAGATGGAGCTGCTGGAGCACAGCCTCAGAAATCCCCTCCTGTAGACAGTTCAATGCTGACACCAGTAGATGGAGCTGCTGGAGCACAGCCTCAGAAATCCCCTCCTGTAGACAGTTCAATGCTGACACCACTAGATGGAGCTGCTGGAGCACGGCCTCAGAAATCCCATCCTGTAGACAGTTCAGCACTGATACCACTAGATGGACCTGCTGGAGCGCGGCCTCAGAAGTCCCCTCCTGTAGACAGTTCAGCCCTGACACCACTAGATGGAGCAGCTTGAGCGCTGCCTGAGAAATCCCCTCCTCTAGACACTTCAGCACTGACACCACTAGATGGAGCTCCTGGAGAGCGGCCTCAGAAATCCCCTCTTGTAGACAGTTCAGCACTGACACCACTAGATGGAGCTGCTGGAGCGCGGTCTCAGAAATCCACTCCTGTAGACAGTTCAGCCCTGAAACCACTAGATGGAGCTACTGGAGCGTGGCCTCAGAAATGCCCTCCTGTAGACAGTTCAGCACTGACACAACTAGATGGAGCTGCTGGAGCGCGGCCTCAGAAATCCCCTCCTGTAGACACTTCAGCACTGACACCACTAGATGGAGCTCCTGGAGAGCGGCCTCAGAAATCCCCTCCTGTAGACAGTTCAGCTCTGACACTACTAGATGGAGCTGCTGGAGCGCGGCCTCAGAAATCCGCTGCTGTAGACAGATCAGTACTGACACCACTAGATGGAGCTGCTGGAGCGCAGTCTGAGAAATCCCCTCCTGTAGACAGTTCAGCTCTGCCACCACTAGATGGAGCTGCTGGAGCACGGTCTCAGAAATCCCCTCCTGTAGACAGATCAGCACTGACACCACTAGATGGAGCTGTTAGAGCGCGGTCTCAGAAATCCCCTCCTGTAGACAGATCAGCACTGACACCACTAGATGGAGCTGCTGGAGTGCGGCCTCAGAAATCCCCTCCTGTAGACAGATCAGCACTGACACCACAAGATGGAGCTGCTGGAGCGTGGCCTCAGAAATCACCTCCTGTAGACAGTTCAGTGCTGACACCATTAGATGGAGCTGCTGGAGCACGGTGTCAGAAATCCCCTCCTGTAGACAGTTCAGCACTGACACCACTAGATGGAGCTGCTGGAGCGCGGCCTCAGAAATCCCCTCCTGTAGACAGTTCAGCACTGACACCACTAGATGGAGCTGCTGGAGCGTGGCCTCAGAAATCCCCTCCTGTAAACAGTTCAGCCCTGACACCACTAGATGGAGCTGCTGGAGCGCGGCCTCAGAAATCCCCTTCTGTAGACCGTTCAGCACTTACACCACTAGATGGAGCTGCTGGAGCACAGCCTCAGAAATCCCCTCCTGTAGACTGTTCAGCACTGACACCACTAGATGGCGCTGCTGGAGCACAGTCTCAGACATCCCCTCCTGTAGACAGTTCAACCCTGACAACACTAAATGGACCTGCTGGAGCGCGGCCTAAGAAATCCCCTCATGAAGACAGTTCATCCCTGACACTACTAGATGGTGCTGCTGGAGCGCGGTCTCAGAAATCCCCTCCTGTAGACAGTTCAGCACTGACACCACTAGATGGAGCTGCCGGAGCATGGTCTCAGAAATTCCCTCCTGTAGACAGTTCAGCACTGACACCACTAGATGGAGCTGCTGGAGCACGGCCTCAGAAATCCCCTCCTGTAGACAGTTCAGCACTGATACCACTAGATGGAGCTGCTGGAGCGCGGCCTCAGAAAACCCCTCCTGTAGACAGTTCAGTGCTGACACCACTAGATGGAGCTGCTGGAGCGTGGCCTCAGAAATCCCCTCCTGTAGACAGTTCAGCCCTGACACAGCTAGATGGAGCTGCTGGAGCGCGGCCTCAAAAATCCCCTCCTGTAGACAGTTCAGCCCTGACACCACTAGATGGAGCTGCTGGAGCGTGGCCTCAGAAATACCCTTCTGTAGACAGTTCAGCACTGACACCACTAGATGGAGCTGCTGGAGCACTGGCCTCAGAAATCCCCTCCTGTAGACAGTTCAGCACTGACACCACTAGATGGAGCTGCTGGAGCGCAGCCTCAGAAATCCCCTCCAGTAGACAGTTCAGCACTGACACCACTAGATGGAGCTGCTGGAGCGCAGCCTCAGAAATCCCCTCCTGTAGACAGTTCAGCACTGACACCACTAGATGGAGCTGCTGGAGCGCAGACTCAGAAACCCTGTCCTGTAGACAGTTCAGCACTGACACCACTAGATGGAGCTGCTGCAGCGCAGCCTCAGAAATCCCCTCCTGTAGACAGTTCAGTGCTGACACCACTACATGGAGCTGCTGGAGCGCGCCTCAGAAATCCCCTCCTGTAGACAGTACAGCACTGACACCACTAGATGGAGCTGTCATAGCGCGGCTCAGAAATCCCCTCCTGTAGACAGTTCAGCACTGACACCACTAGATGGAGCGGCTGGAGCGCAGCCTCAGAAATCCCCTCCAGTAGACAGTTCAGCACTGCCACCACTAGATGGAGCTGCTGGAGCACGGCCTCAGAAATCCCCTCCTGTAGACAGTTCAGCACTGACACCACTAGATGGAGCAGCTGAAGCAGCCTCAGAAATCCCCTCCAGTAGACAGTTTAGCACTGACACCACAAGATGGAGCTGCTGGAGCAGCCTCAGAAATCCCCTCCTGTAGACAGTTCAGCACTGACACCACTAGATGGAGCTGCTGTAGCGCGGCCTCAGAAATCCCCTCCTGTAGACAGTTCAGCCCTGACAACAATAAATGGAGCTGCTGGAGCGGCCTCAGAAATCCCCTCCTAGAGATAGTTCAGCACTGACACCACTAGATGGAGCTGCTGGAGCGCGGCCTTAGAAATTCCCTCCTGTAGACAGTTCAGCACGGACACCACTAGATGGAGCTGCTGTAGCGCGGCATCAGAAATTTCCTCCTGTAGACAGTTCAGCACTGACACCACTAGATGGAGCTGCTGGAGTGCGGCCTCAGAAATTCCCTCCTGTAGACAGTTTAGCACTGACACCACTAGATGGAGCTGCTGGAGCGCGGCCTCAGAAATTCCCTCCTGTAGACAGTTCAGCACTGACACCACTAGATGGAGCTACAGGAGCGTGGCCTCAGAAATCCCCTCCTGTATACAGTACAGTACTGACACCACTAGATGGAGCTGCTGGAGCGCGGCCTCAGAAATCCTCTCCTGAAGACAGTTCACTGCTGACACCACTAGATGGAGCTGCTGGAGCGTGGCCTCAGAAATCCCCTCCTGTAGACAGTTCAGCCCTGACACAACTAGATGGAGCTGCTGGATCGCGGCCTCAAAAATCCCCTCCTGTAGACAGTTCAGCCCTGACACCACTAGATGGAGCTGCTGGAGCACTGGCCTCAGAAATCCCCTCCTGTAGACAGTTCAGCACTGACACCACTAGATGGAGATGCTGGAGCGCAGCCTCAGAAATCCTCTCCAGTAGACAGTTCAGCACTGACACCACTAGATGGAGCTGCTGGAGCTGCCTCAGAAATCCACTCCTGTAGACAGTTCAGCACTGACACCACTAGATGGAGCGGCTGGAGGGCAGACTCAGAAATCCCCTCCTGTAGACAGTTCAGCACTGACACCACTAGATGGAGATGCTGGAGCGCAGCCTCAGAAATCCTCTCCAGTAGACAGTTCAGCACTGACACCACTAGATGGAGCTGCTGGAGCTGCCTCAGAAATCCACTCCTGTAGACAGTTCAGCACTGACACCACTAGATGGAGCGGCTGGAGGGCAGACTCAGAAATCCCCTCCTGTAGACAGTTCAGCACTGACACCACTAGATGGAGCAGCTGGAGCGGCCTCAGAAATCCCCTCCTGTAAACAGTTCAGTGCTGACACCACTAGATGGAGCTGCTGGAGCGCAGCCTCAGAAATCCCCTCCTGTAGACAGTTCAGCACTGACACCACTAGATGGAGCTGCTGGAGCGGCCCCAGAAATCCCCTCCTGTAGACAGTTCATAACTGACACCACTAGATGGAGCTGCTGGACTGCGGCCTCAGAAATCCCCTCCTGTAGACAGTTCAGCACTGACACCACTAGATGGAGCTGCTGGAGCGGCCTCAGATATCCCCTCCTGTAGACAGTTCAACACTGACACCACTAGATGGAGCTGCTGGAGCGCAGCCTCAGAAATCCCCTCCTGTAGACAGTTCAGTGCTGACACCACTAGATGGAGCTGCTGGAGCGTGGCCTCAGAAATCCTCTCCGGTAGACAGTACAGCACTGACACCACTAGATGGAGCCGTAGATGCGCGGCCTCAGAAATACCCTCCTGTAGACAGTTCAGCACTGAAACCACTAGATGGAGCTGCTGGAGCGTGGCCTCAGAAATTCCCTCCTGTAGACAGTTCAGCGCTGACACCACTAGATGGAGCTGCTGGAGCGCAGCCTCAGAAATCCCCTCCTGTAGACAGTTCAGCACTGACACCACTAGATGGAGCTGCTGGAGCGCGGCCTCAGAAATCCCCTCCTGTAGATAGTTCAGCACTGGCACCACTAGATGGAGCTGCTGGAGCACGGCCTCAGAAATCCCCTCCTGTAGACAGTTCAGCTCTGACACCACTAGATGGAGCAGCTGGAGCGGCCTCAGAAATCCCCTCCTGTAGACAGTTCAGTGCTGACACCACTAGATGGAGCTGCTGGAGCGCACCCTCAGAAATCCCCTCCTGTAGACAGTTTAGTGCTGACACCACTAGATGGAGCTGCTGGAGCGCGGCCTCAGAAAACCCCTCCTGTAGACAGTTCAGTGCTGACACCACTAGATGGAGCTGCTGGAGCGTGGCCTCAGAAATCCCCTCCTGTAGACAGTTCAGCCCTGACACAACTAGATGGAGCTGCAGGAGCGCGGCCTCAAAAATCCCCTCCTGTAGACAGTTCAGCCCTGACACCACTAGATGGAGCTGCTGGAGCGTGGCCTCAGAAATACCCTTCTGTAGACAGTTCAGCACTGACACCACTAGATGGAGCTGCTGGAGCACTGGCCTCAGAAATCCCCTCCTGTAGACAGTTCAGCACTGACACCACTAGATGGAGCTGCTGGAGCGCAGCCTCAGAAATCCCCTCCAGTAGACAGTTCAGCATTGACACCACTAGATGGAGCTGCTGGAGCGCAGCCTCAGAAATCCCCTCCTGTAGACAGTTCAGCACTGTCACCACTAGATGGAGCTGCTGGAGCGCAGACTCAGAAACCATGTCCTGTAGACAGTTCAGCACTGACACCACTAGATGGAGCTGCTGCAGCGCAGCCTCAGAAATCCCCTCCTGTAGACAGTTCAGTGCTGACACCACTACATGGAGCTGCTGGAGTGCGCCTCAGAAATCCCCTCCTGTAGACAGTACAGCACTGACACCACTAGATGGAGCTGTCATAGCGCGGCTCAGAAATCCCCTCCTGTAGACAGTATAGCACTGACACCACTAGATGGAGCTGTCATAGCGCGGCCTCAGAAATCCCCTCCTGTAGACAGTTCAGCACTGACACCACTAGACGGAGCGGCTGGAGCGCAGCCTCAGAAATCCCCTCCAGTAGACAGTTCAGCACTGCCACCACTAGATGGAGCTGCTGGAGCACGGCCTCAGAAATCCCCTCCTGTAGACAGTTCAGCACTGACACCACTAGATGGAGCAGCTGGAGCAGCCTCAGAAATCCCCTCCTGTAGACAGTTCAGCACTGACACCACTAGATGGAGCTGCTGTAGCGCGGCCTCAGAAATCCCCTCCTGTAGACAGTTCAGCCCTGACAACAATAAATGGAGCTGCTGGAGCGGCCTCAGAAATCCCCTCCTAGAGATAGTTCAGCACTGACACTACTAGATGGAGCTGCTGGAGCGCGGCCTCAGAAATTCCCTCCTGTAGACAGTTCAGCACTGACACCACTAGATGGAGCTGCTGTAGCGCGGCATCAGAAATTTCCTCCTGTAGACAGTTCAGCACTGCCACCACTAGATGGAGCTGCTGGAGCGTGGCCTCAGAAATCCACTCCTGTAGACAGTTCAGCCCTGACACCAGTAGATGGAGCTGCTGGAGCGCAGCCTCAGAAATCCCCTCCTGTAGACAGTTCAGCCCTCACACCACTAGATGGAGCTGCTAGAGCTGCCTCAGAAATCCCCTCCTGTAGACAGTTCAGCCCTGACACCACTAGATGGAGCTGCTGGAGTTGCCTCAGAAATCCCCTCCTGTGGACAGTTCAGCCCTCACACCACTAGATGGAGCTGCTAGAGCTGCCTCAGAAATCCCCTCCTGTAGACAGTTCAGCCCTGACACCACTAGATGGAGCTGCTGGAGCGCAGCCTCAGAAATCCATTCCTGTAGACAGTTCAGTGCTGACACCACTAGATGGAGCTGCCGGAGAGCGGCCTCTGAAATCCCCTCCTGTAGACAGTTCAGCAATGTCACCACTAGACGGAGCTACAGGAGCGTGGCCTCAGAAATCCCCTCCTGTATACAGTACAGTACTGACACCACTAGATGGAGCTGCTGGAGCGCGGCCTCAGAAATCCCCTCCTGAAGACAGTTCAGTGCTGACACCACTAGATGGAGCTGCTGGAGCGTGGCCTCAGAAATCCCCTCCTGTAGACAGTTCAGCCCTGACACAACTAGATGGAGCTGCTGGAGCGCGGCCTCAAAAATCCCCTCCTGTAGACAGTTCAGCCCTGACACCACTAGATGGAGCTGCTGGAGCGTGGCCTCAGAAATAACCTTCTGTAGACAGTTCAGCACTGACACCACTAGATGGAGCAGCTGGAGCGCGGCCTCAGAAATCCCCTCCTGTTGACAGTTCAGCACTGACACCACTAGATGGAGCTGCTGGAGCGCGGCCTCAGAAATCCCCTCCTGTAGACAGAACAGCACTGACACCACGAGATGGAGCAGCTGGAGTGCGGCCTCAGAAATCCACTCCTGTAGACAGTTCAGCACTGAAACCACAAGATGGAGCTGCTGGAGCGCGACCTCAGAAATCCCCTCCTGTAGACAGTTCAGCACTGAAACCACAAGATGGAGCTGCTGGAGCGCGACCTCAGAAATCCCCTCCTGTAGACAGTTCAGCACTGACACCACTAGATGGAGCTGCTGGAGCGCGGCCTCAGAAATCCCCTCCTGTAGACAGTTCAGCACTGACACCACTAGATGGAGCTGCTGGAGTGCAGCCACAGATATCCCCTCCTGTAGATAGTTCAGCTCTGTCACCACTAGATGGAGCTGCTGGAGCGTGGGCCTCAGAAATCCCCTCCTGTAGACAGTTCAGCACTGACACCACTAGATGGAGCTGCTGGAGCATGGCCTCAGAAATCCCCTCCTGTAAACAGTTCAGCACTGACACCACTAGATGGAACTGCTGGAGCGCGGCCTCAGAAATCCCCTCCTGTAGACAGTTCAGTGCTGACACCACTAGATGGAGCTGCTGGATCGCAGCCTCAGAAATCCCCTCCTGTAGACAGTTCAGCCCTGACACAACTAGATGGAGCTGCAGGAGCGCGGCCTCAAAAATCCCCTCCTGTAGACAGTTCAGCCCTGACACCACTAGATGGAGCTGCTGGAGCGTGGCCTCAGAAATACCCTTCTGTAGACAGTTCAGCACTGACACCACTAGATGGAGCTGCTGGAGCACTGGCCTCAGAAATCCCCTCCTGTAGACAGTTCAGCACTGACACCACTAGATGGAGCTGCTGGAGCGCAGCCTCAGAAATCCCCTCCAGTAGACAGTTCAGCACTGACACCACTAGATGGAGCTGCTGGAGCGCAGCCTCAGAAATCCCCTCCTGTAGACAGTTCAGCACTGTCACCACTAGATGGAGCTGCTGGAGCGCAGACTCAGAAACCCTGTCCTGTAGACAGTTCAGCACTGACACCACTAGATGGAGCTGCTGCAGCGCAGCCTCAGAAATCCCCTCCTGTAGACAGTTCAGTGCTGACACCACTACATGGAGCTGCTGGAGTGCGCCTCAGAAATCCCCTCCTGTAGACAGTACAGCACTGACACCACTAGATGGAGCTGTCATAGCACGGTCAGAAATCCCCTCCTGTAGACAGTATAGCACTGACACCACTAGATGGAGCTGTCATAGCGCGGCCTCAGAAATCCCCTCCTGTAGACAGTTCAGCACTGACACCACTAGATGGAGTGGCTGGAGCACAGCCTCAGAAATCCCCTCCAGTAGACAGTTCAGCACTGCCACCACTAGATGGAGCTGCTGGAGTACGGCCTCAGAAATCCCCTCCTGTAGACAGTTCAGCACTGACACCACTAGATGGAGCAGCTGGAGCAGCCTCAGAAATCCCCTCCTGTAGACAGTTCAGCACTGACACCACTAGATGGAGCTGCTGTAGCTCGGCCTCAGAAATCCCCGCCTGTAGACAGTTCAGCCCTGACAACAATAAATGGAGCTGCTGGAGCGGCCTCAGAAATCCCCTCCTAGAGATAGTTCAGCACTGACACCACTAGATAGAGCTGCTGGAGCGCGGCCTCAGAAATTCCCTCCTGTAGACAGTTCAGCACTGACACCACTAGATGGAGCTGCTGTAGCGCGGCATCAGAAATTTCCTCCTGTAGACAGTTCAGCACTGACACCACTAGATGGAACTACTGGAGTTGCCTCAGAAATCCCCTCCTGTGGACAGTTCAGCCCTCACACCACTAGATGGAGCTGCTGGAGCGCAGCCTCAGAAATCCATTCCTGTAGACAGTTCAGTGCTGACACCACTAGATGGAGCTGCCGGAGAGCGGCCTCTGAAATCCCCTCCTGTAGACAGTTCAGCAATGTCACCACTAGACGGAGCTACAGGAGCGTGGCCTCAGAAATCCCCTCCTGTATACAGTACAGTACTGACACCACTAGATGGAGCTGCTGGAGCGCGGCCTCAGAAATCCCCTCCTGAAGACAGTTCAGTGCTGACACCACTAGATGGAGCTGCTGGAGCGTGGCCTCAGAAATCCCCTCCTGTAGACAGTTCAGCCCTGACACAACTAGATGGAGCTGCTGGAGCGCGGCCTCAAAAATCCCCTCCTGTAGACAGTTCAGCCCTGACACCACTAGATGGAGCTGCTGGAGCGTGGCCTCAGAAATAACCTTCTGTAGACAGTTCAGCACTGACACCACTAGATGGAGCAGCTGGAGCGCGGCCTCAGAAATCCCCTCCTGTTGACAGTTCAGCACTGACACCACTAGATGGAGCTGCTGGAGCGCGGCCTCAGAAATCCCCTCCTGTAGACAGAACAGCACTGACACCACGAGATGGAGCAGCTGGAGTGCGGCCTCAGAAATCCCCTCCTGTAGACAGTTCAGCACTGAAACCACAAGATGGAGCTGCTGGAGCGCGACCTCAGAAATCCCCTCCTGTAGACAGTTCAGCACTGACACCACTAGATGGAGCTGCTGGAGCGCGGCCTCAGAAATCCCCTCCTGTAGACAGTTCAGCACTGACACCACTAGATGGAGCTGCTGGAGTGCAGCCACAGATATCCCCTCCTGTAGATAGTTCAGCTCTGTCACCACTAGATGGAGCTGCTGGAGCGTGGGCCTCAGAAATCCCCTCCTGTAGACAGTTCAGCACTGACACCACTAGATGGAGCTGCTGGAGCATGGCCTCAGAAATCCCCTCCTGTAAACAGTTCAGCACTGACACCACTAGATGGAACTGCTGGAGCGCGGCCTCAGAAATCCCCTCCTGTAGACAGTTCAGTGCTGACACCACTAGATGGAGCTGCTGGAGCGCAGCCTCAGAAATCCCCTCCTGTAGACAGTTCAGCGCTGACACCACTATATGGAGCTGCTGGATCGCAGCCTCAGAAATCCCCTCCTGTAGACAGTTCAGCCCTGACACCACTAGATGGAGCTGCTGGAGCGCGGCCTCAGAAATCCCCTCCTGTAGACAGTTCAGCACTGACACCGTTAGATGGTGCTGCTGGAACGCTGCCTCAGAAATCCCCTCCTGTAGACAGTACAGCACTGACACCACTAGATGGAGCTCCTGGAGTGCGGCCACAGAAATCCCCTCCTGTAGATAGTTTAGCTCTGTCACTACTAGATGGAGCAGCTGGAGCGCGGCCTCAGAAATCCCCTCCTGTAGACAGTACAGCACTGACACCACTAGATGGAGCTGCTGGAGCGCGGCCTCAGAAATCCCCTCCTGTAGACAGTACAGTCCTGACACCACTAGATGGAGCTCCTGGAGTGCGGCCACAGAAATCCCCTCCTGTAGATAGTTTAGCTCTGTCACCACTAGATAGAGCAGCTGGAGCGCGGCCTCAGAAATCCCCTCCTGTAGACAGTACAGCACTGACACCACTAGATGGAGCTGCTGGAGCGCGGCCTCAGAAATCCCCTCCTGTAGACAGTTCAGTCCTGACACCACTAGATGGAGCTCCTGGAGTGCGGCCACAGAAATCCCCTCCTGTAGATAGTTTAGCTCTGTCACCACTAGATGGAGCAGCTGGAGCGCGGCCTCAGAAATCTCCTCCTGTAGACAGTACAGCACTGACACCACTAGATGGAGCTGCTGGAGCGCGGCCTCAGAAATCCCCTCCTGTAGACAGTACAGCACTGGCACCACTAGATGGAGCTGCTGGAGCGAGGCCTCAGAAATCCCCTCCTGTAGACAGTTCAGCACTGCCACCACTAGATGGAGCTGCTGGAGCGTGGCCTCAGAAATCCCCTCCTGTAAACAGTTCAAGCACTGACACCACTAGATGGAGCTACTGCTGCGCAGCCTCAGAAATCCCCTCCTGTAGACAGTTCAGCACTGACACCACTAGATGGAGCTGCTGGAGCACTGGCCTCAGAAAACCCCTCCTGTAGACTGTTCAGCACTGACACCACTAGATGGAGCTGCTGGAGCGTGGCCTCAGAAATCCCCTCCTGTAAACAGTTCAAGCACTGACACCACTAGATGGAGCTGCTGGAGCGCGGCCTCAGAAATCCCCTTCTGTAGACAGTTCAGCACTGAAACCACAAGATGGAGCTGCTGGAGCGCGGCCTCAGAAATCCCCTCCTGTAGACAGTTCAGCACTGACACCACTAGATGGAGCTGCTGGAGCGCGGCCTCAGAAATCCCCTCCTGTAGACAGTTCAGCACTGACACCACTAGATGGAGCTGCTGGAGTGCAGCCACAGATATCTCCTCCTGTAGATAGTTCAGCTCTGTCACCACTAGATGGAGCTGCTGGAGCGTGGGCCTCAGAAATCCCCTTCTGTAGACAGTTCAGCACTGACACCACTAGATGGAGCTGCTGGAGCACTGGCCTCAGAAATCCCCTCCTGTAGACAGTTCAGTCTTGACACCACTAGATGGAGCTGCTGGAGCGCAGACTCAGAAATCCCCTCCTGTAGACAGTTCAGTCCTGACACCACTAGATGGAGCTGCTGGAGCGCGGCCTCAGAAATCCCCTCCTGTAGACAGTTCAGTGCTGACACCACTAGATGGAGCTGCTGGAGCGCGGCCTCAGAAATCCCCTCCTGTAGACAGTTCAGCCCTGACACCACTAGATGGAGCTGCTGGAGCGCGGCCTCAGAAATTCCCTCCTGTAGACAGTTCAGCCCTGATACCACTAGATGGAGCTGCTGGAGCACAAATCCCTCCTGTAGACAGTTCAGCACTGACACCACTACATGGAGCTGCTGGAGCGCGGCCTCAGAAATCCCCTCCTGTAGACAGTTCAGCCCTGACACCACTAGATGGAGCTGCTGGAGCGCGGCCTCAGAAATCCCCTCCTGTAGACAGTTCAGCCCTGATACCACTAGATGGAGCTGCTGGAGCGCGGCCTCAGAAATCCCCTCCTGTAGACAGTACAGCACTGGCACCACTAGATGGAGCTGCTGGAGCGAGGCCTCAGAAATCCCCTCCTGTAGACAGTTCAGCACTGCCACCACTAGATGGAGCTGCTGGAGCGCGGCCTCAGAAATCCCCTCCTGTAGACAGTTCAGCACTGACACCACTAGATGGAGCTGCTGGAGCGTGGCCTCAGAAATCCCCTCCTGTAAACAGTTCAAGCACTGACACCACTAGATGGAGCTACTGCTGCGCAGCCTCAGAAATCCCCTCCTGTAGACAGTTCAGCACTGACACCACTAGATGGAGCTGCTGGAGCACTGGCCTCAGAAAACCCCTCCTGTAGACTGTTCAGCACTGACACCACTAGATGGAGCTGCTGGAGCGTGGCCTCAGAAATCCCCTCCTGTAAACAGTTCAAGCACTGACACCACTAGATGGAGCTGCTGGAGCGCGGCCTCAGAAATCCCCTTCTGTAGACAGTTCAGCACTGAAACCACAAGATGGAGCTGCTGGAGCACGGCCTCAGAAATCCCCTCCTGTAGACAGTTCAGCACTGACACCACTAGATGGAGCTGCTGGAGCGCGGCCTCAGAAATCCCCTCCTGTAGACAGTTCAGCACTGACACCACTAGATGGAGCTGCTGGAGTGCAGCCACAGATATCCCCTCCTGTAGATAGTTCAGCTCTGTCACCACTAGATGGAGCTGCTGGAGCGTGGGCCTCAGAAATCCCCTCCTGTAGACAGTTCAGCACTGACACCACTAGATGGAGCTGCTGGAGCACTGGCCTCAGAAATCCCCTCCTGTAGACAGTTCAGTCTTGACACCACTAGATGGAGCTGCTGGAGCGCAGACTCAGAAATCCCCTCCTGTAGACAGTTCAGTCCTGACACCACTAGATGGAGCTGCTGGAGCGCGGCCTCAGAAATCCCCTCCTGTAGACAGTTCAGTGCTGACACCACTAGATGGAGCTGCTGGAGCGCGGCCTCAGAAATCCCCTCCTGTAGACAGTTCAGCACTGACACCACTAGATGGAGCTGCTGGAGCACGGCCTCAGAAATCCCCTCCTGTAGACAGTTCAGCCCTGACACCACTAGATGGAGCTGCTGGAGCGTGGCCTCAGAAATCCCCTCCTGTAAACAGTTCAAGCACTGACACCACTAGATGGAGCTGCTGGAGCGCGGCCTCAGAAATCCCCTTCTGTAGACAGTTCAGCACTGAAACCACAAGATGGAGCTGCTGGAGCGCGACCTCAGAAATCCCCTCCTGTAGACAGTTCAGCACTGACACCACTAGATGGAGCTGCTGGAGCGCGGCCTCAGAAATCCCTTCCTGTAGACAGTTCAGCACTGACACCACTAGATGGAGCTGCTGGAGTGCAGCCACAGATATCCCCTCCTGTAGATAGTTCAGCTCTGTCACCACTAGATGGAGCTGCTGGAGCGTGGGCCTCAGAAATCCCCTCCTGTAGACAGTTCAGCACTGACACCACTAGATGGAGCTGCTGGAGCACTGGCCTCAGAAATCCCCTCCTGTAGACAGTTCAGTCTTGACACCACTAGATGGAGCTGCTGGAGCGCAGACTCAGAAATCCCCTCCTGTAGACAGTTCAGTCCTGACACCACTAGATGGAGCTGCTGGAGCGCGGCCTCAGAAATCCACTCCTGTAGACAGTTCAGTGCTGACACCACTAGATGGAGCTGCTGGAGCGCGGCCTCAGAAATCCCCTCCTGTAGACAGTTCAGCACTGACACCACTAGATGGAGCTGCTGGAGCACGGCCTCAGAAATCCCCTCCTGTAGACAGTTCAGCCCTGACACCACTAGATGGAGCTGCTGGAGCGCGGCCTCAGAAATCCTGTCCTGTAGACAGTTCAGCACTGAAACCACTAGATGGAGCTGCTGGATCGTGGCCTCAGAAATCCCCTCCTGTAGACAGTTCAGCACTGACACCACTACATGGAGCTGCTGGAGCGCGGCCTCAGAAATCCCCTCCTGTAGACAGTTCAGCCCTGACACCACTAGATGGAGCTGCTGGAGCGCGGCCTCAGAAATCCCCTCCTGTAGACAGTTCAGCCCTGATACCACTAGATGGAGCTGCTGGAGCACGGCCTCAGAAATCCCCTCCTGTAGACAGTTCAGCCCTGACACCACTAGATGGAGCTGCCGGAGCGCGGCCGCAGAAATCCCCTCCTGTAGACAGTTCAGCACTGAAACCACTAGATGGAGCTGCTTTAGCGCGTCCTCAGAAATCCCCTCCTGTAGACAGTAGTTCAGTCCTGACACCACTAGATGGAGCTGCTGGAGCGCAGCCTCAGAAATCCCCTCCTGTAGACAGTTCAGCCCTGATACCACTAGATGGAGCTGCTGGAGCGTGGCCTCAGAAATCCCCTCCTGTAGACAGTTCAGCACTGACACCATTAGATGGTGCTGCTGGAACGCGGCCTCAGAAATCCCCTCCTGTAGACAGTTCAGCACTGACACCACTAGATGGAGCTCCTGGAGTGCGGCCACAGAAATCCCCTCCTGTAGATAGTTTAGCTCTGTCACCACTAGATGGAGCAGCTGGAGCACGGCCTCAGAAATCCCCTCCTGTAGACAGTTCAGCACTGCCACCACTAGATGGAGCTACTGCAGCGCAGCCTCAGAAATCCCCTCCTGTAGACAGTTCAGCACTGACACCACTAGATGGAGCTGCTGGAGCACTGGCCTCAGAAATCCCTTCCTGTAGACAGTTCAGTGCTGGCACCACTAGATGGAGCTGCTGGAGCGTGGCCTCAGAAATCCCCTCCTGTAAACAGTTCAGCACTGACACCACTAGATGGAGCTGCTGGAGCACTGGCCTCAGAAATCCCTTCCTGTAGACAGTTCAGCACTGACACCACTAGATGGAGCTGCTGGAGCGGCCTCAGAAATCCCCTCCTGTAGACAGTTCAGCGCTGACACCACTAGATGGAGCTGCTGGAGCGCAGACTCAGAAATCCCCTCCTGTAGACAGCTCAGTCCTGACACCACTAGATGGAGCTGCTGGAGCACGGCCTCAGAAATCCCCTCCTGTAGACAGTTCAGCGCTGACACCACTAGATGGAGCTGCTGGAGCGCAGACTCAGAAATCCCCTCCTGTAGACAGTTCAGCACTGACACCACTAGATGGAGCTGCTGGAGAGCGGCCTCAGAAATCCCCTCTTGTAGACAGTTCAGCCCTGACACCACTAGATAGAGCTGCTGGATCGCGGCCTCAGAAATCCCCTCCTGTAGACATTTCAGCACTGGCACCACTAGATGGCGATGCTCCAAATTCCTCCATACACTCTACTGTCCAGTCTCCTCTTCTGGCTTTTTAATTTTTTTTTTATGGAATTGCTCATGGTTTTAATGGAGCAAACATCATAAGTTAGAAATTATTCTTTTTACACTGTATTATTTATTTTATGGATTTGGGCAAAATTCTTTTTTTTTTCATGATTATTTAAAACCTGAATTTTATTGTCTCTTTATCTATTATATAAAGCTGAATGTGTATAGTAAAGACCAAAAGTTTGGACACACCTTCTCATTTAAAGATTTTTCTGTATTTTCATGACTCTGAAAATTGTACATTCACACTGAAGGCATCAAAACTATGAATTACCACATGTGGAATTATATACTTAACAAAAAAGTGTGAAACCACTGAAAATATGTCTTATATTCTAGGTTCTTCAAAGTAGCCACCTTTTGCTTTGATGACTGCTTTGCACACTCTTGGCATTCTCTTGATGAGCTTCAAGAGGTAGTCACTGGAAATGGTCTTCCAACAATCTTGAAGGAGTTCCCAGAGATGCTTAGCACTTGTTGGCCCTTTTGCCTTCACTCTGCGGTCCAGCTCACCCCAAACCATCTCGATTGGGTTCAGGTCTGGTGACTGTGGAGGCCAGGTCATATGGCGTAGCACCCCATCACTCTCCTTCTTGGTCAAATAGTCCTTACACAGCCTGGAGGTGTTTGGGGTCATTGTCCTGTTGAAAAATAAATGATGGTCCAACTAAACGCAAACCGGATGGAATAGCATGCCGCTGCAAGATGCTGTGGTAGCCATGCTGGTTCAGTATGCCTTCAATTTTGAATAAATCCCCAACAGTGTCACCAGCAAAGCCCCCCACACCATCACACCTCCTCCTCCATGCTTCACGGTGGTAACCAGGCATGCAGAGTCCATCCGTTCACCTTTTCTGCGTCGCACAAAGACACGGTGGTTGAAACCAAAGATCTCAAATTTGGACTCATCAGACCAAAGCACAGATTTCCACTGGTCTAATGTCCATTCCTTGTGTTCTTTAGCCCAAACAAGTCTCCTCTGCTTGTTGCCTGTCCTTAGCAGTGGTTTCCTAGCAGCTATTTTACCATGAAGGCCTGCTGCACAAAGTCTCCTCTTAACAGTTGTTGTAGAGATGTGTCTGCTGCTAGAACTCTGTGTGGCATTGACCTGGTCTCTAATCTGAGCTGCTGTTAACCTGCGATTTCTGAGGCTGGTGACTCGGATAAACTTATCCTCAGAAGCAGAGGTGACTCTTGGTCTTCCTTTCCTGGGGCGGTCCTCATGTGAACCAGTTTCTTTGTAGCGCTTGATGGTTTTTGCAACTCCACTTGGGGACACTTTCAAAGTTTCCCCAATTTTTCGGACTGACTGGCCTTCATTTCTTAAAGTAATGATGGCCACTCGTTTTTCTTTACTTAGCTGCTTTTTTCTTGCCATAATACAAATTCTAACACTCTATTCAGTAGGACTATCAGTTGTGTATCCACCTGACTTCTGCACAACACAACTGATGGTCCCAACCCCATTTATAAGGCAAGAAATCCCACTTATTAAACCTGACAGGGCACACCTGTGAAGTGAAGACGATTTCCGCTGACTACCTCTTGAAGCTCATCAAGAGAATGCCAAGAGTGTGCAAAGCAGTCATCAAAGCAAAAGGTGGCTACTTTGAAGAACCTAGAATATAAGACATATTTTCAGTTGTTTCACACTTTTTTGTTAAGTATATAATTCCACATGTGGTAATTCATAGTTTTGATGCCTTCAGTGTGAATGTACAATTTTCATAGTCATGAAAATACAGAAAAATCTTTAAATGAGAAGGTGTGTCCAAACTTTTGGTCTGTACTGTACAGTGCTGTTCTCTACAGCAGTCACACCAGTGATTATACTTCTGTCAGTGTATACAGTGCTGTCCTCTACAGCAGTCACATCAGTGATTACACTCCTGTCAGTGTATACAGTGCTGTCCTCTACAGCAGTCACATCAGTGATTACACTCCTGTCAGTGTATACAGTGTTGTCCTCTACAGCAGTCACATCAGTGATTACACTCCTGTCAGTGTATACAGTGCTGTCCTCTACAGCAGTCACATCAGTAGCTACACTCCAGTCAGTGTATACAGTGTTGTCCTCTACAGCAGTCACATCAGTGATTACACTCCTGTCAGTGTATACAGTGTTGTCCTCTACAGCAGTCACATCAGTGATTACACTCGTGTCAGTGTATACAGTGCTGTCCTCTACAGCAGTCACATCAGTAACTACACTCCTGTCAGTGTATACAGTGCTGTCCTCTACAGCAGTCACATCAGTAACTACACTCCTGTCAGTGTATACAGTGCTGTCCTCTACAGCAGTCACATAAGTGTTTACATTCCTGTCAGTGTATACAGTGCTGTCCTCTACAGCAGTCACATCAGTGATTACACTCCTGTCAGTGTATACAGTGCTATCCTCTACAGCAGTCACATCAGTGATTACACTCTTGTCAGTGTATAGTGATGTCCTCTACAGCAGTCACATCAGCGATTACACTCCTGTCAGTGTATACAGTGCAGTCCTCTACAGCAGTCACATCGGTGGTTACACTCTTGTCAGTGTATACAGTGCTGTCCTCTACAGCAGTCACATCAGTCAATATACTCCTATTAGTGTATACAGTGCTGTTCTCTACAGCAGTCACATCAGTGATTACACTCCTGTCAGTGGATACAGTGCTGTCCTCTAAAGTAGTCACATCAGTGATTACACTCCTGTCAGTGTATACAGTGCTGTACTCTACAGCAGTCACATCAGTGATTACACTCAAGTCAGTGTATACAGTGCTGTCCTCTACAACAGTCACATCAGTGATTACACTCCTGTCAGTGTATACAGTGCTGTCCTCTACAGTAGTCACATGAGAGATTACACTCCTGTCAGTGTATACAGTGCTGTCCTGTACAGCAGTCACATCAGTGACTTCTCTCCTGTCAGTGTATAGTGCTGTCCTCTACAGCAGTCACATCAGTGATTACATTTCTGTCAGTGTATAATGCTGTCCTCTACAGCAGTCACTCCAGTGATTACACTCCTGTCAGTGTTTACAGTGCTGTCCTCTACAGCGTTCACATCAGTGATTACACTCCTGTCAGTGTATACAGTGCTGTCCTCTACAGCATTCACATCAGTGATTACACTACTGTTAGTGTATACAGTGCTGTCCTCTACAGCAGTCACATCAGTGATTTCTCTCCTGTCAGTGTATAATGCTGTCCTCTACAGCAGTCACATCAGTGATTACACTCCTGTTAGTGTATACAATGCTGTCCTCTACAGCAGTCACATCAGTGATTTCTCTTCTCTCAGTGTATAGTGCTGTACTATACATCAGTCACATCAGTGATTAAACTCCAGTCAGTGTATACAGTGCTGTCATCTACAGCAGTCACATCAGTGATTAAACTCCTGTCAGTGTATATTGCTGTCCTCTACAGCAGTCACATCAGTGATTACTCTCATGTCAGTGTATACAGTTCTGTCCTCTACAACAGTCACATCAGTGATTAAACTCCTGTCAGTGTATAGTGTTGTCCTCTACAGCAGTCACATCAGTGATTACACTCCAGCCAGTGTATAGTGCTGTCCTCTACAGCAGTCACATTGGTGCTAACACTCCTGTCATTGTATACAGAGCTGTCTTCTACAGCAGTCACATCAGTGATTACACTCCTGTCAGTGTATACAGTGCTGTCCTCTACAGCAGTCACATTAGTGATTACACTCCTGTCAGTGTATATTGCTGTCCTCTACAGCAGTCACATCAGTGATTACACTCCTGTCAGTGTTTACAGTACTGTCCTCTACAGTAATCACATCAGCGATTACACTCCTGTCAGCGTACACAGTGCTGTCCTCTACAGCAATCACATCAGTGATTACACTCCTGTCAGTGTATACAGTGCTGTCCTCTACAGCAGTCACATCAGTGATTACACTCCTGTCAATGTATACAGTGCTGTCCTCTACAGCAGTAACATCGGTGATTACACTACTGTCAGTGTATACAGTGCTGTCCTCTGCAGCATTCACATCAGTGATTACACTCCTATCAGTGTATAGTGCTGTCCTCTACAGCAGTCACATCAGTGATTACACTCCTGTCAGTGTATACAGAGCTGTCTTCTACAGCAGTCACATCAGTGATTACACTCCTGTCAGTGTATAGTGCTGTCCTCTACAGCAGTCACATCAGTGATTACACTCCTGTCAGTGTACAGTGCTGTCTTCTACAGCAGTCACATCAGTAATTACACTCCTGTCAGTGTATACAGTGCTATACTCTACAGCAGTCACATCATTGACTACACTCCTGTCAGTGTATACAGAGCTGTCTTCTACAGCAGTCACATCAGTGATTACACTCCTGTTAGTGTATACAGTGCTGTCCTCTACAGCAGTCACATCAGTGATTACATTACTGTCAGTGTATACAGTGCTGTCCTCTACAGCAGTCACATCAGTGATTACACTCATGTCAGTGTATACCGTGCTATAGTCTACAGCAGTCACATCAGTGATTACACTCATGTCAGTGTATACCGTGCTATAGTCTACAGCAGTCACATCAGTGATTACACTCCTGTCAGTGTATACAGTGCTGTCCTCTACAGCAGTCACGTCAGTGCTTACACTCCTGTCAGTGTATACAGTGCTGTCCTCTACAGCAGTCACATCAGTGATTACACTCCTGTCAGTGTATATAGTGCTGTACTCTTCAGCAGTCACATCAATAATTACACTCCTGTCAGTGTATACAGTGCTGTCTTCTACAGCAGTCAAATCAGTAATTACTCTCCTGTCAGTGTACACAGTGCTGTACTTTACATCAGTCACATCAGTAATTACACTCCTGTCAGTGTATACAGTGCTGTCCTCTACAGCAATCACACCAGTGACTACACTTTTGTCAGTGTATACAGTGCTGTCTTCTACAGCAGTCAAATCAGTAATTACTCTCCTGTCAGTGTATACAGTGCTGTCCTCTACAGCAGTCACATTTGTGATTACACTCCTGTCAGTGTATACAGTGCTGTCCTCTACAGCAGTCACATCAGTGATTACATTCCTGTCAGTGTATAATGCTGTCCTTTACAGCAGTCACTCCAGTGATTACACTCCTGTCAGTGTATACAGTGCTGTCCTCTACAGCGTTCACATCATTGATTACACTCCTGTCAGTGTATACAGTGCTGTCCTCTACAGCAGTCACATTTGTGATTACACTCCTGTCAGTGTATACAGTGCTGTCCTCTACAGCAGTCACATCAGTGGTTACACTACTGTCAGTGTATATTTCTGTCCTCTACAGCAGTCACAGCAGTGATTACACTCCTGTCAGTGTATACAGTACTGTCCTCTACAGTAGTCACATCAGCAATTACACTCCTGTCAGTGTATACAGTGCTGTCCTCTACAGCAGTCACATCAGTGATTACTCTCCTGTCAGTGTATACAGTGCTGTCCTCTGCAGCAGTCACATCAGTGATTACACTCCTGTCAGTGTATACAGTGCTGTCCTCTAAAGCAGTCACATCAGTAGCTACACTCCATTCAGTGTATACAGTGTTGTCCTCTACAGCATTCACATCAGTGATTACACTCCTGTCAGTGTATACAGTGTTGTCCTCTACAGCAGTCACATCAGTGATTACACTCGTGTCAGTGTATACAGTGCTGTCCTCTACAGCAGTAACATCAGTAACTACACTCCTGTCAGTGTATACAGTGCTGTCCTCTACAGCAGTCACATCAGTAACTACACTCCTGTCAGTGTATACAGTGCTGTCCTCTACAGCAGTCACATAAGTGTTTACATTCCTGTCAGTGTATACAGTGCTGTCCTCTACAGCAGTCACATCAGTGATTACACTCCTGTCAGTGTATACAGTGCTATCCTCTACAGCAGTCACATCAGTGATTAAACTCCTGTCAGTGTATAGTGATGTCCTCTACAGCAGTCACATCAGCGATTACACTCCTGTCAGTGTATACAGTGCTGTCCTCTACAGCAGTCACATCGGTGGTTACACTCTTGTCAGTGTATACAGTGCTGTCCTCTACAGCAGTCACATCAGTCAATATACTCCTATTAGTGTATACAGTGCTGTTCTCTACAGCAGTCACATCAGTGATTACACTCCTGTCAGTGGATACAGTGCTGTCCTCTAAAGTAGTCACATCAGTGATTACACTCCTGTCAGTGTATACAGTGCTGTACTCTACAGCAGTCACATCAGTGATTACACTCAAGTCAGTGTATACAGTGCTGTCCTCTACAACAGTCACATCAGTGATTACACTCCTGTCAGTGTATACAGTGCTGTCCTCTACAGTAGTCACATGAGAGATTACACTCCTGTCAGTGTATACAGTGCTGTCCTGTACAGCAGTCACATCAGTGACTTCTCTCCTGTCAGTGTATAGTGCTGTCCTCTACAGCAGTTACATCAGTGGTTACTGTTAGAACCTTGCTGTTAGGTTTTTTTTTCCTTTGCTGGTCACATGACCTTGTTGGCCTATTTAGTCCTGCTCCGCCCTTCTGGCTTTGCTGGACTTCATTGTATATCTACTTTCTAGCTAGCCTGTGCTCTGTATCTAACTCTGTTAGTTTGCTTGGTCTACGGACCTCTATGTTCTATCTATTTTGTTTGTTCGTCTGTCTGCTACTATTTCTGTTAGGAGGTGTCCCATATTCCTCCCAGTCCTTAGTACTTGTAGGGATTCCCTCCCCACATCTATAGGTCTTCGTACAGACTAGATTAGGACTTTAGCAGGTCTGATCGCAGGATCAGGTTCCCTGTTACATCGTAGGGATTCAGCTGAGTCTCATAGTAGGGACAGATCTCCTCTCTTTCCTTAGCTTTGGTAGCAGAACATAACAGCGAGCCTCGTGGCCGGCGTGGCGAGGGAGAGAGATGGGAGGCGAGCCTCGTGGCCGGCTTGGCGGGGTAGAGGGAGATGGGAGGTGAGCCTCGTGGCCGGCGTGGCGGGGGTTGAGAGATGGGAGGCGAGCCTCATGGCCGGCGTGGCGGGGTAGAGGGAGATGGGAGGCGAGCCTCGTGGCCGGGGAGATGGGAGGCGAGCCTCGTGGCCGGGGAGATGGGAGGCGAGCCTCATGGCCGGCGTGGCGGGGTAGAGGGAGATGGGAGGCGAGTGTTAGAACCTTGCTGTTAGGTTTTTTTTCCTTTGCTGGTCACATGACCTTGTTGGCCTATTTAGTCCTGCTCCGCCCTTCTGGCTTTGCTGGACTTCATTGTATATCTACTTTCTAGCTAGCCTGTGCTCTGTATCTAACTCTGTTAGTTTGCTTGGTCTACGGACCTCTATGTTCTATCTATTTTGTTTGTTCGTCTGTCTGCTACTATTTCTGTTAGGAGGTGTCCCATATTCCTCCCAGTCCTTAGTACTTGTAGGGATTCCCTCCCCACATCTATAGGTCTTCGTACAGACTAGATTAGGACTTTAGCAGGTCTGATTGCAGGATCAGGTTCCCTGTTACATCGTAGGGATTCAGCTGAGTCTCATAGTAGGGACAGATCTCCTCTCTTTCCTTAGCTTTGGTAGCAGAACATAACAGTTACACTCCTGTCAGTGTATACAGTGCTGTCCTCTACAGCAGTCACTTCAGTGATTACATTCCTGTCAGTGTATAATGCTGTCCTCTACAGCAGTCACTCCAGTGATTACACTCCTGTCAGTGTATACAGTGCTGTCCTCTACAGCGTTCGCATCAGTGATTACACTCCTGTCAGTGTATACAGTGCTGTCCTCTACAGCATTCACATCAGTGATTACACTCCTGTCAGTGTATACAGTGCTGTCCTCTACAGCAGTCGCATCAGTGATTTCTCTCCTGTCAGTGTATAGTGCTGTCCTCTACAGCAGTCACATCAGTGATTACACTCTTGTCAGTGTATACAGTGCTGTCCTCTACAGCAGTCACATCAGTGATTTCTCTCCTGTCAGTGTATAGTGCTGTCTTCTACATCAGTCACATCAGTGATTACACTACTGTCTGTGTATACAGTGCTGTCCTCTGCAGCATTCACGTCAGTGATTACACTCCTATCAGTGTATAGTGCTGTCCTCTACAGCAGTCACATCAGTGATTACACTCCTGTCAGTGAATACAGAGCTGTCCTCTACAGCAGTCACACCAGTGATTATACTTCTGTCAGTGTATACAGTGCTGTCCTCTACAGCAGTCACATCAGTAACTACACTCCTGTCAGTGTATTCTGTGTTGTCCTCTACAGCAGTCACATCAGTGATTACACTCGTGTCAGTGTATACAGTGCTGTCCTCTACAGCAGTCACATCAGTAACTACACTCCTGTCAGTGTATACAGTGCTGTCCTCTACAGCAGTCACATCAGTAACTACACTCCTGTCAATGTATACAGTGCTGTCCTCTACAGCAGTCAGATAAGTGATTACATTCCTGTCAGTGTATACAGTGCTGTCCTCTACAGCAGTCACATCAGTGATTACACTCCTGTCAGTGTATACAGTGCTATCCTCTACAGCAGTCACATCAGTGAATATACTCCTATTAGTGTATACAGTGCTGTTCTCTACAGCAGTCACATCAGTGATTACACTCCTGTCAGTGTATACAGTGCTGTCCTCTACAACAGTCACATCAGTGATTACACTCCTGTCAGTGTATACAGTCCTGTCCTCTACATTAGTCACATCAGAGATTACACTCCTGTCAGTGTATACAGTGCTGTCCTCTAAAGCAGTCACATCAGTGATTACACTCCTGTCAGTGTATACAGTGCTGTACTCTACAGCAGTCACATCAGTGATTACACTCCTGTCAGTGAACACAGTGCTGTCCCCTACAACAGTCACATCAGTGATTACACTCCTGTCAGTGTATACAGTCCTGTCCTCTACAGTAGTCACATCAGAGATTACACTCCTGTCAGTGTATACAGTGCTGTCCTGTACAGCAGTCACATCAGTGACTTCTCTCCTGTCAGTGTATAGTACTGTCCTCTACAGTAGTCACATCAGCGATTACACTCCTGTCAGTGTATACAGTGCTGTCCTCTACAGCAGTCACATCAGTGATTACTCTCCTGTCAGTGTATACAGTGCTGTCCTCTGCAGCAGTCACATCAGTGATTACACTCCTGTCAGTGTATACAGTGCTGTCCTCTAAAGCAGTCACATCAGTAGCTACACTCCATTCAGTGTATACAGTGTTGTCCTCTACAGCATTCACATCAGTGATTACACTCCTGTCAGTGTATACAGTGTTGTCCTCTACAGCAGTCACATCAGTGACTACACTCGTGTCAGTCTATACAGTGCTGTCCTCTACAGCAGTCACATCAGTAACTACACTCCTGTCAGTGTATACAGTGCTGTCCTCTACAGCAGTCACATCAGTAACTACACTCCTGTCAGTGTATACAGTGCTGTCCTCTACAGCAGTCACATAAGTGTTTACATTCCTGTCAGTGTATACAGTGCTGTCCTCTACAGCAGTCACATCAGTGATTACACTCCTGTCAGTGTATACAGTGCTATCCTCTACAGCAGTCACATCAGTGATTACACTCCTGTCAGTGTATAGTGATGTCCTCTACAGCAGTCACATCAGCGATTACACTCCTGTCAGTGTATACAGTGCTGTCCTCTACAGCAGTCACATCGGTGGTTACACTCTTGTCAGTGTATACAGTGCTGTCCTCTACAGCAGTCACATCAGTCAATATACTCCTATTAGTGTATACAGTGCTGTTCTCTACAGCAGTCACATCAGTGATTACACTCCTGTCAGTGGATACAGTGCTGTCCTCTAAAGTAGTCACATCAGTGATTACACTCCTGTCAGTGTATACAGTGCTGTACTCTACAGCAGTCACATCAGTGATTACACTCAAGTCAGTGTATACAGTGCTGTCCTCTACAACAGTCACATCAGTGATTACACTCCTGTCAGTGTATACAGTGCTGTCCTCTACAGTAGTCACATGAGAGATTACACTTCTGTCAGTGTATACAGTGCTGTCCTGTACAGCAGTCACATCAGTGACTTCTCTCCTGTCAGTGTATAGTGCTGTCCTCTACAGCAGTCACATCAGTGGTTACACTCCTGTCAGTGTATACAGTGCTGTCCTCTACAGCAGTCACATCAGTGATTACATTCCTGTCAGTGTATAATGCTGTCCTCTACAGCAGTCACTCCAGTGATTACACTCCTGTCAGTGTATACAGTGCTGTCCTCTACAGCGTTCACATCAGTGATTACACTCCTGTCAGTGTATACAGTGCTGTCCTCTACAGCATTCACATCAGTGATTACACTCCTGTCAGTGTATACAGTGCTGTCCTCTACAGCAGTCGCATCAGTGATTTCTCTCCTGTCAGTGTATAGTGCTGTCCTCTACAGCAGTCACATCAGTGATTACACTCTTGTCAGTGTATACAGTGCTGTCCTCTACAGCAGTCACATCAGTGATTTCTCTCCTGTCAGTGTATAGTGCTGTCTTCTACATCAGTCACATCAGTGATTACACTACTGTCTGTGTATATAGTGCTGTCCTCTGCAGCATTCACATCAGTGATTACACTCCTATCAGTGTATAGTGCTGTCCTCTACAGCAGTCACATCAGTGATTACACTCCTGTCAGTGAATACAGAGCTGTCCTCTACAGCAGTCACACCAGTGATTATACTTCTGTCAGTGTATACAGTGCTGTCCTCTACAGCAGTCACATCAGTAACTACACTCCTGTCAGTGTATTCTGTGTTGTCCTCTACAGCAGTCACATCAGTGATTACACTCGTGTCAGTGTATACAGTGCTGTCCTCTACAGCAGTCACATCAGTAACTACACTCCTGTCAGTGTATACAGTGCTGTCCTCTACAGCAGTCACATCAGTAACTACACTCCTGTCAATGTATACAGTGCTGTCCTCTACAGCAGTCACATAAGTGATTACATTCCTGTCAGTGTATACAGTGCTGTCCTCTACAGCAGTCACATCAGTGATTACACTCCTGTCAGTGTATACAGTGCTATCCTCTACAGCAGTCACATCAGTGAATATACTCCTATTAGTGTATACAGTGCTGTTCTCTACAGCAGTCACATCAGTGATTACACTCCTGTCAGTGTATACAGTGCTGTCCTCTACAACAGTCACATCAGTGATTGCACTCCTGTCAGTGTATACAGTCCTGTCCTCTACAGTAGTCACATCAGAGATTACACTCCTGTCAGTGTATACAGTGCTGTCCTCTAAAGCAGTCACATCAGTGATTACACTCCTGTCAGTGTATACAGTGCTGTCCTCTACAGCAGTCACATCAGTGATTACACTCCTGTCAGTGTATACAGTGCTGTCCTCTACAACAGTCACATCAGTGATTACACTCCTGTCAGTGTATACAGTCCTGTCCTCTACAGTAGTCACATCAGAGATTACACTCCTGTCAGTGTATACAGTGCTGTCCTGTACAGCAGTCACATCAATGACTTCTCTCCTGTCAGTGTATAGTGCTGTCCTCTACAGCAGTCACATCAGTGATTACATTTCTGTCAGTGTATAATTCTGTCCTCTACATCAGTCACTCCAGTGATTACACTCCTGTCAGTGTTTACAGTGCTGTCCTCTACAGCGTTCACATCAGTGATTACACTCCTGTCAGTGTATACAGTTCTGTCCTCTACAGCATTCACATCAGTGATTACACCCCTGTCAGTGTATACAGTGCTGTCCTCTACAGCAGTCATATCAGTGATTTCTCTCCTGTCAGTGTATAATGCTGTCCTCTACAGCAGTCACATCAGTGATTTCTGTTCTCTCAGTGTATAGTGCTGTACTATACATCAGTCACATCAGTGATTAAACTCCAGTCAGTGTATACAGTGCTGTCCTCTAAAGCAGTCACATCAGTGATTACACTCCTGTCATTGTATACAGTGCTGTACTCTACAGCAGTCACATCAGTGATTACACTCCTGTCAGTGTATACAGTGCTGTCCTCTACAACAGTCACATCAGTGATTACACTCCTGTCAGTGTATACAGTCCTGTCCTCTACAGTAGTCACATCAGAGATTACACTCCTGTCAGTGTATACAGTGCTGTCCTGTACAGCAGTCACATCAGTGACTTCTCTCCTGTCAGTGTATAGTGCTGTCCTCTACAGCAGTCACATCAGTGATTACATTTCTGTCAGTGTATAATGTTGTCCTCTACAGCAGTCACATCAGTGATTTCTCTTCTCTCAGTGTATAGCACTGTACTATACATCAGTCACATCAGTGATTACACTCCTGTCAGTGTATACAGTGTTGTCCTCTAAAGCAGTCACATCAGTGATTACACTCCTGTCAGTGTATACAGTGCTGTACTCTACAGCAGTCACATCAGTGATTACACTCCTGTCAGTGTATACAGTGCTGTCCTCTACAACAGTCACATCAGTGATTACACTCCTGTCAGTGTATACAGTCCTGTCCTCTACAGTAGTCACATCAGAAATTACACTCCTGTCAGTGTATACAGTGCTGTCCTGTACAGCAGTCACATCAGTGACTTCTCTCCTGTCAGTGTATAGTGCTGTCCTCTACAGCAGTCACATCAGTGATAACATTTCTGTCATTGTATAATGCTGTCCTCTACAGCAGTCACTCCAGTGATTACACTCCTGTCAGTGTTTACAGTGCTGTCCTCTACAGCGTTCACATCAGTGATTACACTCCTGTCAGTGTATACAGTGCTGTCCTCTACAGCATTCACATCAGTGATTACACTCCTGTCAGTGTATACAGTGCTGTCCTCTACAGCAGTCACATCAGTGATTTCTCTCCTGTCAGTGTATAATGCTGTCCTCTACAGCAGTCACATCAGTGATTTCTCTTCTCTCAGTGTATAGTGCTGTACTATACATCAGTCACATCAGTGATTAAACTCCAGTCAGTGTATACAGTGCTGTCCTCTACAGCAGTCACATCAGTGATTACACTACTGTCAGTGTATACAGTGCTGTCTTCTACAGCAGTCACATCAGTGATTACACTACTGTCAGTGTATACAGTGCTGTCCTCTACAGCAGTCACATCAGTGATTACACTACTATCAGTGTATACAGTGCTGTCCTCTACAGCAGTCACATCAGTGATTACACTCCTGTCAGTGTATACATTGCTGTCCTCTACAGCAGTCACATCAGTGATTACACTCCTGTCAGTGTATACAGTGCTGTCCTCTACAGCAGTCACATCAGTGATTACACTCATGTCAGTGTATGCAGTGCTGTCCTCTACAGCAGTCACATCAGTGATTACACTCATGTCAGTGTATACAGTGCTGTCCTCTACAGCAGTCACATCAGTGATTACACTACTGTCAGTGTATACAGTGCTGTCCTCTACACCAGTCACATCAGTGATTACACTACTGTCAGTGTATACAGTGCTGTCGTCTACAGCAGTCCCATCAGTGATTACACTCATGTCAGTGTATACAGTGCTGTCCTCTACAGCAGTCACATCAGTGATTACACTCCTGTCAGTGTATACAGTGCTGTCCTCTACAGCAGTAACATCAGTGATTACACTACTGTCAGTGTATACAGTGCTGTCCTCTACAGCAGTCACATCAGTGATTACACTACTGTCAGTGTATACAGTGCTGTCCTCTACAGCAGTCACATCAGTGATTACACTCCTGTCACTGTATACAGTGCTGTCCTCTACAGCAGTCACATCAGTGATTACACTACTGTCAGTGTATACAGTGCTGTCCTCTACAGCAGTCACATCAGTGATTACACTCCTGTCACTGTATACAGTGCTGTCCTCTACAGCAGTCACATCAGTGATTACACTCCTGTCAGTGTATAGTGCTGTCCTCTACAGCAGTCACATCAGTGATTACACTCCTGTCAGTGTATACAGTGCTGTCCTCTACAGCAGTCACATCAGTGATTACACTCCTGTCAGTGTATACAGAGCTTTCCTCTACAGCATTCACATCAGTGATTACACTCCTGTCAGTGTATACAGTGCTGTCCTCTACAGCAGTCACATCAGTAATTACACTCCTGTCAATGTATACAGTGCTGTTCTCTACAGCAGTCACATCAGTGATTACACTCCTGTCAGTGTATACAGTGCTGTCCTCTACAGCAGTCACATCAGTGAGTACACTCCTGTCAGTGTATACAGTGCTGTCCTCTACAGCAGTCACATCAGTGATTACACTCATGTCAGTGTATACAGTGCTGTCCTCTACAGCAGTCACATCAGTGATTACACTCCTGTCAGTGTATACAGTGCTGTCCTCTACAGCATTCACATCAGTGATTACACTCCTGTCAGTGTATACAGTGCTGTCCTCTACAGCAGTCACATCAGTGATTACACTCCTGTCAGTGTATGCAGTGCTGTCCTCTACAGCAGTCACATCAGTGATTACACTCCTGTCAGTGCATACAGTGCTGTCCTCTACAGCATTCACATCAGTGAGCACACTCATGTCAGTGTATACAGTGCTGTCCTCTACAGTAGTGACATCAGTGAGCACACTCATGTCAGTGTATACAGTGCTGTCCTCTACAGCAGTCACATCAGTGAGTACATTCATGTCAGTGTATACAGTGCTGTCCTCTACAGCAGTCACATCAGTGATTACACTCCTGTCAGTGTATACAGTGCTGTCCTCTACAGCAGTCACATCAGTGATTACACTACTGTCAGTGTATTCAGTGCTGTCCTCTACAGTAGTCACATCAGTGAGAACACTCATGTCAGTGTATAGTTGTGTCATCTACAGCAGTCACATCAGTGAGAACACTCATGTCAGTGTATACAGTGCTGTCCTCTACAGCAGTCACATCAGTGATTACACTACTGTCAGTGTATATAGTGCTGTCCTCTACATCAGTGATTACACTCCTGTCAGTGTATACAGTGCTGTCCTCTACAGCAGTCACATTAGTGATTACATTCCTGTCAGTGTATACAGTGCTGTCCTCTACAGCAGTCACATCAGTGATTACACTCATGTCAGTGTATACAATGCTGTCCCCTACAGCAGTCACATCAGTGATTACTCTCCTGTCAGTGTATAGTGCTGTCCTCTACAGCAGTCACATCAGTGATTACACTCCTGTCAGTGTATACAGTGCTGTCCTCTACAGAAGTCACATCAGTGAGTACACTCCTGTCAGTGTATACAGTGCTGTCCTCTACAGCAGTCAAATAAGTGATTACACTCCTGTGAGTGTATACAGTGCTGTCCTCTACAGCAGTCACATCACTGAGTACACTCATGTCAGTGTATACAGTGCTGCCCTCTACAGTAGTGACATCAGTGAGTACACTCATGTCAGTGTATACAGTGCTGTCCTCTACAGCAGTCACATCAGTGAGTACACTCATGTCAGTGTATACAGTGCTGTCCTCTACAGCAGTCACATCAGTGATTACACTCCTGTCACTGTATACAGTGCTGTCCTCTACAGCAGTCACATCAGTGATTACAGTCCTGTCAGTGTATAGTGCTGTCCTCTACAGCAGTCACATCAGTGATTACACTCCTGTCAGTGTATACAGTGCTGTCCTCTACAGCAGTCACATTAGTGATTACACTCCTGTCAGTGTATACAGAGCTTTCCTCTACAGCATTCACATCAGTGATTACACTCCTGTCAGTGTATACAGTGCTGTCCTCTACAGCAGTCACATCAGTGATTACACTCCTGTCAATGTATACAGTGCTGTTCTCTACAGCAGTCACATCAGTGAGTACACTCCTGTCAGTGTATGCAGTGCTGTCCTCTACAGCAGTCACATCAGTGATTACACTCCTGTCAGTGTATACAGTGCTGTCCTCTACAGCAGTCACATCAGTGAGTACACTCCTGTCAGTGTATACAGTGCTGTCCTCTACAGCAGTCACATCAGTGATTACACTCCTGTCAGTGTATACAGTGCTGTCCTCTACAGCATTCACATCAGTGATTACACTCCTGTCAGTGTATACAGTGCTGTCCTCTACAGCAGTCACATCAGTGATTACACTCCTGTCAGTGTATGCAGTGCTGTCCTCTACAGCAGTCACATCAGTGATTACACTCCTGTCAGTGCATACAGTGCTGTCCTCTACAGCATTCACATCAGTGAGCACACTCATGTCAGTGTATACAGTGCTGTCCTCTACAGTAGTGACATCAGTGAGTACACTCATGTCAGTGTATACAGTGCTGTCCTCTACAGCAGTCACATCAGTGAGTACATTCATGTCAGTGTATACAGTGCTGTCCTCTACAGCAGTCGCATCAGTGATTACACTCCTGTCAGTGTATAGAGTGCTGTCCTCTACAGCAGTCACATCAGTGATTACACTACTGTCAGTGTATTCAGTGCTGTCCTCTACAGTAGTCACATCAGTGAGAACACTCATGTCAGTGTATACAGTGCTGTCCTCTACAGCAGTCACATCAGTGATTACACTACTGTCAGTCTATATAGTGCTGTCCTCTACATCAGTCACATCAGTGATTACACTCCTGTCAGTGTATACAGTGCTGTCCTCTACAGCAGTCACATTAGTGATTACATTCCTGTCAGTGTATACAGTGCTGTCCTCTACAGCAGTCACATCAGTGATTACACTCATGTCAGTGTATACAGTGCTGTCCTCTACAGCAGTCACATCAGTGATTACACTCCTGTCAGTATATAGTGCTGTCCTCTACAGCAGTCACATCAGTGATTACACTCCTGTCAGTGTATACAGTGCTGTCCTCTACAGTAGTGACATCAGTGAGTACACTCATGTCAGTGTATACAGTGCTGTCCTCTACAGCAGTCACATCAGTGAGTACACTCATGTCAGTGTATACAGTGCTGTCCTCTACAGTAGTCACATCAGTGAGAACACTCCTGTCAGTGTACAGTGCCGTCATCTACAGTAGTCACATCAGTGATTACACTCCTGTCAGTGTATACAGTGCTGTCCTCTACAGCAGTCACATCAGTGGTTATACTCCTGTCAGTGTATACAGTGCTGTCCTCTACAGCAGTCACATCAGTGATTACACTCCTGTCAGTGTATACAGTGCTGTCCTGTACAGCAGTCACATCAGTGATTACACTCCTGTCAGTGTATACAGTGCTTTCCTCTATAGCAGTCACATTAGTGATTACATTCCTGTCAGTCTATACAGTGCTCTCCTCTACAGCAGTCACATCGGTGATTACACTCATGTCAGTGTATACAGTGCTGTCCTCTACAGCAGTCACTTCAGTGATTACACTCCTGTCAGTGTATACAGTGCTGTCCTCTACAGCAGTCACATCAGTGATTACACTCCTGTCAGTGTATACAGTGCTGTCCTCTACAGCAGTCACATTAGTGATTACATTCCTGTCAGTGTATACAGTGCTGTCCTCTACAGCAGTCACATCAGTGATTACACTCCTGTCAGTGTATACAGTGCTGTCCTCTACAGTAGTCACATCAGTGATTACACTCCTGTCAGTGTATACAGTGCTGTCCTCTACAGCAGTCACATTAGTGATTACATTCCTGTCAGTGTATACAGTGCTGTCCTCTACAGCAGTCACATCAGTGATTACACTCCTGTCAGTGTATACAGTGCTGTCCTCTACAGCAGTCACATCAGTGATTACACTCCTGTCAGTGTATACAGTGCTGTCCTCTACAGCAGTCTCACCAGTGATTACACTCCTGTCAGTGTATACAGTGCTGTCCTCTACAGCAGTCACATCAGTGTTTACACTCCTGTCAGTGTATACAGTGCTGTCCTCTACAGCAGTCACATCAGTGATTACACTCCTGTCAGTGTATAGTGCTGTCCTCTACAGCAGTCACATCAGTGATTACACTCCTGTCATTGTATACAGTGCTGTCCTCTACAGCAGTCACATTAGTGATTACATTCCTGTCAGTGTATACAGTGCTGTCCTCTACAGCAGTCACATCAGTGATTACACTCCTGTCAGTGTATACAGTGCTGTCCTCTATAGCAGTCACATTAGTGATTACATTCCTGTCAGTGTATACAGTGCTGTCCTCTACAGCAGTCACATCAGTGATTAAACTCCTGTCAATGTATACAGTGCTGTCCTCTACAGCAGTTACATCAGTGATTACACTCCTATCATTGTATACAGTGCTGTCCTCTACAGCAGTCACATCAGTGATTACACTCCTGTCAGTGTATACATTGCTGTCCTCTACAGTAGTCACATCAGTGATTACACTCCTGTCAGTGTATAGTGCTGTCCTCTACAGCAGTCACATCAGTGATTACATTCCTGTCATTGTATACAGTGCTGTCCTCTACAGCAGTCACACCAGTGATTACACTCCTGTCAGTGTACACAGTGCTGTCCTCTACAGCAGTCACATCAGTGATTACACACCTGTCAGTGTATAGTGCTGTTTTCTACAGCAGTCACATCAGTGATTACACTCATGTCAGTGTATACAGTGCTGTCCTCTACAGCAGTCACATTAGTGATTACATTCCTGTCAGTGTATACAGTGCTGTCCTCTACAGCAGTCACATTAGTGATTACATTCCTGTCAGTGTATGCAGTGCTGTCCTCTACAGCAGTCACATCAGTGATTACACTCATGTCAGTGTATGCAGTGCTGTCCTCTACAGCAGTCACATCAGTGATTACACTCCTGTCAGTGTATGCAGTGCTGTCCTCTACAGCAGTCACATCAGTGATTACATTCCTGTCAGTGTATGCAGTGCTGTCCTCTACAGCAGTCACATCAGTGAATACACTCCTGTCGGCGTATACAGTGCTGTCCTCTACAGCAGTCACATCCGTGATTACACTCCTGTCAGTGTATAGTGCTGTCCTCTACAGCAGTCACATCAGTGATTACACTCTTGTCAGTGTATAGTGCTGTCCTCTACAGCAGTCACATCAGTGATTACACTCCTGTCAGTGTATAGTGCTGTCCTCTACAGCAGTCACATCAGTGATTACACTCCTGTCAGTGTATACAGTGCTGTCCTCTACAGCAGTCACATCAGTGATTACACTCCTGTCAGTGTATACAGTGCTGTCCTCTACAGCAGTTACATCAGTGATTACACTCCTGTCATTGTATACAGTGCTGTCCTCTACAGCAGTCACATCAGTGATTACACTCCTGTCAGTGTATACAGTGCTGTCCTCTACAGTAGTCACATCAGTGATTACACTCCTGTCAGTGTATAGTGCTGTCCTCTACAGCAGTCACATCAGTGATTACATTCCTGTCAGTGTATACAGTGCTGTCCTCTACAGCAGTCACACCAGTGATTACACTCCTGTCAGTGTATACAGTGCTGTCCTCTACAGCAGTCACATCAGTGATTACACTCCTGTCAGTGTATAGTGCTGTTTTCTACAGCAGTCACATCAGTGATTACACTCATGTCAGTGTATACAGTGCTGTCCTCTACAGCAGTCACATCAGTGATTACATTCCTGTCAGTGTATACAGTGCTGTCCTCTACAGCAGTCACATTAGTGATTACATTCCTGTCAGTGTATGCAGTGCTGTCCTCTACAGCAGTCACATCAGTGATTACATTCCTGTCAGTGTATGCAGAGCTGTCCTCTACAGTAGTCACATCAGTGATTACATTCCTGTCAGTGTATGCAGAGCTGTCCTCTACAGTAGTCACATCAGTGATTACACTCCTGTCAGTGTATACAGTGCTGTCCTCTACAGCAGTCACATCAGTGACTACATTCCTGTCAGTGTATACAGTGCTGTCCTCTACAGTAGTCACATCAGTGATTACATTCCTGTCAGTGTATGCAGAGCTGTCCTCTACAGTAGTCACATCAGTGATTACACTCATGTCAGTGTATACAGTGCTGTCCTCTACAGCAGTCACATCAGTGATTACACTCCTGTCAGTGTATACAGTGCTGTCCTCTACAGCAGTCACATTAGTGATTACATTCCTGTCAGTGTATACAGTGCTGTCCTCTACAGCAGTCACATTAGTGATTACATTCCTGTCAGTGTATGCAGTGCTGTCCTCTACAGCAGTCACATCAGTGATTACATTCCTGTCAGTGTATGCAGTGCTGTCCTCTACAGCAGTCACATCAGTGATTACATTCCTGTCAGTGTATGCAGAGCTGTCCTCTACAGTAGTCACATCAGTGATTACACTCCTTTCAGTGTATACAGTGCTGTCCTCTACAGTAGTCACATCAGTGATTACACTCCTGTCAGTGTATACAGTGCTGTCCTCTACAGTAGTCACATCAGTGATTACACTCCTGTCAGTGTATGCAGAGCTGTCCTCTACAGTAGTCACATCAGTGATTACACTTCTGTCAGTGTATACAGTGCTGTCCTCTACAGCAGTCACATCAGTGATTACACTCCTGTCAGTGTATATAGTGCTGTCCTCTACAGCAGTCACATCAGTGATTACACTCCTGTCAGTGTATATAGTGCTGTCCTCTACAGCAGTCACATCAGTGATTAAACTCCTGTCAATGTATACAGTGCTGTCCTCTACAGCAGTTACATCAGTGATTACACTCCTATCATTGTATACAGTGCTGTCCTCTACAGCAGTCACATCAGTGATTACACTCCTGTCAGTGTATACATTGCTGTCCTCTACAGTAGTCACATCAGTGATTACACTCCTGTCAGTGTATAGTGCTGTCCTCTACAGCAGTCACATCAGTGATTACATTCCTGTCATTGTATACAGTGCTGTCCTCTACAGCAGTCACACCAGTGATTACACTCCTGTCAGTGTATACAGTGCTGTCCTCTACAGCAGTCACATCAGTGATTACACACCTGTCAGTGTATAGTGCTGTTTTCTACAGCAGTCACATCAGTGATTACACTCATGTCAGTGTATACAGTGCTGTCCTCTACAGCAGTCACATTAGTGATTACATTCCTGTCAGTGTATACAGTGCTGTCCTCTACAGCAGTCACATTAGTGATTACATTCCTGTCAGTGTATGCAGTGCTGTCCTCTACAGCAGTCACATCAGTGATTACACTCATGTCAGTGTATGCAGTGCTGTCCTCTACAGCAGTCACATCAGTGATTACACTCCTGTCAGTGTATGCAGTGCTGTCCTCTACAGCAGTCACATCAGTGATTACATTCCTGTCAGTGTATGCAGTGCTGTCCTCTACAGCAGTCACATCAGTGAATACACTCCTGTCGGCGTATACAGTGCTGTCCTCTACAGCAGTCACATCCGTGATTACACTCCTGTCAGTGTATAGTGCTGTCCTCTACAGCAGTCACGTCAGTGATTACACTCTTGTCAGTGTATAGTGCTGTCCTCTACAGCAGTCACATCAGTGATTACACTCCTGTCAGTGTATAGTGCTGTCCTCTACAGCAGTCACATCAGTGATTACACTCCTGTCAGTGTATACAGTGCTGTCCTCTACAGCAGTCACATCAGTGATTACACTCCTGTCAGTGTATACAGTGCTGTCCTCTACAGCAGTTACATCAGTGATTACACTCCTGTCATTGTATACAGTGCTGTCCTCTACAGCAGTCACATCAGTGATTACACTCCTGTCAGTGTATACAGTGCTGTCCTCTACAGTAGTCACATCAGTGATTACACTCCTGTCAGTGTATAGTGCTGTCCTCTACAGCAGTCACATCAGTGATTACATTCCTGTCAGTGTATACAGTGCTGTCCTCTACAGCAGTCACACCAGTGATTACACTCCTGTCAGTGTATACAGTGCTGTCCTCTACAGCAGTCACATCAGTGATTACACTCCTGTCAGTGTATAGTGCTGTTTTCTACAGCAGTCACATCAGTGATTACACTCATGTCAGTGTATACAGTGCTGTCCTCTACAGCAGTCACATCAGTGATTACACTACTGTCAGTGTATACAGTGCTGTCCTCTACAGCAGTCACATTAGTGATTACATTCCTGTCAGTGTATACAGTGCTGTCCTCTACAGCAGTCACATTAGTGATTACATTCCTGTCAGTGTATGCAGTGCTGTCCTCTACAGCAGTCACATCAGTGATTACATTCCTGTCAGTGTATGCAGAGCTGTCCTCTACAGTAGTCACATCAGTGATTACATTCCTGTCAGTGTATGCAGAGCTGTCCTCTACAGTAATCACATCAGTGATTACACTTCTGTCAGTGTATACAGTGCTGTCCTCTACAGCAGTCACATCAGTGATTACATTCCTGTCAGTGTATACAGTGCTGTCCTCTACAGTAGTCACATCAGTGATTACATTCCTGTCAGTGTATGCAGAACTGTCCTCTACAGTAGTCACATCAGTGATTACACTCATGTCAGTGTATACAGTACTGTCCTCTACAGCAGTCACATCAGTGATTACACTCCTGTCAGTGTATACAGTGCTGTCCTCTACAGCAGTCACATTAGTGATTACACTCCAGTCAGTGTATACAGTGCTGTCCTCTACAGCAGTCAGTGTATGCAGTGCTGTCCTCTACAGCAGTCACATCAGTGATTACATTCCTGTCAGTGTATGCAGTGCTGTCCTCTACAGCAGTCACATCAGTGATTACATTCCTGTCAGTGTATGCAGAGCTGTCCTCTACAGTAGTCACATCAGTGATTACACTCCTTTCAGTGTATACAGTGCTGTCCTCTACAGTAGTCACATCAGTGATTACACTCCTGTCAGTGTATACAGTGCTGTCCTCTACAGTAGTCACATCAGTGATTACACTCCTGTCAGTGTATGCAGAGCTGTCCTCTACAGCAGTCACATCAGTGATTACACTCCTGTCATTGTATACAGTGCTGTCCTCTACAGCAGTCACATCAGTGATTACACTCCTGTCAGTGTATACAGTGCTGTCCTCTACAGCAGTTACATCAGTGATTACACTCCTGTCATTGTATACAGTGCTGTCCTCTACAGCAGTCACATCAGTGATTACACTCCTGTCAGTATATACAGTGCTGTCCTCTACAGTAGTCACATCAGTGATTACACTCCTGTCAGTGTATAGTGCTGTCCTCTACAGCAGTCACATCAGTGATTACATTCCTGTCAGTGTATACAGTGCTGTCCTCTACAGCAGTCACACCAGTGATTACACTCCTGTCAGTGTATACAGTGCTGTCCTCTACAGCAGTCACATCAGTGATTACACTCCTGTCAGTGTATAGTGCTGTTTTCTACAGCAGTCACATCAGTGATTACACTCATGTCAGTGTATACAGTGCTGTCCTCTACAGCAGTCACATCAGTGATTACACTCCTGTCAGTGTATACAGTGCTGTCCTCTACAGCAGTCACATTAGTGATTACATTCCTGTCAGTGTATACAGTGCTGTCCTCTACAGCAGTCACATTAGTGATTACATTCCTGTCAGTGTATGCAGTGCTGTCCTCTACAGCAGTCACATCAGTGATTACATTCCTGTCAGTGTATGCAGAGCTGTCCTCTACAGTAGTCACATCAGTGATTACACTCCTGTCAGTGTATACAGTGCTGTCCTCTACAGCAGTCACATCAGTGATTACATTCCTGTCAGTGTATACAGTGCTGTCCTCTACAGTAGTCACATCAGTGATTACATTCCTGTCAGTGTATGCAGAGCTGTCCTCTACAGTAGTCACATCAGTGATTACACTCATGTCAGTGTATACAGTGCTGTCCTCTACAGCAGTCACATCAGTGATTACACTCCTGTCAGTGTATACAGTGCTGTCCTCTACAGCAGTCACATTAGTGATTACATTCCAGTCAGTGTATACAGTGCTGTCCTCTACAGCAGTCACATTAGTGATTACATTCCTGTCAGTGTATGCAGTGCTGTCCTCTACAGCAGTCACATCAGTGATTACATTCCTGTCAGTGTATGCAGTGCTGTCCTCTACAGCAGTCACATCAGTGATTACATTCCTGTCAGTGTATCCAGAGCTGTCCTCTACAGTAGTCACATCAGTGATTACACTCCTTTCAGTGTATACAGTGCTGTCCTCTACAGTAGTCACATCAGTGATTACACTCCTGTCAGTGTATACAGTGCTGTCCTCTACAGTAGTCACATCAGTGATTACACTCCTGTCAGTGTATGCAGAGCTGTCCTCTACAGCAGTCACATCAGTGATTACACTCCTGTCAGTGTATACAGTGCTGTCCTCTACAGTAGTCACATCAGTGATTACACTTCTGTCAGTGTATACAGTGCTGTCCTCTACAGCAGTCACATCAGTGATTACACTCCTGTCAGTGTATATAGTGCTGTCCTCTACAGCAGTCACATCAGTGATTACACTCCTGTCAGTGTATATAGTGCTGTCCTCTACAGCAGTCACATTAGTGATTACACTCCTGTCAGTGTATACAGTGCTGTCCTCTACAGCAGTCACATTAGTGATTAAACTCCTGTCAGTGTATGCAGAGCTGTCCTCTACAGTAGTCACATCAGTGATTACACTCCTGTCAGTGTATACAGTGCTGTCCTCTACAGCAGTCACATCAGTGATTACACTCCTGTCAGTGTATGCAGTGCTGTCCTCTACAGTAGTCACATCAGTGATTACATTCCTGTCAGTGTATACAGTGCTGTCCTCTACAGTAGTCACATCAGTGATTACACTCCTGTCAGTGTATACAGTGCTGTCCTCTACAGTAGTCACATCAGTGATTACATTCCTGTCAGTGTATGCAGAGGTGTCCTCTACAGTAGTCACATCAGTGATTACACTCCTGTCAGTGTATACAGTGCTGTCCTCTACAGTAGTCACATCAGTGATTACATTCCTGTCAGTGTATGCAGAGCTGTCCTCTACAGTAGTCACATCAGTGATTACATTCCTGTCAGTGTATACAGTGCTGTCCTCTACAGTAGTCACATCAGTGATTACATTCCTGTCAGTGTATGCAGAGCTGTCCTCTACAGTAGTCACATCAGTGATTACACTCCTGTCAGTGTATACAGTGCTGTCCTCTACAGCAGTCACATCAGTGATTACATTCCTGTCAGTGTATATAGTGCTGTCCTCTACAGCAGTCACATCAGTGATTACACTTCTGTCAGTGTATACAGTGCTGTCCTCTACAGTAGTCACATCAGTGATTACATTCCTGTCAGTGTATGCAGAGCTGTCCTCTACAGTAGTCACATCAGTGATTACACTCATGTCAGTGTATACAGTGCTGTCCTCTACAGCAGTCACATCAGTGATTACACTCCTGTCAGTGTATGCAGTGCTGTCCTCTACAGCAGTCACATCAGTGATTACATTCCTGTCAGTGTATGCAGTGCTGTCCTCTGCAGCAGTCACATCAGTGATTACATTCCTGTCAGTTTATGCAGAGCTGTCCTCTACAGTAGTCACATCAGTGATTACACTCCTTTCAGTGTATACAGTGCTGTCCTCTACAGTAGTCACATCAGTGATTACACTCCTGTCAGTGTATACAGTGCTGTCCTCTACAGTAGTCACATCAGTGATTACACTCCTGTCAGTGTATGCAGAGCTGTCCTCTACAGTAGTCACATCAGTGATTACACTTCTGTCAGTGTATACAGTGCTGTCCTCTACAGCAGTCACATCAGTGATTACACTCCTGTCAGTGTATATAGTGCTGTCCTCTACAGCAGTCACATCAGTGATTACACTCCTGTCAGTGTATATAGTGCTGTCCTCTACAGCAGTCACATCAGTGATTACACTCCTGTCAGTGTATACAGTGCTGTCCTCTACAGTAGTCACATCAGTGATTACACTCCTGTCAGTGTATAGTGCTGTCCTCTACAGCAGTCACATCAGTGATTACATTCCTGTCAGTGTATACAGTGCTGTCCTCTACAGCAGTCACACCAGTGATTACACTCCTGTCAGTGTATACAGTGCTGTCCTCTACAGCAGTCACATCAGTGATTACACTCCTGTCAGTGTATAGTGCTGTTTTCTACAGCAGTCACATCAGTGATTACACTCATGTCAGTGTATACAGTGCTGTCCTCTACAGCAGTCACATCAGTGATTACACTCCTGTCAGTGTATACAGTGCTGTCCTCTACAGCAGTCACATTAGTGATTACATTCCTGTCAGTGTATACAGTGCTGTCCTCTACAGCAGTCACATTAGTGATTACATTCCTGTCAGTGTATGCAGTGCTGTCCTCTACAGCAGTCACATCAGTGATTACATTCCTGTCAGTGTATGCAGAGCTGTCCTCTACAGTAGTCACATCAGTGATTACACTCCTGTCAGTGTATACAGTGCTGTCCTCTACAGCAGTCACATCAGTGATTACATTCCTGTCAGTGTATGCAGAGCTGTCCTCTACAGTAGTCACATCAGTGATTACACTCATGTCAGTGTATACCGTGCTGTCCTCTACAGCAGTCACATCAGTGATTACACTCCTGTCAGTGTATACAGTGCTGTCCTCTACAGCAGTCACACCAGTGATTACACTCCTGTCAGTGTATACAGTGCTGTCCTCTACAGCAGTCACATTAGTGATTACATTCCTGTCAGTGTATACAGTGCTGTCCTCTACAGCAGTCACATTAGTGATTACATTCCTGTCAGTGTATACAGTGCTGTCCTCTACAGCAGTCACATTAGTGATTACACTCCTGTCAGTGTATACAGTGCTGTCCTCTACAGCAGTCACATTAGTGATTACATTCCTGTCAGTGTATACAGTGCTGTCCTCTACAGCAGTCACATCAGTGATTACACTCCTGTCAGTGTATATAGTGCTGTCCTCTACAGCAGTCACATCAGTGATTACATTCCTGTCAGTGTATGCAGAGCTGTCCTCTACAGTAGTCACATCAGTGATTACACTCCTGTCAGTGTATGCAGAGCTGTCCTCTACAGCAGTCACATCAGTGATTACACTCCTGTCAGTGTATACAGTGCTGTCCTCTACAGTAGTCACATCAGTGATTACACTTCTGTCAGTGTATACAGTGCTGTCCTCTACAGCAGTCACATCAGTGATTACACTCCTGTCAGTGTATATAGTGCTGTCCTCTACAGCAGTCACATCAGTGATTACACTCCTGTCAGTGTATATAGTGCTGTCCTCTACAGCAGTCACATTAGTGATTACACTCCTGTCAGTGTATACAGTGCTGTCCTCTACAGCAGTCACATTAGTGATTAAACTCCTGTCAGTGTATGCAGAGCTGTCCTCTACAGTAGTCACATCAGTGATTACACTCCTGTCAGTGTATACAGTGCTGTCCTCTACAGCAGTCACATCAGTGATTACACTCCTGTCAGTGTATGCAGTGCTGTCCTCTACAGTAGTCACATCAGTGATTACATTCCTGTCAGTGTATACAGTGCTGTCCTCTACAGTAGTCACATCAGTGATTACACTCCTGTCAGTGTATACAGTGCTGTCCTCTACAGTAGTCACATCAGTGATTACATTCCTGTCAGTGTATGCAGAGGTGTCCTCTACAGTAGTCACATCAGTGATTACACTCCTGTCAGTGTATACAGTGCTGTCCTCTACAGTAGTCACATCAGTGATTACATTCCTGTCAGTGTATGCAGAGCTGTCCTCTACAGTAGTCACATCAGTGATTACATTCCTGTCAGTGTATACAGTGCTGTCCTCTACAGTAGTCACATCAGTGATTACATTCCTGTCAGTGTATGCAGAGCTGTCCTCTACAGTAGTCACATCAGTGATTACACTCCTGTCAGTGTATACAGTGCTGTCCTCTACAGCAGTCACATCAGTGATTACATTCCTGTCAGTGTATATAGTGCTGTCCTCTACAGCAGTCACATCAGTGATTACACTCCTGTCAGTGTATACAGTGCTGTCCTCTACAGTAGTCACATCAGTGATTACATTCCTGTCAGTGTATGCAGAGCTGTCCTCTACAGTAGTCACATCAGTGATTACACTCATGTCAGTGTATACAGTGCTGTCCTCTACAGCAGTCACATCAGTGATTACACTCCTGTCAGTGTATGCAGTGCTGTCCTCTACAGCAGTCACATCAGTGATTACATTCCTGTCAGTGTATGCAGTGCTGTCCTCTACAGCAGTCACATCAGTGATTACATTCCTGTCAGTTTATGCAGAGCTGTCCTCTACAGTAGTCACATCAGTGATTACACTCCTTTCAGTGTATACAGTGCTGTCCTCTACAGTAGTCACATCAGTGATTACACTCCTGTCAGTGTATACAGTGCTGTCCTCTACAGTAGTCACATCAGTGATTACACTCCTGTCAGTGTATACAGTGCTGTCCTCTACAGCAGTCACATCAGTGATTACACTCCTGTCAGTGTATATAGTGCTGTCCTCTACAGCAGTCACATCAGTGATTACACTCCTGTCAGTGTATATAGTGCTGTCCTCTACAGCAGTCACATCAGTGATTACACTCCTGTCAGTGTATATAGTGCTGTCCTCTACAGTAGTCACATCAGTGATTACACTCCTGTCAGTGTATATAGTGCTGTCCTCTACAGCAGTCACATCAGTGATTACACTCCTGTCAGTGTATACAGTGCTGTCCTCTACAGTAGTCACATCAGTGATTACACTCCTGTCAGTGTATAGTGCTGTCCTCTACAGCAGTCACATCAGTGATTACATTCCTGTCAGTGTATACAGTGCTGTCCTCTACAGCAGTCACACCAGTGATTACACTCCTGTCAGTGTATACAGTGCTGTCCTCTACAGCAGTCACATCAGTGATTACACTCCTGTCAGTGTATAGTGCTGTTTTCTACAGCAGTCACATCAGTGATTACACTCATGTCAGTGTATACAGTGCTGTCCTCTACAGCAGTCACATCAGTGATTACACTCCTGTCAGTGTATACAGTGCTGTCCTCTACAGCAGTCACATTAGTGATTACATTCCTGTCAGTGTATACAGTGCTGTCCTCTACAGCAGTCACATTAGTGATTACATTCCTGTCAGTGTATGCAGTGCTGTCCTCTACAGCAGTCACATCAGTGATTACATTCCTGTCAGTGTATGCAGAGCTGTCCTCTACAGTAGTCACATCAGTGATTACACTCCTGTCAGTGTATACAGTGCTGTCCTCTACAGCAGTCACATCAGTGATTACATTCCTGTCAGTGTATGCAGAGCTGTCCTCTACAGTAGTCACATCAGTGATTACACTCATGTCAGTGTATACCGTGCTGTCCTCTACAGCAGTCACATCAGTGATTACACTCCTGTCAGTGTATACAGTGCTGTCCTCTACAGCAGTCACACCAGTGATTACACTCCTGTCAGTGTATACAGTGCTGTCCTCTACAGCAGTCACATTAGTGATTACATTCCTGTCAGTGTATACAGTGCTGTCCTCTACAGCAGTCACATTAGTGATTACATTCCTGTCAGTGTATACAGTGCTGTCCTCTACAGCAGTCACATTAGTGATTACACTCCTGTCAGTGTATACAGTGCTGTCCTCTACAGCAGTCACATTAGTGATTACATTCCTGTCAGTGTATACAGTGCTGTCCTCTACAGCAGTCACACCAGTGATTACACTCCTGTCAGTGTATACAGTGCTGTCCTCTACAGCAGTCACATTAGTGATTACATTCCTGTCAGTGTATACAGTGCTGTCCTCTACAGCAGTCACATTAGTGATTACATTCCTGTCAGTGTATACAGTGCTGTCCTCTACAGCAGTCACATCAGTGATTACACTCCTGTCAGTGTATATAGTGCTGTCCTCTACAGCAGTAGAGATGAGCGTTGTTCTACTTGAACTGTTCGCCAATCTCAAATTCGAGCTGTTTTGGGCGGTGTTCGAGCCGGTCGGCGAACACGAACAATTTGAGAAAAATTCGGCTGTTCGAGGTTATGTTCGATAACTGTTCGTGCACCAAAATCATAACTGGATTTTTTCTCAGTTATGATGAAAATTAATGTTAATCCGCAGTTTGAGTGTACAGCGGGGCGGGGGGAGGGGCAGGGGATGGATCTCTGCAGGAATAATGAAGATCTCCATTTTTTTTTCTCTTTCCCGCATTTGCAGTGGGGAGGTGCAATCTGTCAGCCTATCAGCAGCGCACACACGGAGCGAACTGCTTTTTTTCACACAAGCAAGGGCATGTGTCATTGGCAGTGTATGTCACATGTCCTTGCCCTATAAGACCAAGCCATTTTCCCCGTCACCACCATTTTCTCACTGCTGCAGCTGCGTGTTAGACGGCACCGCTGTTGCTGTGTGCGCTATACCTTGTTAATTTCAAGCCAATTTTCGCACAAATCTACAGATAGCTTGGGAGTAGGGAATAGTTGTGATTGCAGTCCTTTTAAGGACTAGGTTACAGCATTTCCTACGACTTTTATCAGGCAGGTCTGTGCTCTTAAATAGATAGATTGTGGGAGTAAAGACTAATTGTAATTGGAGTCCTTTTCAGGACTAGGTTACATCAGTTCCTATCAGTTTTTGCCAGGCAGGTCTGTGCCAGTGCTGTGCAAGTTTTTTTCACAGCATTTGGCTGAATCTAGCAAAGCTAATCCTTTTTGGCCTATTGCAGTGTGTGTTAGTCAGTGGAGTAGCCTATCTGTGTTGCAAGATATACCACCTGTGTATATAATACCAATTTTTTTACTGCACCTAGTGAAGTAAAATCTTTTGGGCATAGCATCATTCTATTAGTCCATCTATACTGACCTCCATCAGGTTGCAAACTGAATATAATTTTTTTCTGCATCTAGCTCTGAAAAAATATTTGGCCTTCTAGCAGTGTGTCGGACTTTCTCTATTAGTCCATCTATACTGACCTCCATCAGGTTGCAAATTAAAAATAATTTTTTTCTGCATCTAGCTCTGAAAAAATATTTGGGCTTCTAGCAGTGTGTGGGACTTGGTCTATTAGTCCATCTATACTGACCTCCATCAGGTTGCAAATTAAAAATAATTTTTTTCTTCATTTATCTCTTGAAAAATATTTGGGCTTCTAGCAGCGTGTGGGACTTGTTCTATTAGTCCATCTATACTGACCTCCATCAGGTTGCAAATTGAATATAATTTTTTTCTGCATCTAGCCCAGCCAATAGTTTTGGCCTAATACCACAGTTTGGCCACTCAGCTCTGCTCGGTTACCATCCATTGTTTTTTTGTGCAAACAACTCCAGAGTTGTGAATTAGTTAACCACCAAAATGAGTGGAAAAAGGCCTGCTGCTGGTGGAAAGGGGAATAGGCGTGTTGGGAAGGGGAAAAAAGGTTGTGTCCGTGGGGTAGGTGCAGAAGAAAGACCATCTTCCAGCCAAACTAAAATGTCTACTTCTTTTAGCGGACAATGTGATAAGATCCCTTTCTTACGGCCACGCCAATCGCTACAAATTCCAGATGAGGCACAAAAACAGCAGGTGCTTCAACGGATATCAAGTGCTCCTTTAAGTGGGCTCTCCTCCACATCAACTTCAACATCACAAATACTCCAGTCCTCAAAGGTGTCACCCAAATCGCACTTGCTTCCTCACAGCTCCCAAATCTCCAGCTGCCCGTCTGAGTATGAGGTAGAACAGATGGTTGAGTCTGCAGAGCTGTTTACTCATACTATAGCCTGGGAATCAGAGGTCGACTCCAGCGCTTCTGTGAATCCAGACGAGGAAATGATCTGCACTGATGCCCAGAATCTTTATGAGTCGGATCCAGGACCAGACGCAGAAGGTTCTGACCATAATGTAGACCCTCATTCCCAAACTGTAACTCCTGTTGGTGGAGACAATGAGGAAGATGATGATAAGACTCAAATACCTGATTGGAGCGACAACTTTAGTTTTTTGTCAGGGCAGGAACAGGTTGGCTCTGAGGACGACGGGTGTGATAACGCACAGGGTGATGATGATGAGGTCGGAGATCCCACTTACTGTCAACCCACAGTCAGCCAAGAGATGAGGTCAGCAGAGGAGGTGGAGGAAGATGCTAGTGACGACGAGGTCAGGTTGCGCCTTCCTGGACAGAGACGTAGTACTGGAAGCACGTCAACAACTGCATCCTCAAACACAACTCTGCCTCTCACCACAAGTCGTGGTGGCTCTTCAGGTCGCATGGGTGCTAAGCCTTGCATAGCCTGGGCATTTTTTCAGATCGATAAAGATGACCCAACTCGTGTTATCTGTAACATTTGTCAGCAAAAGCTAAGTAGAGGCCAAAAAATACATAGTTTGAGTACTTCATGCATGAACCGGCACATGGACATGAAGCATAAGTTGCAGTGGGAAGCTCAGTGTGCTACAATGCGGCCTAGCCGGCCGGGCCAATCTCCGTCTGCCATATCTTGTGCATCCGCGGCCTCTTCATCCTCTGTGACTGGGGGGACAGCAGTCACACCTGTTTTGGGGCGCAGACCTGCCACCTCTTTACCCGCAACAGCCAGCGTGATTGGCAGGTCATCATTTTCTTTGGAGGTGGTAACACCAGCTGGTGTTGAGCGCTGTCCAACATCGATAGCACCACCTTTGGATCAAGGCAACCTAACATGTGCGCCTGCATCTTCCTCACAGACCGGCAGTTTGCCGGGGACACCCTTATCAACCCCGTCTAAGCACAATAGCCAGCCCTCGGTCCCTCAGATGTGGACAAGTAAAAGACCATTTCCTCCTAGCCATGATAAAGCTAAGAGGTTGAATTTCACCATCTGCAAGCTCTTGGCTACAGAAATGCTGCCTTTCCGCCTGGTGGACACAGAGGATTTTCGAGACCTTATGTCCGTCGCAGTGCCCCAGTACCAGATGCCCAGTCGGCACTACTTCTCAAAGAAAGGTGTGCCTGCGCTCCACCAGCATGTCGCACACAACATCACCGCTTCTTTGAGAAACTCTGTGTGTGACAGGGTGCATTTCACCACAGACACTTGGACGAGTAGGCATGGACAGGGGCGTTACATGTCGCTGACTGGGCACTGGGTAACTATGGTGACAGCAGGACAAGGGGCTGCTGTCCAAGTCTTGCCGTCCCCACGAGTTGTGCGTCAATCCTCTTTATGTCATTTTTCCTCCACTGCTTCTGCCTCCTCAACCTCCTCTCGGTCTTCCACCTGCACCCAAAGCCTGTCTGGTCATGCCACAAGCTTTCTAACTGCGCAGAAGGGATCCTGCACACCTCCTTACTATGCTGGCAGTAGGGCTCAACGTCATCAGGCGGTTTTTACATTGAAATGTCTGGGAAATGTGAGTCACACAGCTGAGGAGTTGTGGTCAGCTCTGGAGAACCAATTTCATGAATGGTTGTCTCCACTGGACCTGAAACCAGGGAAGGCCGTGTGCGACAATGCTGCAAACCTGGGTGCGGCCCTTCGCCGGGGCAATGTCACACACGTGCCTTGTATGGCTCACGTGTTGAACCTGGTTGTCCAGCAATTTTTAGCCCACTATCCCAGACTAGATGGCCTTCTGCAGAGGGCACGGTCGCTGTGTGCTCACTTCCGCCGTTCGCATCCCGCAGCTCAGCGACTTACATCTCTACAGAAGTCGTTGGGCCTGCCACTTCACCGGCTAAAATGCGATGTGCCTACCCGGTGGAATTCAACTCTGCACGTGTTGCAGCGACTGTGGCAGCACCGACAAGCCCTGGTGCAATACGTTCTGACGTATAGCCTGGGCCAACGAGATTCAGAGGTGGGGCAAATCACGCTGGAGGAGTGGTCTCAGATCAGGGACCTATGCACCCTTCTGCACAGTTTTGAAATGGCGACGAAGATGTTTAGTGCTGACGATGCCATTATCAGCATGACTATTCCGGTGATTTACATGCTGGAGCACATGTTAAACAGAATTCGGAGTCAGGTGGTGGCACAAGAGGAGGTGGAGGAAGTAGAGGAGGAGGAGTTGTATGCGGAAGGGCTAACATCTGCAAGGTCCAGACGGTCGGCAGCACCAAGGCGGCAGGCATGTGAGGGTGGGGGAGATGGTTTTACCAGGGTGCATGGTAGCAGCCAAACTAGTGAGGAAGGTGCAGGAGCCCAGGAAGAAGTGGAGGACGAACTGATGGAAGACTCATCAGATGAGGGAGACCTTGATCACATTTCTGTTGTGCGAGGTTGGGGGGAGAGGACAGAGGAAGGAAGCATGATTGTTACCTCGCCACCAACACAACAGGGACTTGGTGCTCCTGGATGCGCAACACACATGAGTGCCTTCTTGCTGCACTACCTGCAACATGACCCTCGAATTGTGAGAATTAGAAATAATCCTGACTACTGGGTTGCCACACTGTTAGATCCCCGGTACAAAAGTAAATTTGCAGAAATTATTCCTGCCATAGAAAGGGATGCACGCATGCAGGAGTATCAGCAGGGACTGTTGCAGAATCTTACATGTGCTTTTCCACAAAATACCAGTGGTGCACGTAGTGAATCTCACAGTTCCAACTTGCCAACCGTGGGACCGTCAAGTGTTCAGCACTCAAACCGTAACAGAACCACAGTATCTGCTGGTAACATCAATTTTGCGGAATCATTTCACCACTTTTTTAGCCCATCCTTTGCAAGGCCACAGGAGACAAGAAGTCTGACACATAGTCAACGCCTAGAGACGATGGTACAGGAGTATCTCCAAGTAAACATTGAAGCCACGACTGTGTCACTGGACCCTTGCTCTTTTTGGGCTTCCAATCTGGATAAATGGCCGGAGCTAGCCACTTACGCCTTGGAGATCTTGTCATGCCCCGCAGCCAGCGTTCTGTCTGAACGTGTGTTCAGCGCTGCTGGTGGTGTGCTGACAGATAAGCGCACGCGGCTGTCCACTGATAATGTAGACAGACTCACGTTCATAAAGATGAACAAATCATGGATCCGAAACGACTTTTCTACCCCTGTGTCATCCTGGGGAGATTAAAAGCTTGATGATTGGTTAAAATCACCCTACCAACCGTTTTAAGCTTTCAAATTACTAATCATGTTTATCTGTATCTTGGCTGGAAAATAATTTGGGCTTTGTAGCAGTGTGCAGCACTGATTCTATTAGGCCATCTATAATAAGCTCCACCAGATTTAAAATTACTAATCATGTTTATCTGTATCTTGACTGGAAAATAATTTGGGCTTTGTAGCAGTGTGCAGCACTGATCCTATTAGGCCATCTATACTAAAGCTTCACCAGATTTAAAATTAATAATAATTTTTAGCTGCATCTAGCCCGGAAAATAATTTTGGGGCTCCGAGATGCGCAAGACACATAAGTTCCTTCTTGCTGCACTACCTGCAGCATGACCCTCATATTGTCAGAATTCGAAGTAATCATGACTACTGGGTTGCCACACTCTTAGATCCCCCAAACTTTTCGATCAACCTTTTCATTTTAATAAAGACCAAAAAAATGGTCATTTTTGAAATTATAAGCATTAGCAGGTTGTTAGAAACTGAAATCAAACAGTTTTCAACTCAAAACTTTATTCTAGGTGATGTTACATTTTCACATAGGACCCCTTGTTGGAAAGGAGCTTCTGAACTCTCTCGTCCATTGAATTTGTCAGGTTTTGGATGGTTTCTGCTTCAATTGTTTTGCATGAGGACAGAATACCCTCCCAGAGCTGTTGCTTAGATGTGAACTGCCTCCCGCCATCATAGACACTCCTTTTAATGATGCTCCAAAGGTTCTAAATGCGGTAGAGGTCAGGGGAGCATGGGGGTCACACCATAAGTTTGTCCCCTTTTATGCCCATATCAGCCAGAGATGCAGATGTTTTATGTGCAGCATGAGATGGTGCATTATCATGCAAAAAAATGATCTTGCTGTGAAATACACGGTTCTTCTTCTTGAACCATGGCAGGAAGTGCTGTTTGAGAAAATCCACATACATTATGGAGTTCATCTTTAGCGCCTTCAGGGATCCTAAAGGGGCCGACAATCTCTCTCCCCATGATTCCAGCCCAAAACATTACTCCACCTCCTCCTTGTTGGCGCTGTAGCCGTGTTTGCGTGGGGTGTCCATCAACCAGCCATCCTCCACTCCATCCATCTGGACCATCGAGCGCTGCACGGCACTCATCCGTGAACAAAACAGTTTTGAAATCAGTCTTCATGTAATGTTTGGCCCACTGGAGCCGTTTCTGCTTGTGTGAAGTGGATAGAGGAGGTCGACAGGATGGCGCATGCACAGCTGCAAACCTCTGAAGGACCCTGCATCTTGTTGTTCGGGGGACGTTGGAGGCACCAGCAGCTTCAAAAACTTGTCTGCTGCTATGACAAGGCTTTTTTGCCGCTGCTCTTTCAACCTGACGTAATTGCCTGTAGGAAAGAGTCCTCAATTTGCCCTTATCAGCACGCACACGTGTGTACTGTGAATCAGCTACATACTTCTTGATTGCCAAGACACTTCATCCTGATCATCGCACAATGTTGATTGTAGTCATGCCTTGACCTAAACACTCCACAATTTGTTGCTTCTCAGCAGCCGACACATCCTTTTTCTTTCCCATTTTGGCAGAAAATGTAGGCTGCTTAATAATGTGGGACAGCCTTCTTAAGTAGTCTTGCCTTTCATTGGACACACCTGCCAAACTAATTAGCACTGGTGTCTGCAATTGCTTACAGTGATATAAAGAGCCCTGACACACATCACCATCAATGAGTTTAACTGACAAACAAACAAATTCTTCCCTTATCACTCCTAAACACTTTTTGCATAATAATTTGGAACGCGGTGTACATGTGCTTTTCCACAAAACACCAGTGGTTCACGTAGTGAATCTTACAGTTCTAACTTGCCAACCGTGGTCTGTATGGAGTTGTTCAATAAAGGGCCCAAAATTAAGATAACATAGACGGGAGAGGTCTCTATGAATAGGAATTCCTAAGTATTTGATACCCTGTGAGGGCCAGGCAAAGGGAAAGTTGGACTGGATGGAATCCTGTATGGATTTGGGGAGGGAGACATCGAGGGCCTCAGACTTCGCTGCATTGATTTTAAAATTTGACCATGTAACAAAGTGATCTATTTCAGCCATAACAGCAGGGATGGATATATGTGATTGAGTGATATATACTAGGACATCATCAGCAAATAGAGAGCACTTGTACTCGGTGCCTCCCACCTCAATCCACCTAATATTGGGGTTATGGCGAATTGATGAGAGCAGGTGCTCCGTCACTAGGATGTATAAGAGAGGGGACAGAGGACATCCCTGCCTTGTCCCATTGGTGATTGTGAAAGGTGATGAAAATGTTCTGACGCGCCCCCTGGGCCTTGGGACACCCGGAGCCGGACCCTTTTTGGTGGATGCTGGTGGTTGTAGTCTCCGTGGCGGCGACCCGGTTCCGTGGCTCAGGGCAGTCAAACCAGTGGCGGAACTATTTATGTGGCTTTGATGTTTAAATGTCCGACTACGCCACCCGTGGATTGCGGTCAGAGTGAACCGCCGCTGCAGGGCAGACCGCTAAGGCTGGTGTTGTGGGTGCAGCAGAGCGTAGCATAACTCCCCACGGGAGGAGTATAGCCTCAGGGCAGTGTATGCGGAGGATGGGGGTAATGGTGCAGGGCAGCAGCAGTAACGACACGGAGTCAGTGATGCAGTCCAGGGCCTTTACTCACAGTTCTTATTATCCAGACCACGTCTGCAGGTAACGGCTGCCCACGTCGTACTGTGCTCACCAGGTGAGGGGCTCAGACAACTCCCAGATAACTTTGGAGCGCTTCACAGGACCCCCTTTGTGTGTCCTTTGTCTGGCCTTTCTTACCAACACTTCTGTCCGGCTGCCTCGGGCCTCCTCTTGGTAAACTTGGCGCCAGTTTCCCTGACCCTATGTGGTGCCTTCCTAGCGGGTGTAGCGAGGGGCTGCGCCACATAAAATGTCACAGCCTCCTGTTTCTAGCTGAGGGTCGTTTCCTGCCTCCACTAGTATCGGGGACCGGTCTCCCCCTTTGGCCTGACCCCTCCATGCAGGTGGATTCGGGCGTGCGGTGGCGACTCGCCCGTCCGCACCCCTGGGATCCCTTCGTTCCTCGTTCCTGGAGCCTTCTCCGCTCCTCTTCCTTCCTTCTCCCTCTTCCAGGCCTGGGCCTCTGTTACTAGGCCCGCCTCCGGAGCAGAGCTCATGCAGAGCCCCTGCTCCCTGCCACTTCTGCTCAGACTTCTCTGCACTGAACTAAGATGGTGCCCACCTTTTATACTCCCTTCTCAATGCACCCAGGAACTGCTTCCTCCCTGCTCCTGCACTACAGGGTTCCCCTTCCTCAGTGTTCCCTCCCCCACTCCAGCCAGGGACAGGGACTGTCGTGCCCATCTCAGGGGCATATTGGTCGCCCTGCCCCACGGCAATGTGGTGTAATGCATGCAGGTGTCGGGTCCTGATCCACACTACATCCTTACCTGAGAGTGAGATATCACACCTCTGGGTGAGGTGCAATACCTCTGTAGCAACCGAGCCCTCAGGGTGCTACAGTTCCATTTATCTTCAGCCTAGGTGACGTATTGCGATACAGGGCCGTGATTTTGGCTATAAAAGGGTCCCCTAGACCCCTACCCCAAGCTTTTTAAGAGAATCATATATGGCGTGCCAGGAGACTCTATGGAATGCTTTCTCAGCATCCAACGAGAGTATCTAATTACAAATTTTTAACTGCATCTAGCCCAGGAAATACTTTGTGCCTAGTAGCAGTGTCTGCTAGTCAGCGGATTATCCCGGCTGTTAAGCAAGCTGCACCACCTGTAGTTTGGACACTTAATATTTTCAAAGGAAATGCTTCGGGACCACGGGATACTCAGTGAAGAGCATCAGGAGGCACCCCAAGGCATAGGGGCTGGGACTGGCGGTAGGACGCCTTTCGGTGGACAGCCGAGCTCGATCCTTATAAAAGCTGCAGCAGCTTTAGTGGACGCTACTGGAGCTGGAATTACGCGGCTGCTGGCATGAGACTTGCCCTCCAATAGATCCTTGTAAATGGATTTAAAGTGTATTCATTCAAATTAGAGGGACAATTTAAATTAAAAAGCTTAGAGCTGCCTCCACCACAGGGGGGCTCGCTCGACCCACCAGCGGACAGGCACCAGTATTGGGAGAGGGGGGCTGGCCGTCAGGGATCACCGCGGCTCTGGCACAAACCCGGTGACACGGAGGTGGCACGGGCAGGAACGGACTGGCCATGTCGGCTTCGCACTTCTTTGCTTTTAGAAGGGCATGACATGCCTATATCTGTGTCTCCCCCTCCTTTTACTCCTCCACCTCTTTTCTTTTCGCATGACTATATGTACTTGTCACTTTTCCATGTGTTAGTTGTGTCTTCTGAGCAGTTTGTCAGCTTTTGGACACCTTTGAAGGTGTTTTCTATGTGTTTCTATGTGTTTTTGTTTGCCTGCCATTGGTTTTAACGGTGTTCGAAGGTGTTCGACGAACAGTTCGACGAACAGTTCGGCGAACACACGGGTGTTCGACGAACCGAACCGAACTCGAACACTACAGTGTATACAGTGCTGTCCTCTACAGCAGTCACATTAGTGATTACATTCCTGTCAGTGTATACAGTGCTGTCCTCTACAGCAGTCACATCAGTGATTACACTACTGTCAGTGTATACAGTGCTGTCCTCTACAGCAGTCACATCAGTGATTACACCCCTATCAGTGTATATAGTGCTGTCCTCTACAGCAGTCACATCAGTGATTACACTACTGTCAGTGTATACAGTGCTGTCCTCTACAGCAGTCACATCAGTGATTACACTCCTGTCAGTGTATTCAGTGCTGTCCTCTACAGCAGTCACATCAGTGAGTACACTCCTGTCAGTGTATTCAGTGCTGTCCTCTACAGCAGTCACATCAGTGATTACACTCCTATCAGTGTATATAGTGCTGTCCTCTACAGCAGTCACATCAGTGATTACATTCCTGTCAGTGTATACAGTGCTGTCCTCTACAGTAGTCACATCTGTGATTACACTCCTATCAGTGTATATAGTGCTGTCCTCTTCAGCAGTCACATCAGTGAGTACACTCCTGTCAGTGTATACAATGTTGTCCTCTACAGTAGTCACATCTGTGATTACACTCCTATCAGTGTATATAGTGCTGTCCTCTACAGCAGTCACATCAGTGATTACACTCCTGTCGATGTATGCATTGCTGTCCTCTACAGCAGTCACATCAGTGATTACACTCCTGTCAGTGTATACAGTGCTGTCCTCTACAGCAGTCACATCAGTGATTACACTCCTGTCAGTGTATACAGTGCTGTCCTCTACAGCAGTCACATCAGTGATTACACTCCTGTCAGTGTATGCAGTGCTGTCCTCTACAGCAGTCACATCAGTGATGACACTCATGTCAGTGTATACAGTGCTGTCCTCTACAGCAGTCACATCAGTGATTAAACTACTGTCAGTGTATACAGTGCTGTCCTCTACAGCAGTCACATCAGTGATTACACTCATATCAGTGTATACAGTGCTGTCCTCTACAGCAGTCACATCAGTGATTACACTCCTGTCAGTGTATACAGTGCTGTCCTCTACAGCAGTCACATCAGTGATTACACTCATGTCAGTGTATACAGTGCTGTCCTCTACAGCAGTCACATCAGTGATTACACTCCTGTCAGTGTATACAGTGCTGTCCTCTACAGCAGTCACATTAGTGATTACACTACTGTCAGTGTATACAATGCTGTCCTCTACAGCAGTCACATCAGTGATTGCACTACTGTCAGTGTATACAGTGCTGTCCTCTACAGCAGTCACATCAGTGATTACACTCCTGTCACTGTATACAGTGCTGTCCTCTACAGCATTCACATCAGTGATTACACTACTGTCAGTGTATACAGTGCTGTCCTCTACAGCAGTCACATCAGTGATTACACTCCTGTCAGTGTATACAGTGCTATCCTCTACAGCAGTCACATCAGTGATTACACTGCTGTCAGTGTATACAGTGCTGTCCTCCACAGCAGTCACATCAGTGATTACACTCATGTCAGTGTATACAGTGCTGTCCTCTACAGAAGTCACATCAGTGATTACACTCCTGTCAGTGTATAGTGCTGTCCTCTACAGCAGTCACATCAGTGATTACACTCCTGTCAGTGTATACAGTGCTGTCCTCTACAGCAGTCACATCAGTGATTACACTCCTGTCAGTGTATATAGTGCTGTCCTCTACAGCAGTCAAATCAGTGAGTAGACTCATGTCAGTGTATACAGTGCTGTCCTCTACAGCAGTCACATCAGTGATTACACTCCTTTCAGTGTATACAGTGCTGTCCTCTACAGCAGTCACATCAGTGATTACACTACTGGCAGTGTATACAGTGCTGTCCTCTACAGCAGTCACATCAGTGATTACACTCCTGTCAGTGTATAGTGCAGTCCTCTACAGCAGTCACATCAGTGATTACACTCCTGTCAGTGTATACGGTGCTGTCCGCTACAGCAGTCACATTAGTGATTACATTCCTGTCAGTGTATACAGTGCTGTCCTCTACAGCAGTCACATCAGTGATTACACTCAAATCAGTGTATACAGTGATGTCCTCTACAGCAGTCACATCAGTGATTACAATCCTGTCAGTGTATACAGTGCAGTCCTCTGCAGCAGTCACATCAGTGATTACACTCCTGTCAGTGTATACAGTGCTGTCCTCTGCAGCAGTCACATCAGTGATTACACTCCTGTCAGTGTATACAGTGCTGTCCTCTACAGCAGTCACATCAGTGATTACACTCCTGTCAGTGTATACAGTTCTGTCCTCTACAGCAGTCACATCAGTGATTACACTCCTGTCACTGTATACAGTGCTGTCCTCTACAGCAGTCACATCAGTGATTACACTCCGGTCAGTGTATACAGTGCTGTCCTCTACAGTAGTCACATCAGTGATTACACTCCTGTCAGTGTATACAGTGCTGTCCTTTACAGCAGTCACATCAGTGATTACACTCCTGTCAGTGTATACAGTGCTGTCCTCTACAGCAGTCACATCAGTGATTACACTCCTGTCAGTGTATACAGTGCTGTCCTCTACAGCAGTCACATCAGTGATTACACTCCTGTCAGTGTATACAGCGCTGTCCTCTACAGCAGTCACATCAGTGTTTATATTCCTGTCAGTGTATACAGTGCTGTCCTCTACAGCAGTCACATCAGTGATTACACTACTGTCAGTGTATACAGTGCTGTACTCTACAGCAGTCACATTAGTGATTACATTCCTGTCAGTGTATAGTGCTGTCCTCTACAGCAGTCACATCAGTGAGTACACTCCTGTCAGTGTATACAGTGCTGTCCTCTACAGGAATCACACCAGTGATTACACTCCTGTCTGTGTATACAGTGCTGTCCTCTACAGTAGTCACATTAGTGATTACATTCCTGTCAGTGTATACAGTGCTGTCCTCTACAGCAGTCACATCAGTGAGTACACTCATGTCAGTGTATACAGTGCTGTCCTCTACAGCAGTCACATCAGTGAGTACACTCATGTCAGTGTATACAGTGCTGTCCTCTACAGTAGTCACATCAGTGATTACACTCCTGTCAGTGTATACAGTGCTGTCCTCTACAGCAGTCACATCAGTGATTACACTCCTGTCAGTGTATAGTGCTGTCCTCTACAGCAGTATCACAAGTGATTACACTCCTGTCAGTGTATACAGTGCTGTCCTCTACAGCAGTCACATCAGTGATTACACTCCTGTCAGTGTATACAGTGCTGTCCTCTACAGCAGTCACATCAGTGATTACACTCCTGTCAGTGTATACAGTGCTGTCCTCTACAGTAGTCACATCAGTGAGTACACTCATGTCAGTGTATACAGTGCTGTCCTCTACAGCAGTCACATCAGTGAGTACACTCATGTCAGTGTATACAGTGCTGTCCTCTACAGCAGTCACATCAGTGATTATACTACTGTCAGTGTATACAGTGCTGCCTCTACAGTAGTCACATCAGTGAGAACACTCATGTCAGTGTATATAGTACTGTCCTCTACAGCAGTCACATCAGTGATTACACTCCTGTCAGTGTATACAGTGCTGTCCTCTACAGCAGTCACATCAGTGATTACACTCCTGTCAGTGTATATAGTGCTGTCCTCTACAGCAGTCACATCAGTGATTAAATTCCTGTCAGTGTATACAGTGCTGTCCTCTACAGCAGTCACATCAGTGATTACACTACTGTCAGTGTATATAGTGCTGTCCTCTACAGCAGTCACATCAGTGATTACACTCCTGTCAGTGTACAGTGCTGTACTCTACAGCAGTCACATCAGTGATTACACCCCTGTCAGTGTATACAGTGCTGTCCTCTACAGCAGTCACATTAGTGATTACATTCCTGTCAGTGTATACAGTGCTGTCCTCTACAGCAGTCACATCAGTGATTACACTCATGTCAGTGTATACAATGCTGTCCTCTACAGCAGTCACACCAGTGATTACACTCCTGTCAGTGTATACAGTGCTGTCCTCTACAGCAGTCACATCAGTGATTACACTCCTGTCAGTGTATACAGTGCTGTCCTCTACAGTAGTCACGTCAGTGATTACACTCCTGTCAGTGTATACAGTGCTGTCCTCTACAGCAGTCACATTAGTGATTACACTCCTGTCAGTGTATACAGTGCTGTCCTCTGCAGCAGTCACATTAGTGATTACATTCCTGTCAGTGTATACAGTGTTGTCCTCTACAGTAGTCACATCAGTGATTACACTCCTGTCAGTGTATAGTGATGTCCTCTACAGCAGTCACATCAGTGATTACACTCCTGTCAGTGTATACAGCGCTGTGCTCTACAGCAGTCACGTCAGTGTTTACACTCCTGTCAGTGTATACAGTGCTGTCTTCTACAGCAGTCACATCAGTGATTATACTACTGTCAGTGTATAGTGCTGTCCTCTACAGCAGTCACATCAGTGATTACATTCCTGTCAGTGTATACAGTGCTGTCCTCTACAGCAGTCACATCAGTGATTACACTCCTGTCAGTGTATACAGTGCTGTCCTCTGCAGCAGTCACATTAGTGATTACATTCCTGTCAGTGTATACAGTGTTGTCCTCTACAGTAGTCACATCAGTGATTACACTCCTGTCAGTGTATGCAGTGCTGTCCTCTACAGTAGTCACATCAGTGAGTACACTCATGTCAGTGTATACAGTGCTGTCCTCTACAGCAGTCACATCAGTGAGTACACTCATGTCAGTGTATACAGTGCTGTCCTCTACAGCAGTCACATCAGCGATTACACTACTGTCAGTGTATACAGTGCTTCCTCTACAGTAGTCACATCAGTGAGAACACTCATGTCAGTGTATATAGTACTGTCCTCTACAGCAGTCACATCAGTGATTACACTCCTGTCAGTGTATACAGTGCTGTCCTCTACAGCAGTCACATCAGTGATTACACTCCTGTCAGTGTATATCGTGCTGTTCTCTACAGCAGTCACATCAGTGATTACATTCCTGTCAGTGTATACAGTGCTGTCCTCTACAGCAGTCACATCAGTGATTACCCTACTGTCAGTGTATATAGTGCTGTCCTCTACAGCAGTCACATCAGTGATTACACTCCTGTCAGTGTACAGTGCTGTCCTCTACAGCAGTCACATCAGTGATTACACCCCTGTCAGTGTATACAGTGCTGTCCTCTACAGCAGTCACATTAGTGATTACATTCCTGTCAGTGTATACAGTGCTGTCCTCTACAGCAGTCACATCAGTGATTACACTCATGTCAGTGTATACAGTGCTGTCCTCTACAGCAGTCACACCAGTGATTACACTCCTGTCAGTGTATACAGTGCTGTCCTCTACAGCAGTCACATCAGTGATTACACTCCTGTCAGTGTATACAGTGCTGTCCTCTACAGTAGTCACATCTGTGATTAAACTCCTATCAGTGTATACAGTGCTGTCCTCTACAGCAGTCACGTCAGTGATTACACTCCTGTCAGTGTATACAGTGCTGTTCTCTACAGCAGTCACATCAGTGATTACACTCCTGTCAGTGTATACAGTGCTGTCCTCTGCAGCAGTCACATTAGTGATTACATTCCTGTCAGTGTATACAGTGTTGTCCTCTACAGTAGTCACATCAGTGATTACACTCCTGTCAGTGTATAGTGATGTCCTCTACAGCAGTCACATCAGTGATTACACTCCTGTCAATGTATACAGCGCTGTGCTCTACAGCAGTCACATCAGTGTTTACACTCCTGTCAGTGTATACAGTGCTGTCCTCTACAGCAGTCACATCAGTGATTACACTACTGTCAGTGTATAGTGCTGTCCTCTACAGCAGTCACATCAGTGATTACATTCCTGTCAGTGTATACAGTGCTGTCCTGTACAGCAGTCACATTAGTGATTACATTCCTGTCAGTGTATACAGTGCTGTCCTCTACAGCAGTCACATCAGTGATTACACTCATGTCAGTGTATACAGTGCTGTCCTCTACAGCAGTCACATCAGTGATTACACTCCTGTCGGCGTATACAGTCCTCTCCTCTACAGCAGTCACATTAGTGATTACATTCCTGTCAATGTATACAGTGCTGTACTCTACAGCAGTCACATCAGTGATTACACTCATGTCAGTGTATACAGTGCTGTCCTCTACAGCAGTCACATCAGTGATTACACTCCTATCAGTGTACAGTGCTGTCCTCTACAGCAGTCACATCAGTGATTACACTCCTGTCAGTGTATACAGTGCTGTCCTCTACAGCAGTCACATCAGTGATTACACTCCTGTCAGTGTATACAGTGCTGTCCTCTACAGCAGTCACATCAGTGATTACACTCATGTCAGTGTATACAGTGCTGTCCTCTAAAGCAGTCACATCAGTGATTACACTCCTGTCAGTGTATACAGTGCTGTCCTCTACAGCAGTCACATCAGTGATTACACTCATGTCAGTGTATACAGTGCTGTCCTATGCAGTAGTCACATCAGTGACTACACTCCTGTCAGTGTATACAGTGCTGTCCTCTACAGCAGTCACATCAGTGATTACACTCCTGTCAGTGTATATAGTGCTGTCCTCTACAGCAGTCACATCAGTGATTACACTCCTGTCAGTGTATATAGTGCTGTCCTCTACAGTAGTCACATCAGTGATTACACTCCTGTCAGTGTATACAGTGCTGTCCTCTACAGCAGTCACATCAGTGAGTACACTCATGTCAGTGTGTACAGTGCTGTCCTCTACAGCAGTCACATCAGTGATTACACTCCTGTCAGTGTATACAGTTCTGTCCTCTGCAGCAGTCACATCAGTGATTACACTCTTGTCAGTGTATACAGTGCTGTCCTGTACAGCAGTCACATCAGTGATTACACTCCTGTCAGTGTATAGTGCTGTCCTCTACAGCAGTATCACAAGTGATTACACTCCTGTCAGTGTATACAGTGCTGTTCTCTACAGCAGTCACATCAGTGATTACACTCCTGTCAGTGTATACAGTGCTGTCCTCTACAGCAGTCACGTCAGTGATTACACTCCTGTCAGTGTATACAGTGCTGTACTCTACAGTAGTCACATCAGTGAGTACACTCATGTCAGTGTATTCAGTGCTGTCCTCTACAGCAGTCACATCAGTGAGTACACTCATGCCAGTGTATACAGTGCTGTCCTCTACAGCAGTCACATCAGTGATTACACTACTGTCAGTGTATACAGTGCTGCCTCTACAGTAGTCACATCAGTGAGAACACTCATGTGAGTGTATATAGTGCTGTCCTCTACAGCAGTCACATCAGTGATTACACTACTGTCAGTGTATATAGTGCTGTTCTCTACAGCAGTCACATCAGTGATTACACTCCTGTCAGTGTACGGTGCTGTCCTCTACAGCAGTCACATCAGTGATTACACTCCTGTCAGTGTATACAGTGCTGTCCTCTACAGCAGTCACATTAGTGATTACATTCCTGTCAGTGTATACAGTGCTGTCCTCTACAGCAGTCACATCAGTGATTACACTCATGTCAGTGTATACAGTGCTGTCCTCTACAGCAGTCACACCAGTGATTACACTCCTGTCAGTGTATACAGTGCTGTCCTCTACAGCAGTCAGGTCAGTGATTACACTCCTGTCAGTGTATACAGTGCTGTCCTCTACAGCAGTCACGTCAGTGATTACACTCCTGTCAGTGTATACAGTGCTGTCCTCTACAGCAGTCACATCAGTGATTACACTCCTGTCAGTGTATACAGTGCTGTCCTCTGCAGCAGTCACATTAGTGATTACATTCCTGTCAGTGTATGCAGTGTTGTCCTCTACAGTAGTCACTTCAGTGATTACACTCCTGTCAGTGTATAGTGATGTCCTCTACAGCAGTCACATCAGTGATTACACTCCTGTCAGTGTATACAGCACTGTGCTCTACAGCAGTCACATCAGTGTTTCCACTCCTGTCAGTGTATACAGTGCTGTCCTCTACAGCAGTCACATCAGTGATTACACTACTGTCAGTGTATAGTGCTGTCCTCTACAGCAGTCACATCAGTGATTACATTCCTGTCAGTGTATACAGTGCTGTCCTCTACAGCAGTCACATTAGTGATTACATTCCTGTCAGTGTATACAGTGCTGTCCTCTACAGCAGTCACATCAGTGATTACACTCATGTCAGTGTATACAGTGCTGTCCTCTACAGCAGTCACATCAGTGATTACACTCCTGTCGGTGTGTACTGTCCTCTCCTCTACATCAGTCACATTAGTGATTACATTCCTGTCAGTGTATACAGTGCTGTCCTCTACAGCAGTCACATCAGTGATTACACTCATGTCAGTGTATACAGTGCTGTCCTCTACAGCAGTCACATCAGTGATTACACTCCTGTCGGCGTATACAGTGCTGTCCTCTACAGCAGTCACATCAGTGATTACACTCCTATCAGTGTACAGTGCTGTCCTCTACAGCAGTCACATCAGTGATTACACTCCTGTCAGTGTATACAGTGCTGTCCTCTACAGCAGTCACATCAGTGATTACACTCATGTCAGTGTATACAGTGCTGTCCTCTACAGCAGTCACATCAGTGATTACACTCTTGTCAGTGTATACAGTGCTGTCCTCTACAGCAGTCACATCAGTGATTACACTCCTGTCAGTGTATACAGTGCTGTCCTCTACAGCAGTCACATCAGTGATTACACTCATGTCAGTGTATACAGTGCTGTCCTCTACAGTAGTCACATCAGTGACTACACTCCTGTCAGTGTATACAGTGCTGTCCTCTACAGCAGTCACATCAGTGATTACACTCCTGTCAGTGTATATAGTGCTGTCCTCTACAACAGTCACATCAGTGATTACACTCCTGTCAGTGTATATAGTGCTGTCCTCTACAGTAGTCACATCAGTGATTACACTCCTGTCAGTGTATACAGTGCTGTCCTCTACAGCAGTCACATCAGTGATTACACTCCTGTCAGTGTATACAGTTCTGTCCTCTGCAGCAGTCACATCAGTGATTACACTCCTGTCAGTGTATACAGTGCTGTCCTCTACAGCAGTCACATCAGTGATTACACTCTTGTCAGTGTATACAGTGCTGTCCTGTACAGCAGTCACATCAGTGATTACACTCCTGTCAGTGTATAGTGCTGTCCTCTACAGCAGTATCACAAGTGATTACACTCCTGTCAGTGTATACAGTGCTGTCCTCTACAGCAGTCACATCAGTGATTACACTCCTGTCAGTGTATACAGTGCTGTCCTCTACAGCAGTCACATCAGTGATTACACTCCTGTCAGTGTATACAGTGCTGTCCTCTACAGTAGTCACATCAGTGAGTACACTCATGTCAGTGTATTCAGTGCTGTCCTCTACAGCAGTCACATCAGTGAGTACACTCATGCCAGTGTATACAGTGCTGTCCTCTACAGCAGTCACATCAGTGATTACACTACTGTCAGTGTATACAGTGCTGCCTCTACAGTAGTCACATCAGTGAGAACACTCATGTGAGTGTATATAGTGCTGTCCTCTACAGCAGTCACATCAGTGATTACACTACTGTCAGTGTATATAGTGCTGTTCTCTACAGCAGTCACATCAGTGATTACACTCCTGTCAGTGTACGGTGCTGTCCTCTACAGCAGTCACATCAGTGATTACAGTCCTGTCAGTGTATACAGTGCTGTCCTCTACAGCAGTCACATTAGTGATTACATTCCTGTCAGTGTATACAGTGCTGTCCTCTACAGCAGTCACATCAGTGATTACACTCATGTCAGTGTATACAGTGCTGTCCTTTACAGCAGTCACACCAGTGATTACACTCCTGTCAGTGTATACAGTGCTGTCCTCTACAGCAGTCAGGTCAGTGATTACACTCCTGTCAGTGTATACAGTGCTGTCCTCTACAGCAGTCAGGTCAGTGATTACACTCCTGTCAGTGTATACAGTGCTGTCCTCTACAGCAGTCACGTCAGTGATTTCACTCCTGTCAGTGTATACAGTGCTGTCCTCTACAGCAGTCACATCAGTGATTACACTCCTGTCAGTGTATACAGTGCTGTCCTCTGCAGCAGTCACATTAGTGATTACATTCCTGTCAGTGTATGCAGTGTTGTCCTCTACAGTAGTCACTTCAGTGATTACACTCCTGTCAGTGTATAGTGATGTCCTCTACAGCAGTCACATCAGTGATTACACTCCTGTCAGTGTATACAGCGCTGTGCTCTACAGCAGTCACATCAGTGTTTCCACTCCTGTCAGTGTATACAGTGCTGTCCTCTACAGCAGTCACATCAGTGATTACACTACTGTCAGTGTATAGTGCTGTCCTCTACAGCAGTCACATCAGTGATTACATTCCTGTCAGTGTATACAGTGCTGTCCTCTACAGCAGTCACATTAGTGATTACATTCCTGTCAGTGTATACAGTGCTGTCCTCTACAGCAGTCACATCAGTGATTACACTCATGTCAGTGTATACAGTGCTGTCCTCTACAGCAGTCACATCAGTGATTACACTCCTGTCGGTGTATACAGTCCTCTCCTCTACAGCAGTCACATTAGTGATTACATTCCTGTCAGTGTATACAGTGCTGTCCTCTACAGCAGTCACATCAGTGATTACACTCATGTCAGTGTATACAGTGCTGTCCTCTACAGCAGTCACATCAGTGATTACACTCCTGTCGGCGTATACAGTGCTGTCCTCTACAGCAGTCACATCAGTGATTACACTCCTATCAGTGTACAGTGCTGTCCTCTACAGCAGTCACATCAGTGATTACACTCCTGTCAGTGTATACAGTGCTGTCCTCTACAGCAGTCACATCAGTGATTACACTCATGTCAGTGTATACAGTGCTGTCCTCTACAGCAGTCACATCAGTGATTACACTCTTGTCAGTGTATACAGTGCTGTCCTCTACAGCAGTCACATCAGTGATTACACTCCTGTCAGTGTATACAGTGCTGTCCTCTACAGCAGTCACATCAGTGATTACACTCATGTCAGTGTATACAGTGCTGTCCTCTACAGTAGTCACATCAGTGACTACACTCCTGTCAGTGTATACAGTGCTGTCCTCTACAGCAGTCACATCAGTGATTACACTCCTGTCAGTGTATATAGTGCTGTCCTCTACAACAGTCACATCAGTGATTACACTCCTGTCAGTGTATATAGTGCTGTTCTCTACAGCAGTCACATCAGTGATTACACTCCTGTCAGTGTACGGTGCTGTCCTCTACAGCAGTCACATCAGTGATTACACTCCTGTCAGTGTATACAGTGCTGTCCTCTACAGCAGTCACATTAGTGATTACATTCCTGTCAGTGTATACAGTGCTGTCCTCTACAGCAGTCACATCAGTGATTACACTCATGTCAGTGTATACAGTGCTGTCCTCTACAGCAGTCACATCAGTGATTACACTCATGTCAGTGTATACAGTGCTGTCCTCTACAGCAGTCACACCAGTGATTACACTCCTGTCAGTGTATGCAGTGCTGCCTCTACAGTAGTCACATCAGTGAGAACACTCATGTCAGTGTATATAGTGCTGTCCTCTACAGCAGTCACATCAGTGATTACACTACTGTCAGTGTATATAGTGCTGTTCTCTACAGCAGTCACATCAGTGATTACACTCCTGTCAGTGTACGGTGCTGTCCTCTACAGCAGTCACATCAGTGATTACACTACTGTCAGTGTATAGTGCTGTCCTCTACAGCAGTCACATCAGTGATTACACACCTGTCAGTGTATACAGTGCTGTCCTCTACAGCAGTCACATTAGTGATTACATTCCTGTCAGTGTATACAGTGCTGTCCTCTACAGCAGTCACATCAGTGATTACACTCATGTCAGTGTATACAGTGCTGTCCTCTACAGCAGTCACACCAGTGATTACACTCCTGTCATTGTATACAGTGCTGTCCTCTACAGCAGTCATGTCAGTGATTACACTCCTGTCAGTGTATACAGTGCTGTCCTCTACAGCAGTCACATCAGTGATTACACTACTGTCAGTGTATAGTGCTGTCCTCTACAGCAGTCACATCAGTGATTACACACCTGTCAGTGTATACAGTGCTGTCCTCTACAGCAGTCACATTAGTAATTACATTCCTGTCAGTGTATACAGTGCTGTCCTCTACAGCAGTCACATCAGTGATTACACTCCTGTCGGCGTATACAGTCCTCTGCTCTACAGCAGTCACATTAGTGATTACATTCCTGTCAGTGTATACAGTGCTGTCCTCTACAGCAGTCACATCAGTGATTACACTCCTGTCGGCGTATACAGTCCTCTGCTCTACAGCAGTCACATTAGTGATTACATTCCTGTCAGTGTATACAGTGCTGTCCTCTACAGCAGTCACATTAGTAATTACATTCCTGTCAGTGTATACAGAGCTGTCCTCTACAGTAGTCACATCAGTGATTACACTCATGTCAGTGTATACAGTGCTGTCCTCTACAGCAGTCACATCAGTGATTACGCTCCTGTCGGCGTATACAGTGCTGTCCTCTACAGTAGTCACATCAGTGATTACACTCATGTCAGTGTATACAGTGCTGTCCTCTACAGCAGTCACATCAGTGATTACACTCCTATCAGTGTAGAGTGCTGTCCTCTACTGCAGTCATATCAGTGATTACACTCCTGTCAGTGTATACAGTGCTGTCCTCTACAGCAGTCACATCAGTGATTACACTCTTGTCAGTGTATACAGTGCTGTCCTCTACAGCAGTCACATCAGTGATTACACTCCTGTCAGTGTATACAGTGCTGTCCTCTACAGCAGTCACATCAGTGATTATACTCCTGTCAGTGTATACAGTGCTGTCCTCTACAGCAGTCACATCAGTGATTACACTCATGTCAGTGTATACAGTGCTGTCCTCTACAGTAGTCACATCAGTGATTACACTCCTGTCAGTGTATACAGTGCTGTCCTCTACAGCAGTCACATCAGTGATTACACTCCTGTCAGTGTATATAGTGCTGTCCTCTACAGCAGTCACATCAGTGATTACACTCCTGTCAGTGTATATAGTGCTGTCCTCTTCAGTAGTCACATCAGTGATTACACTCCTGTCAGTGTATACAGTGCTGTCCTCTAGAGCAGTCACATCAGTGATTACACTCCTGTCAGTGTATATAGTGCTGTCCTCTACAGCAGTCACATCAGTGAGTACACTCATGTCAGTGTATACAGTGCTGTCCTCTACAGTAGTCACATCAGTGATTACACTTCTGTGAGTGTATACAGTGCTGTCCTCTACAGCAGTCACATCAGTGATTACACTACTGGCAGTGTATACAGTGCTGTCCTCTACAGCAGTCACATCAGTGATTACACTCCTGTCAGTGTATACGGTGCTGTGCTCCACAGCAGTCACATTAGTGATTACATTCCTGTCAGTGTATACAGTGCTGTCCTCTACAGCAGTCACATCAGTGAGTACACTCATGTCAGTGTATACAGTGCTGTCCTCTACAGTAGTCACTTCAGTGATTACACTCCTGTCAGTGTATACAGTGCTGTCCTCTACAGCAGTCACATCAGTGATTACACTCCTGTCAGTGTATACAGTGCTGTGCTCTACAGCAATCACACCAGTAATTACACTCCTGTCAGTGTATACAGTGCTGTCCTCTACAGCAATCACACCAGTGATTACACTCCTGTCAGTGTATACAGTGCTGTCCTCTACAGCACTCACATCAGTGTTTACACTCCTGTCAGTGTATACAGTGCTGTCCTCTACAGCTGTCTCACCAGTGATTACACTCCTGTCAGTGTATAGGGCTATCTTCTACAGCAGTCACACCAGTAATTACACTCCTGTCAGTGCATACAGTGCTGTCCTCTACTGCAATCACACCAGTGATTACACTCCTGTCAGTGTATACAGTGCTGTCCTCTACAGCAGTCACACCAGTGATTACAATCCTGTCAGTGTATAGTGCTGTCCTCTACAGCAGTCTCACCAGTGATTACACTCCTGTCAGTGTATACAGTGCTGTCCTCTACAGCAGTCACATTAGTGATTACACTCCTGTCAGTGTATACAGTGCTGTCCTCTACAGCAGTCACATCAGTGAGTACACTCATGTCAGTGTATACAGTGCTGTCTTCTACAGCAGTCACATCAGTGATTACACTCATGTCAGTGTGTACAGTGCTGTCCTCTACAGCAGTCACATTAGTGATTACACTCCTGTCAGTGTATACAGTGCTGTCCTCTACAGCAGTCACATCAGTGATTACACTCCTGTCAGTGTATACAGTGCTGTCCTCTGCAGCAGTCACATCAGTGATTACACTCCTGTCAGTGTATACAGTGCTGTCCTGTACAGCAGTCACATCAGTGAGTACACTCCTGTCAGTGTATAGTTCTGTCCTCTACAGCAGTCTCACCAGTGATTACACTCCTGTCAGTGTATACAGTGCTGTCCTCTACAGTAGTCACATCAGTGATTACACTCTTGTCAGTGTATACAGTGCTGTCCTCTACAGCAGTCACATCAGTGATTACACTCCTGTCAGTGTATAGTGCTGTCCTCTACAGCAGTCACATTAGTGATTACATTCCTGTCAGTGTATACAGTGCTGTCCTCTACAGCAGTCACATCAGTGATTACACTTCTGTCAGTGTATAGTGCCATCCTCTACATCAGTCACACCAGTGATTACACTCCTGTCAGTGTATACAGTGCTGTCCTCTACAGCAGTCACATCAGTGAGTACACTCATGTCAGTGTATACAGTGCTGTCTTCTACAGCAGTCACATCAGTGATTACACTCATGTCAGTGTGTACAGTGCTGTCCTCTACAGCAGTCACATTAGTGATTACACTCCTGTCAGTGCATACAGTTCTGTCCTCTACAGCAGTCAAATCAGTGATTACACTCCTGTCAGTGTATACAGTGCTGTCCTCTGCAGCAGTCACATCAGTGATTTCACTCCTGTCAGTGTATACAGTGCTGTCCTGTACAGCAGTCACATCAGTGATTACACTCCTGTCAGTGTATAGTGCTGTCCTCTACAGCAGTCTCACCAGTGATTACACTCCTGTCAGTGTATACAGTGCTGTCCTCTACAGTAGTCACATCAGTGATTACACTCTTGTCAGTGTATACAGTGCTGTCCTCTACAGCAGTCACACCAGTGATTACACTCCTGTCAGTGTATACAGTGCTGTCCTCTACAGCAGTCACACCAGTGATTACACTCCTGTCAGTGTATAGTGCTGTCCTCTACAGCAGTCTCACCAGTGATTACACTCCTGTCAGTGTATACAGTGCTGTCCTCTACAGCAGTCACATCAGTGATTACACTCCTGTCAGTGTATACAGTGCTGTCCTCTACAGCAGTCACATCAGAGAGTACACTCATGTCAATGTGTACAGTGCGGTCCTCTACAGCAGTCACATCAGTGATTACACTCCTGTCAGTGTATACAGTGCTGTCCTCTACAGCAGTCACATCAGTGATTACACTCTTGTCAGTGTATACAGTGCAGTCCTGTACAGCAGTCACATCAGTGTTTACACTCCTGTCAGTGTATACAGTGCTGTCCTCTACAGTAGTCACATCAGTGAGTTCACTCATGTCAGTGTATACAGTGCAGTCCTGTACAGCAGTCACATCAGTGAGTACACTCATGTCAGTGTATACAGTTCTGTCCTCTACAGCAGTCACATCAGTGATTACACTCCTGTCAGTGTATATAGTGCTGTCCTCTACAGCAGTCACATCAGTGATTACACTCTTGTCAGTGTATACAGTGCAGTCCTGTACAGCAGTCACATCAGTGATTACACTCCTGTCAGTGTATACAGTGCTGTCCTCTACAGTAGTCACATCAGTGAGTTCACTCATGTCAGTGTATACAGTGCAGTCCTGTACAGCAGTCACATCAGTGAGTACACTCATGTCAGTGTATACAGTGCTGTCCTCTACAGCAGTCACATCAGTGAGTACACTTATGTCAGTGTATACAGTGCTGTCCTCTACAGCAGTCACATCAGTGATTACACTACTGTCAGTGTATACAGTGCTGCCTCTACAGTAGTCACATCAGTGAGAACACTCATGTCAGTCTATATAGTGCTGTCCTCTACAGCAGTCACATCAGTGATTACACTACTGTCAGTGTATATAGTGCTGTTCTCTACAGCAGTCACATCAGTGATTACACTCCTGTCAGTGTACGGTGCTGTCCACTACAGCAGTCACATCAGTGATTACACTCCTGTCAGTGTATACAGTGCTGTCCTCTGCAGCAGTCACATTAGTGATTACATTCCTGTCAGTGTAGACAGTGCTGTCCTCTACAGCAGTCACATCAGTGATTACACTCATGTCAGTGTATACAGTGCTGTCCTCTACAGCAGTCACACCAGTGATTACACTCCTGTCAGTGTATACAGTGCTGTCCTCTACAGCAGTCACGTCAGTGATTACACTCCTGTCAGTGTATACAGTGCTGTCCTCTACAGCAGTCACATCAGTGATTACACTCCTGTCGGCGTATACAGTCCTCTCCTCTACAGCAGTCACATTAGTGATTACATTCCTGTCAGTGTATACAGTGCTGTCCTCTACAGCAGTCAAATCAGTGAGTACACTCATGTCAGTGTATACAGTGCTGTCCTCTACAGTAGTCACATCAGTGATTACACTCCTGTCAGTGTATACAGTGCTGTCCTCTACAGCAGTCACATCAGTGATTACACTCCTGTCAGTGTATATAGTGCTGTCCTCTACAGCAGTCACATCAGTGATTACACTCCTGTCAGTGTATACAGTGCTGTGCTCTACAGCAATCACACCAGTAATTACACTCCTGTCAGTGTATACAGTGCTGTCCTCTACAGCAATCACACCAGTGATTACACTCCTGTCAGTGTATACAGTGCTGTCCTCTACAGCAGTCACATCAGTGTTTACATTCCTGTCAATGTATACAGTGCTGTCCTCTACAGCAGTCACATCAGTGATTACACTCCTATCAGTGTACAGTGCTATCCTCTACAGCAGTCACATTAGTGATTACACTCCTGTCAGTGTATACAGTGCTGTCCTCTACAGCTGTCTCACCAGTGATTACACTCCTGTCAGTGTATAGTGCTATCTTCTACAGCAGTCACACCAGTGATTACACTCCTGTCAGTGTATACAGTGCTGTCCTCTACTGCAATCACACCAGTGATTACACTCCTGTCAGTGTATATGACGCGCCCCCTGGGCCATATTCTTTAAGGGGAATATCCGGAGCCGGATCAGATGGGGTTTGTAGTCTTCCGAGTGGCTGTGACCCGGTCCGTGCCCAGGGTGTCAAACTCAGTTGTATGTGGCAGTCCTACAGATGTTACTAAGTTCTTAATGTCGACTACGCCACCCGTTGTGTTGCGGTCACTGTGGCCGCCGCTGCAGCAGGGTCCGCTGAGGCTGGTGGTGTAGGTGCAGCTTTGGTGATATAACCCCCAACGGGTGGGGTATAGCCTCAGGGGGATCAGGTGCAGAGGATGGGAGTTGTGGTGATGCAGTGTAGACGGCAATCAGAGACAGAGTCGGGTTATGCAGTTTAGGATGTTTACTCACTGCTGATGTTCTGGTCACTCCAGCTTCGAGTGACCTCCCGAGCCGTGCTGCGTCCACCAGGTTCTGGATCCAGCCAACTCCCAAATAAGTCCGGAGCGTGACCCTGAGCTCTCCTTCTGTCCTTTCTCTGGCCGTCCCCACTATTGATCCACCCAGGTCCAGCTCCCTCGGGCCTTCTGTTGGGAGACCCTTGGCCTTGGGTTCCCTGACCCTCCACGTGGTATGCCTTCGTGGTGGATGTGGTGGGTGACCGTGGCAAACGCTGCCCACGGTCTCCGGTCTCTGGCTGGGGAGTGTTTTTGCCCCCACCAGTTTGGGTTCCGGTACCCTGTGCCGACTCTTCACCTGGGGATTTAGTTTGGGGTCTTGGAGTCCTTCTCTTCTGTTTCCCCCTCTGGGTCTCTCTTTCTTCTCCTCTCTCACTCTGGGTCTCTCTTCTCCTCTGCTCGCTGACTTTCTCTCTGCAACTGACCCTGTTCTTAGTTGGTGCCCACCTTATATACACCCTCTATGTGTGAGCTCAGGTGACCAGCACCCAATGAGCTCCTATCTTTACCCAGGCTGCTCCCCCTATCTGCCCCTACACTACTTGGGATGTACCACCCCCCTCCCACTCCAGCCAGGAACAGACTCGGTCGTACCTGCACATTTCTAAGTGGGAGTACCGTCGGTCTGCTCCTCGGAAATGGGATGTATATAGTGCATGCAGCCTACCGAGCTCAGTTCCACACTCCATCCTTACCCGGGAGTGGAATATCACACCTCTGGGTTGAGGTGCAATACCCCTGTAGCAGCCGAATCCTCAGGGTGCTACATTCCCCCCTGGTAAATCACAGCACGTCCTCGGGCTGTAAGACAAAACACCAAAACATACAAATTTTTGCATAAACATATAAAACATATAAAACATATAAAACATTCTCGTCGCCTCTGGCTCCTCCTCCGGTCACTGTGCAACGTGTGACCGGGTAAAGTGCGACAGTCTCTCTGGAAAACTGGTTTTCCTATAAAACCGGTAGGGGGCGCTTTAGGACGCGCAACTATATACAAGGGTATGGCCGCTCTCAGTCCTCGGCCAGGTAAGGAGGGAAAGGGAATGGCTGCTCACAGTCCTCAGCCTGTGGGATTAAGGGTAAACGGGTGAACAGTTCACATCAGCTGGTCCCAACGGGGACTATATTTGCAGTAACAGTTTCTTTATACCCCGATCGGGTAACTATTTACAGCACCTGCTCCGCTGTACTCAACAGCGTCTTCCTCCTGCTCCTTCTTTGGGGATCTCAGCTTCAGACCCGTCCGGATCCTCTTGCTCTTCCTCCTCACATCGCAGCTCCTCCTCTGTCAGGCGATGCACATGGAGGGCGTAAGGTCCTTTGGCACACTTGTGCCGGGTAAAGGTGACCTCGTCCCCGATATAAAGGTCACGACCTCTGTGCCCCTCCGGCAGATGGGACTCCACATCTCTGCGCGTGACAAAGACGTCGCCGGGGGTGTTGTTGTCTCTGATGAAGCCCCACCCATGCTGCAGGTTAAACTTTATTACAGTCCCGGTGGTGCGGTGACTGTGCGCTGCACGGGGGTCCCTCCTGGTTCGGCTCTTCTGCTCGGCGCTCCTTATTTGAGCCTGTTGTTCCCGGACCCGCCTCTCTCTCCGCTCCCTCGCAAACTCCTCGAGCTGCTGTCGGCAGCACTCAGCACGCTCCGCTGCAGCTGCCCTGGTTTCCTGAGTGAACCCCATTAGGTCTTCTCCGGTGGGGTCCCACTCAAATTGGGTCTCTTCAAGCGGGGGCGAGATCCTTATCACGGGCTTCGGAGCCGGAATCAGGGGTGCACACATGGCCCCAACTCTCCTCTGGTGCTCCAGTTCATAATACCTCTGGGGCCAGATGAAAGGCTGCCCGTCCGGCCACGTGTGCTGGGCAAACAAGTCCTCTCCCAGACGCGGCACCCTTGGTTTTACGGGTGCGGGCGCGGTGGTGGTGGCGCCCGGGTTGCCCAGGCCTTGCGGCCAGGCCTGGGGCACCTGGAAGGTGAAGGGCACCGTTAGGACGGCGGCGCCCTGGGCTACCTGGCCTTGCGGCCAGGCCGGAGGCTCCGCGGAGGTAGGGGGCGCTGTTGGTGCTGCGACGCCCGGGAATTCTAGGCCCTGCGACCAGGCTGGTGTCACTTCCTGTTTTGCCACGCTCGGGGTCGGTGCGCATGGCGTCACAGGGGTCGCGGCGGCGGCTTCCGGTTGGGGCCTAGTCTGCGTCGGTGACACGGCGTTTTCGGGCACAGCAGGGGGACTTTCGGGCTCTGCGACGGGGAGCTGGGGCAGGTAAGCGGTGTCCTTGTTTGGGGTATAGACGTCCCCTTTACCTGCCTCCATGCGTTCGGCTCCCTTCTCGGCGCCGTCTCCGGCCTTGGGTCCTCCCGCGCCGTCCTCAGAGGCGGTCTGTCTCCTCATCTTGGCTGGCGTGCTCCGGGTCTTGGTTTGCTGGGCCATCTCTCGGCTCCACTCCGCCAATGTCTCTCGCTGTACCCGGGCCATCCTCCGTGCGAGGCCCTCCAGGGCAGTCTGTGCACACTCCCGGTCTCGGGGGAGTTGTGCAAGGACCTCCACTAGGCCTAGTGGGGTCTTGGTTTCCAGCAGGCTCCTGACCAACGGGTCGGTGCTGCTCTGCTCTTCTTCCAGCAGGCTCCTGGCCAGCGGGCCGGTGCTGCTCTGCTCTCTCGCCATCTCCGGGTGAGCTTCTCTGCTACTCTTCTCCAGGCTTCCTGCCTCCGGGTGCGCTCGCTCCAGACTGCTCCAGGCGGCACCCATCTTCGTTCTTTTCTTTCGTCTCCTCCCACTTCGAGGGCGGTCCCGGGGCCACTGGGTGACTGTCAGCTCCAGGGGCGGTTCTTTCACGCTGACAGACACCTCTAGCATCACAGTCTCTGTTGGTGGGGGCGGTTTCCACTTTTGGCGCCATTTTCGGTCCTGGCCCACGATGGGAGGTGGCCTCTCGCCACCCTCTGGCACGCCCATAATGGCGTCCGCTCTTCCAAGGCGGGAAACCTTTGGAAATGGCGGGAATCGCTTCCCAGTGGCGGGAAACTCTGCAGATGGCGGGAAAACGCTGTTAATGGCGGACAACCGGCGGGAATCGACTGGTGATGGGGTCCGATGGCGGGGACCCTCCGGAACCGGCAGGAGACTTCTTTTTGAGGTAAACTTGCACTTTTCTTCAGGCACGCAGTACCCGGGTGTTGCGGGCACGTAATCCTGCCGACTACGCCAAAGTTGACGCGCCCCCTGGGCCATATTCTTTAGGGGGAATATCCGGAGCCGGATCAGATGGGGGTTGTAGTCTTCCGAGTGGCTGTGACCCGGTCCGTGCCCAGGGTGTCAAACTGAGTTGTATGTGGCAGTCCTACAGATGTTACTAAGTTCTTAATGTCGACTACGCCACCCGTTGTGTTGCGGTCACTGTGGCCGCCGCTGCAGCAGGGTCCGCTGAGGCTGGTGGTGTAGGTGCAGCTTTGGTGATATAACCCCCAACGGGTGGGGTATAGCCTCAGGGGGATAGGATGCTACATATACAGTGCTGTCCTCTACAGCAGTCACACCAGTGATTACAATCCTGTCAGTGTATAGTGCTGTCCTCTACAGCAGTCTCACCAGTGATTACACTCCTGTCAGTGTATACAGTGCTGTCCTCTACAGCAGTCACATTAGTGATTACACTCCTGTCAGTGTATACAGTGCTGTCCTCTACAGCAGTCACATCAGTGAGTACACTCATGTCAGTGTATACAGTGCTGTCTTCTACAGCAGTCACATCAGTGATTACACTCTTGTCAGTGTATACAGTGCTGTCCTCTACAGCAGTCACATTAGTGATTACACTCCTGTCAGTGCATACAGTTCTGTCCTGTACAGCAGTCACATCAGTGATTACACTCCTGTCAGTGTATACAGTGCTGTCCTCTGCAGCAGTCACATCAGTGATTACACTCCTGTCAGTGTATACAGTGCTGTCCTGTACAGCAGTCACATCAGTGATTACACTCCTGTCAGTGTATAGTGCTGTCCTCTACAGCAGTCTCACCAGTGATTACACTCCTGTCAGTGTATACAGTGCTGTCCTCTACAGTAGTCACATCAGTGATTACACTCTTGTCAGTGTATACAGTGCTGTCCTCTACAGCAGTCACATCAGTGATTACACTCCTGTCAGTGTATAGTGCTGTCCTCTACAGCATTCACATTAGTGATTACATTCCTGTCAGTGTATACAGTGCTGTCCTCTACAGCAGTCACATCAGTGATTACACTTCTGTCAGTGTATACAGTGCTGTGCTCTACAGCAGTCACATCAGTGATTACATTCCTGTCAGTGCATACAGTGCTGTCCTCTACAGCAGTCACATCAGTGAGTACACTCATGTCAGTGTATACAGTGCTGTCCTCTACAGCAGTCACATCAGTGATTACATTCCTGTCAGTGTATACAGTGCTGTCCTCTACAGCAGTCACATCAGTGATTACACTACTGTCAGTGTATACAGTGCTGCCTCTACAGTAGTCACATCAGTGAGAACACTCCTGTCAGTGTATACAGTGCTGTCCTCTACAGCAGTCACATCAGTGATTACATTCCTGTCAGTGTATATAGTGCTGTCCTCTACAGCAGTCACATCAGTGATTACACTCCTGTCAGTGTATAGTGCTGTCCTCTACAGCAGTCACATCAGTGATTACATTCCTGTCAGTGTATATAGTGCTGTCCTCTACAGCAGTCACATCAGTGATTACACTACTGTCAGTGTATATAGTGCTGTCCTCTACAGCAGTCACATCAGTGATTACACTCCTGTCAGTGTACGGTGCTGTCCTCTACAGCAGTCACATCAGTGATTACACTCCTGTCAGTGTATACAGCGCTGTCCTCTACAGCAGTCACATTAGTGATTATGTAGCACCCTGAGGATTCGGCTGCTACAGGGGTATTGCACCTCAACCCAGAGGTGTGATATTCCACTCCCGGGTAAGGATGGAGTGTGGAACTGAGCTCGGTAGGCTGCATGCACTACATACATCCCATTTCCGAGGAACAGGCCGACGGTACTCCCACTTAGAAATGTGCAGGTACGACCGAGTCTGTTCCTGGCTGGAGTGGGAGGGGGGTGGTACATCCCAAGTAGTGTAGGGGCAGATAGGGGGAGCAGCCTGGGTAAAGATAGGAGCTCATTGGGTGCTGGTCACCTGAGCTCACACATAGAGGGTGTATATAAGGTGGGCACCAACTAAGAACAGGGTCAGTTGCAGAGAGAAAGTCAGCGAGCAGAGGAGAAGAGAGACCCAGAGTGAGAGAGGAGAAAGAGAGACCCAGAGGGGGAAACAGAAGAGAGGACTCTAAGAACCCAAATTAAATCCCCGGGTGAAGAGTCGGCATCAGGGTACCGGAACCCAAGCTGGTGGGGGCAAAAACACACCCCAGCCAGAGACCGGAGGCCGTGGGCAGCGTCTGCCACGGCCACCCACCACATCCACCACGAAGGCATACCACGTGGAGGGTCAGGGAACCCAAGGCCAAGGGTCTCCCAACAGAAGGCCCGAGGGAGCTGGACCTGGGTGGATCAATAGTGGGGACGGCCAGAGAAAGGACAGAAGGAGAGCTCAGGGTCACGCTCCGGACTTATTTGGGGGTTGGCTGGATCCAGAACCTGGTGGACGCAGCACGGCTCGGGAGGTCACTCGAAGCTGGAGTGACCGGAACATCAGCAGTGAGTAAACATCCTAAACTGCATAACCCGACTCTGTCTCTGATTGCCGTCTACACTGCATCACCACAACCCCCATCCTCTGCACCTGATCCCCCTGAGGCTATACCCCACCCGTTGGGGGTTATATCACCAAAGCTGCACCTACACCATCAGCCTCAGCGGACCCTGCTGCAGCGGCGGCCATAGTGACCGCAATACAACGGGTGGCGTAGTCGACATTAAGAACTTATTAACATCTGTAGGACTGCCACATACAACTGAGTTTGACACCCTGGGCACGGACCGGGTCACAGCCACTCGGAAGACTACAACCCCCATCTGATCCGGCTCCGGATATTCCCCCTAAAGAATATGGCCCAGGGGGCGCCGCACTTTGGCGTAGTCGGCAGGATTACGTGCCCGCAACACCCGGGTACTGCGTGCCTGAAGAAAAGTGCAAGTTTACCTCAAAAAGAAGTCTCCTGCCGGTTCCGGAGGGTCCCCGCCATCGGACCCCATCACCAGTCGATTCCAGCCGGTTGTCCGCCATTAACAGCGTTTTCCCGCCATCTGCAGAGTTTCCCGCCACTGGGAAGCGATTCCCGCCATTTCCAAAGGTTTCCCGCCTTGGAAGAGCGGACGCCATTATGGGCGTGCCAGAGGGTGGTGAGAGGCCGCCTCCCATCGTGGGCCAGGACCGAAAATGGCGCCAAAAGTGGAAACCGCCCCCACCAACAGAGACTGTGATGCTAGAGGTGTCTGTCAGCGTGAAAGAACTGCCCCTGGAGCTGACAGTCACCAAGTGGCCCCGGGACCGCCCTCGAGGTGGGAGGAGACGAAAGGAGAGAACAAAGATGGGTGTCGCCTGGAGGAGTCTGGAGAGAGCGCACCCGGAGGCAAGAAGCCTGGAGAAGAATATCGGAGGAGCTTACCCGGAGATGGCGAGAAAGCAGAGCAGCACCGGCCCGTTGGCCAGGAGCCTGCTAGAAACAGAGGAGGGAGAGCAGAGCAGCACCGGCCCGCTGGCCAGGAGCCTGCTGGAGACGACTGTAGGAGAGCAGAGCAGCACCGACCCGTTGGTCAGGAGCCTGCTGGAAACAACGACCCCACTAGGACTAGTGGAGGTCCTGGCACAGCTCCCCCGAGACCGGGAGTGTGCACAGACCGCTCTGGAGGGCCTCGCAAGGAGGATGGCCCGGGTGCAGCGAGAGACGTTGGCGGAGTGGAGCCGTGAGATGGCCCAGCAGACCGAGACCTGTCAGCGGAGCACGCCACCCGAGACGAGGAGACAGACCGCCTCTGAGGATGGCGCGGGAGGATTGAAGGCCGGAGACGGCGCCGAGAAGGGAGCCGAACGAGTGGAGGCAGGTAAAGGGGACGTCTATACCCCAGACCGGGAAACCGCGTACCTGCCCCAGCTCCCCGTCGCAGAGCCCGAAGTCTATCCTGCCGTGCACGTCGCTGCAACGTCACCGCCGCAGACTAGGCCTCAAACGGGAGCCGCGACCCCTGTGACGTCACACGCCTCGACCCCGAGCGTGACCAAGCAGGAAGTACCACCAGCCTGGTCGCAAGGCCTAGTACCCCCGGGCGCCGCAATACCAACAGCGCCCCCTACCTCCGCGGAGCCCCCGGCCTGGTCGCAGGGCCAAGTAGCCCAGGGCGCCGCCGTCCTTACGGTGCCCTTTACCTTCCAGATACCCCAGGCCTGGCCGCAAGGCCCGGGCAACCCGGGCGCTAACACCACCGCGCCCATAAGACCAAGAGTGCCGCATCTGGGAGAGGACCTGTACGCCCAGCATACGTGCCCGGATGGGCAGCCATTTATATGGCCACCGGAGTTCCACCATCCCCGACTCCGGAGAGAGAAACCCCTGGATGAACCCCTGATCCCGGCTCCAAAGCCCGTAAAGAGGATCTCGCCCCCGCTAGCGGAAGCACAGTTTGAGTGGGACCCCACCGGAGAAGATCTTATGGGGTTCACTCAAGAAACTCGGGCAGCTGCAGCGGAGCGTGCTGAGTGCTGCCGCCAACAGCTCGAGGACTTCGAGAGGGAGCGGAGAGAGAGGCGGGTCCGGGAACAGCTAGCTCAAGTAAAGAGCGCGGAGCAGAAGAGCCGGGCCAGGAGAGACCCCCGTGCAGCGCATAGTCCCCGCACCACCGGGACTGTGATAAAGTTTAACCTGCAGAATGGGTGGGGCTTCATCCGAGACTACCACACCCTAGGCGACGTCTTTGTGACCAGAAGAGACGTTGAGTCCCACCTACCGGAGGGACACAGAGGTCGTGACCTTTACATCGGGGACGAGGTCACCTTCACCCGGCACAGGTGTGCCAAAGGTCCCTACGCCCTCCATGTGCATCGCCTGACGGAGGAAGAGCTGCGGTGTGAGGAGGAAGAGCAAGAGGACCCGGACGGGTCTGAAACTAGAGCCAAAGGTAACCAAAAAGCAAGAGCAGGAGGACGCCGTCGCTAAGGACAGCGAAGCAGAAGCTGTATATAGTTGCCCGTCGGGGCACAGTAAATTGAAACCGTAAACTGAAACTGAGTACTGAAACTGAGACTGTTGTTGCTAATATAGTCCCCGTTGGGACCAGCATGTGTGAATTGTTACCCGTTTTTCCCTTAATCCCACTGACCGAGGACTGAGAGCGGTCATTCCTCCCCAATACCTGGCCGAGGACTGAGAGCGGCCATATCCCTGTATATAGTTGCGCGTCCTAAAGCGCCCCTACTGGTTTTATAGGAAAGCCACGAGTTCCAAAGAAAGTGACTACGAGAAAGTTTTATATGAAAAGTTTTATTAATATATATATATATGATGTTTTATATGGTTATGCAAAAATTTGTATGTTTTTGGTGTTTTGTTCTTACAGCCCGAGGACGTGCTGTGATTTACCAGGGGGGAATGTAGCACCCTGAGGATTCGGCTGCTACAGGGGTATTGCACCTCAACCCAGAGGTGTGATATTCCACTCCCGGGTAAGGATGGAGTGTGGAACTGAGCTCGGTAGGCTGCATGCACTACATACATCCCATTTCCGAGGAACAGGCCGACGGTACTCCCACTTAGAAATGTGCAGGTACGACCGAGTCTGTTCCTGGCTGGAGTGGGAGGGGGGTGGTACATCCCAAGTAGTGTAGGGGCAGATAGGGGGAGCAGCCTGGGTAAAGATAGGAGCTCATTGGGTGCTGGTCACCTGAGCTCACACATAGAGGGTGTATATAAGGTGGGCACCAACTAAGAACAGGGTCAGTTGCAGAGAGAAAGTCAGCGAGCAGAGGAGAAGAGAGACCCAGAGTGAGAGAGGAGAAAGAGAGACCCAGAGGGGGAAACAGAAGAGAGGACTCTAAGAACCCAAATTAAATCCCCGGGTGAAGAGTCGGCATCAGGGTACCGGAACCCAAGCTGGTGGGGGCAAAAACACACCCCAGCCAGAGACCGGAGGCCGTGGGCAGCGTCTGCCACGGCCACCCACCACATCCACCACGAAGGCATACCACGTGGAGGGTCAGGGAACCCAAGGCCAAGGGTCTCCCAACAGAAGGCCCGAGGGAGCTGGACCTGGGTGGATCAATAGTGGGGACGGCCAGAGAAAGGACAGAAGGAGAGCTCAGGGTCACGCTCCGGACTTATTTGGGGGTTGGCTGGATCCAGAACCTGGTGGACGCAGCACGGCTCGGGAGGTCACTCGAAGCTGGAGTGACCGGAACATCAGCAGTGAGTAAACATCCTAAACTGCATAACCCGACTCTGTCTCTGATTGCCGTCTACACTGCATCACCACAACCCCCATCCTCTGCACCTGATCCCCCTGAGGCTATACCCCACCCGTTGGGGGTTATATCACCAAAGCTGCACCTACACCATCAGCCTCAGCGGACCCTGCTGCAGCGGCGGCCATAGTGACCGCAATACAACGGGTGGCGTAGTCGACATTAAGAACTTATTAACATCTGTAGGACTGCCACATACAACTGAGTTTGACACCCTGGGCACGGACCGGGTCACAGCCACTCGGAAGACTACAACCCCCATCTGATCCGGCTCCGGATATTCCCCCTAAAGAATATGGCCCAGGGGGCGCCGCACTTTGGCGTAGTCGGCAGGATTACGTGCCCGCAACACCCGGGTACTGCGTGCCTGAAGAAAAGTGCAAGTTTACCTCAAAAAGAAGTCTCCTGCCGGTTCCGGAGGGTCCCCGCCATCGGACCCCATCACCAGTCGATTCCAGCCGGTTGTCCGCCATTAACAGCGTTTTCCCGCCATCTGCAGAGTTTCCCGCCACTGGGAAGCGATTCCCGCCATTTCCAAAGGTTTCCCGCCTTGGAAGAGCGGACGCCATTATGGGCGTGCCAGAGGGTGGTGAGAGGCCGCCTCCCATCGTGGGCCAGGACCGAAAATGGCGCCAAAAGTGGAAACCGCCCCCACCAACAGAGACTGTGATGCTAGAGGTGTCTGTCAGCGTGAAAGAACTGCCCCTGGAGCTGACAGTCACCAAGTGGCCCCGGGACCGCCCTCGAGGTGGGAGGAGACGAAAGGAGAGAACAAAGATGGGTGTCGCCTGGAGGAGTCTGGAGAGAGCGCACCCGGAGGCAAGAAGCCTGGAGAAGAATATCGGAGGAGCTTACCCGGAGATGGCGAGAAAGCAGAGCAGCACCGGCCCGTTGGCCAGGAGCCTGCTAGAAACAGAGGAGGGAGAGCAGAGCAGCACCGGCCCGCTGGCCAGGAGCCTGCTGGAGACGACTGTAGGAGAGCAGAGCAGCACCGACCCGTTGGTCAGGAGCCTGCTGGAAACAACGACCCCACTAGGACTAGTGGAGGTCCTGGCACAGCTCCCCCGAGACCGGGAGTGTGCACAGACCGCTCTGGAGGGCCTCGCAAGGAGGATGGCCCGGGTGCAGCGAGAGACGTTGGCGGAGTGGAGCCGTGAGATGGCCCAGCAGACCGAGACCTGTCAGCGGAGCACGCCACCCGAGACGAGGAGACAGACCGCCTCTGAGGATGGCGCGGGAGGATTGAAGGCCGGAGACGGCGCCGAGAAGGGAGCCGAACGAGTGGAGGCAGGTAAAGGGGACGTCTATACCCCAGACCGGGAAACCGCGTACCTGCCCCAGCTCCCCGTCGCAGAGCCAGAAGTCTATCCTGCCGTGCACGTCGCTGCAACGTCACCGCCGCAGACTAGGCCTCAAACGGGAGCCGCGACCCCTGTGACGTCACACGCCTCGACCCCGAGCGTGACCAAGCAGGAAGTACCACCAGCCTGGTCGCAAGGCCTAGTACCCCCGGGCGCCGCAATACCAACAGCGCCCCCTACCTCCGCGGAGCCCCCGGCCTGGTCGCAGGGCCAAGTAGCCCAGGGCGCCGCCGTCCTTACGGTGCCCTTTACCTTCCAGATACCCCAGGCCTGGCCGCAAGGCCCGGGCAACCCGGGCGCTAACACCACCGCGCCCATAAGACCAAGAGTGCCGCATCTGGGAGAGGACCTGTACGCCCAGCATACGTGCCCGGATGGGCAGCCATTTATATGGCCACCGGAGTTCCACCATCCCCGACTCCGGAGAGAGAAACCCCTGGATGAACCCCTGATCCCGGCTCCAAAGCCCGTAAAGAGGATCTCGCCCCCGCTAGCGGAAGCACAGTTTGAGTGGGACCCCACCGGAGAAGATCTTATGGGGTTCACTCAAGAAACTCGGGCAGCTGCAGCGGAGCGTGCTGAGTGCTGCCGCCAACAGCTCGAGGACTTCGAGAGGGAGCGGAGAGAGAGGCGGGTCCGGGAACAGCTAGCTCAAGTAAAGAGCGCGGAGCAGAAGAGCCGGGCCAGGAGAGACCCCCATGCAGCGCATAGTCCCCGCACCACCGGGACTGTGATAAAGTTTAACCTGCAGAATGGGTGGGGCTTCATCCGAGACTACCACACCCTAGGCGACGTCTTTGTGACCAGAAGAGACGTTGAGTCCCACCTACCGGAGGGACACAGAGGTCGTGACCTTTACATCGGGGACGAGGTCACCTTCACCCGGCACAGGTGTGCCAAAGGTCCCTACGCCCTCCATGTGCATCGCCTGACGGAGGAAGAGCTGCGGTGTGAGGAGGAAGAGCAAGAGGACCCGGACGGGTCTGAAACTAGAGCCAAAGGTAACCAAAAAGCAAGAGCAGGAGGACGCCGTCGCTAAGGACAGCGAAGCAGAAGCTGTATATAGTTGCCCGTCGGGGCACAGTAAATTGAAACCGTAAACTGAAACTGAGTACTGAAACTGAGACTGTTGTTGCTAATATAGTCCCCGTTGGGACCAGCATGTGTGAATTGTTACCCGTTTTTCCCTTAATCCCACTGACCGAGGACTGAGAGCGGTCATTCCTCCCCAATACCTGGCCGAGGACTGAGAGCGGCCATATCCCTGTATATAGTTGCGCGTCCTAAAGCGCCCCTACTGGTTTTATAGGAAAGCCACGAGTTCCAAAGAAAGTGACTACGAGAAAGTTTTATATGAAAAGTTTTATTAATATATATATATATGATGTTTTATATGGTTATGCAAAAATTTGTATGTTTTTGGTGTTTTGTTCTTACAGCCCGAGGACGTGCTGTGATTTACCAGGGGGGAATGTAGCACCCTGAGGATTCGGCTGCTACAGGGGTATTGCACCTCAACCCAGAGGTGTGATATTCCACTCCCGGGTAAGGATGGAGTGTGGAACTGAGCTCGGTAGGCTGCATGCACTACATACATCCCATTTCCGAGGAACAGGCCGACGGTACTCCCACTTAGAAATGTGCAGGTACGACCGAGTCTGTTCCTGGCTGGAGTGGGAGGGGGGTGGTACATCCCAAGTAGTGTAGGGGCAGATAGGGGGAGCAGCCTGGGTAAAGATAGGAGCTCATTGGGTGCTGGTCACCTGAGCTCACACATAGAGGGTGTATATAAGGTGGGCACCAACTAAGAACAGGGTCAGTTGCAGAGAGAAAGTCAGCGAGCAGAGGAGAAGAGAGACCCAGAGTGAGAGAGGAGAAAGAGAGACCCAGAGGGGGAAACAGAAGAGAGGACTCTAAGAACCCAAATTAAATCCCCGGGTGAAGAGTCGGCATCAGGGTACCGGAACCCAAGCTGGTGGGGGCAAAAACACACCCCAGCCAGAGACCGGAGGCCGTGGGCAGCGTCTGCCACGGCCACCCACCACATCCACCACGAAGGCATACCACGTGGAGGGTCAGGGAACCCAAGGCCAAGGGTCTCCCAACAGAAGGCCCGAGGGAGCTGGACCTGGGTGGATCAATAGTGGGGACGGCCAGAGAAAGGACAGAAGGAGAGCTCAGGGTCACGCTCCGGACTTATTTGGGGGTTGGCTGGATCCAGAACCTGGTGGACGCAGCACGGCTTGGGAGGTCACTCGAAGCTGGAGTGACCGGAACATCAGCAGTGAGTAAACATCCTAAACTGCATAACCCGACTCTGTCTCTGATTGCCGTCTACACTGCATCACCACAACCCCCATCCTCTGCACCTGATCCCCCTGAGGCTATACCCCACCCGTTGGGGGTTATATCACCAAAGCTGCACCTACACCATCAGCCTCAGCGGACCCTGCTGCAGCGGCGGCCATAGTGACCGCAATACAACGGGTGGCGTAGTCGACATTAAGAACTTATTAACATCTGTAGGACTGCCACATACAACTGAGTTTGACACCCTGGGCACGGACCGGGTCACAGCCACTCGGAAGACTACAACCCCCATCTGATCCGGCTCCGGATATTCCCCCTAAAGAATATGGCCCAGGGGGCGCGTCAATTACATTCCTGTCAGTGTATACAGTGCTGTCCTCTACAGCAGTCACATCAGTGATTACACTCATGTCAGTGTATACAGTGCTGTCCTCTACAGCAGTCACACCAGTGATTACACTCCTGTCAGTGTATACAGTGCTGTCCTCTACAGCAGTCACATCAGTGATTACACTCCTGTCAGTGTATAGTGCTGTCCTCTACAGCAGTCACATTAGTGATTACATTCCTGTCAGTGTATACAGTGCTGTCCTCTACAGCAGTCACATCAGTGATTACACTTTTGTCAGTGTATAGTGCCATCCTCTACATCAGTCACACCAGTGATTACACTCCTGTCAGTGTATACAGTGCTGTCCTCTACAGCAGTCACACCAGTGATTACACTCCTGTCAGTGTATACAGTGGTGTCCTCTACAGCAGTCACACCAGTGATTACACTCCTGTCAGTGTATAGTGCTGTCCTCTACAGCAGTCTCACCAGTGATTACACTCCTGTCAGTGTATACAGTGCTGTCCTCTACAGCAGTCACATCAGTGATTACACTCCTGTCAGTGTATACAGTGCTGTCCTCTACAGCAGTCACATCAGAGAGTACACTCATGTCAATGTGTACAGTGCTGTCCTCTACAGCAGTCACATCAGTGATTACACTCCTGTTAGTGTATACAGTTCTGTCCTCTACAGCAGTCACATCAGTGATTACACTCCTGTCAGTGTATATAGTGCTGTCCTCTACAGCAGTCACATCAGTGATTACACTCTTGTCAGTGTATACAGTGCAGTCCTGTACAGCAGTCACATCAGTGATTACACTCCTGTCAGTGTATACAGTGCTGTCCTCTACAGTAGTCACATCAGTGAGTTCACTCATGTCAGTGTATACAGTGCAGTCCTGTACAGCAGTCACATCAGTGAGTACACTCATGTCAGTGTATACAGTGCTGTCCTCTACAGCAGTCACATCATTGATTACACTACTGTCAGTGTATACAGTGCTGCCTCTACAGTAGTCACATCAGTGAGAACACTCATGTCAGTGTATATAGTGCTGTCCTCTACAGCAGTCACATCAGTGATTACACTACTGTCAGTGTATATAGTCCTGTTCTCTACAGCAGTCACATCAGTGATTACACTCCTGTCAGTGTATACAGTGCTGTCCTCTACAGCAGTCACATCAGTGATTACACTCATGTCAGTGTATACAGTGCTGTCCTTTACAGCAGTCACACCAGTGATTACATTCCTGTCAGTGTATAGTGCTGTCCTCTACAGCAGTCTCACCAGTGATTACACTCCTGTCAGTGTATACAGTGCTGTCCTCTACAGTAGTCTCATCAGTGATTACACTCTTGTCAGTGTATACAGTGCTGTCCTCTACAGCAGTCACATCAGTGATTACACTCCTGTCAGTGTATAGTGCTGTCCTCTACAGCAGTCACAACAGTGATTACACTCCTGTCAGTGTATAGTGCTGTCCTCTACAGCAGTCACATCAGTGATTACACTCCTGTCAGTGTATACAGTGCTGTCCTCTACAGCAGTCACATCAGTGATTACACTCCTGTCAGTGTATACAGTGCTGTCCTCTGCAGCAGTCACATCAGTGATTACACTCTTGCCAGTGTATAGTGCTGTCCTCTACAGAAGTCACATCAGTGATTACACTCCTGACAGTGTATACAGTGCTGTACTCTACAGCAGTTACACTAGTGATTACACTCCTGTCAGTGTATAGTGCTGTCCTCTACAGAAGTCACATCAGTGATTACACTCCTGTCAGTGTATACAGTGCTATCCTCTACAGCAGTCACATCAGTGATTACACTCCTGTCAGTGTATACAGTGCTGTCCTCTACAGCAGTCACATCAGTGATTACACTCCTCAGTGTATACAGTGCTGTCCTCTACAGCAGTCACATCAGTGATTACACTCTTGTCAGTGTATACAGTGCTGTCCTCTACAGCAGTCACATCAGTGATTACACTCCTGTCAGTGTATTCAGTGCTTGTTCTCTACAGCACTCACATCAGTGATTACACTCCTGTCATTGTATACAGTGCCGTCCTCTACCGCAGTCACATCAGTGATTACACTCCTGTCAGTGTATACAGTGCTGTCCTCTACAGCAGTCACATCAGTGATTACACTCCTGTCAGTGTACACAGTGCTGTCCTCTACAGCAGTCACATCAGTGATTACACTTCTGTCAATGTATATGTAGCACCCCAAGGGTTCGGTTGCTACAGGGGTATTGCACCTCAACCAGAGGTGTGATATTCCACTCCCAGGTAAGGATGGAGTGTGGACCAGGGCTCAGTTAGCTGCACACATACATACACACACTCCTCATTTCCGGGGGACAGCTCGATGGTGCTCCCATTTATATATATGCAGGCACAACTGACCTTGTCCTTGGCTGGAGTGGGGAGGGGGGAGAGAACCCAGTGATGTAGGAGCAGAAGGGGACGGTTTCTGGAGCATAGGAAGGAGCTCATTGGTTGCAGGTCACCTGAGCTCAGACACAGTAAAGTAGATAAAAGGTGGGGGCCATCTTGGGAGTTCGTCCAGTCAGTCAGAGCAGAAGGAGGAGAGAGCTGACAGGGAGCCGAGGCTCAGCCTGAGCTTAGCTCCACGAGGCAGGCCTAGGGTGAAGGCCGGAGCCAGAAGGGAGAAGAGGAGAAGGAGAAGGAAGGAAGAAAGGTGGAGAGAAAGAGGAGTAGAAAGGCTCCCGAAACAAGAAGGCAGAAGGGACCCTAAGAACCCACGAGATATCGGATGAAGGGTCAGGCCGCAGAAGGGTACCGGATTCCCAAGTTGGTGGAGGTAAATTATCCCTCAGCCAAAGACCGGAGGTCGTGATCATCTATTGGTGCGACCCCCTGCTACACCCGCTAGGAAGGCACCAGATAGGGACAGGGAAACCGGCGATAGGTTTCACCAAGAGAAGGCCCGAGGCAGCTGGACAGAAGTGTGGTCACTGGTGGGGCACGAGAGGCCAGAGAAAGGATAGAAGGGGGTCCTGTGCCATACTCCTGAATTGCCTGGGGGTTGACCGAGCTCCTCACTTTGTGGACGCAGCACGGCTTGGGCAGTCATTCCCTGCAGAAGTGATTCGGATAACAACTGTGAGTAAAAGACCCTGGACTGCATCACTGACTCTGTGTGATTTATGCTGCGCCTGCACCAACGCCCCCAGCATCCTATCACGCTGCCCTGAGGCTACACTCCTCCCGTGGGAAGTTATACTATCTCTGCTGCACGCACCAACAGCCTCAGCGGTTTGCCTTGCAGCGGCGGTCATCCCTGACCGCAATCCACGGGTGGCGTAGTCAGACATTAAATCATAAAAACCCTATAAAAGACGGCCACTGGTCTGACCACCCTGAGCCACGGACCGGGTCACCGCCACGGAGACTACAACCCCCAGAGACCCGGCTCCGGGTAACCCACACATGTGCACACACGGCCCAGGGGGCGAGTCAACTTTTGGCGTAGTCGGCAGGATTGTTACCAACCCGCCACAAATGGGTATTGCGTGCCTGAAAAGAGACTGTTTCACTGTATTAAAAATGGCGTCTGCCCCAGAAGAACGGACGCCATAATGTGCACGCCAAAAGACAACAGGAAGCCACCTCCCATCGTGGGCCAGGTCCCAGAATGGCGGCAAAGAAGGAGCCCACACCCAACAGCCATGAGTGCGGCTGTAGAGATGTTCATCAAGGTGGGGGGGCTGCCCCTGAGAGTGATTGTTAGCAGATTGCCCCAGGACCACCTCCAAGAGGGGCGGAAAGAGAAGAAAACCGCGGGGAAGGGTGTGGTTTGGATCAGTTTCGCCAGACCATACCCGGAGATGGAGAGGAGAGTCAACTCCAGCACTCTGGCAAGCGGCCTGCTGCAGGCCGATGCGGACCCGTACAGCCTCACGGAGCTGATGGCACAGCTCCCCGCAGAAGACCCTGAGTTCCTGCGGACTGCGCTGGAGGAGCTGGACCGGAGAACGGTCCGAGCGCAGAGGGACGTCGTCGCCGGGTGGAAAGAGGAGATGGCCCGGCGGGTCGCAGCCCGGCAGCAAGAGACACTGCCAGCACCCGACAGCGCGCCTGCCCCCGAGGACGGAGAGAGGAGACCGGAGGCCGAGGACGACGCTGCAGAAGAGGCAAGTAAGGTGGACGCCCCTGCCCCGGGTTCAGACGCCACCGTAGCCTTACCGCTGGATCCCGTCGCGGAGCCAGAAGTCCTGGGAGCCGCTGTAGCTTCCATGCTCCCGCCGCAAACACCTAGGCCGCAAGCCACAAGCACCGCCGCTGAACCATGCCACCGTCGTGCCCTCTGACCCCGAGTGCAGAAGGAAGCGACCCGCTCCAGGCCCGGTCGCAAGGCCTGGCCACTCCAGACGCCTCCCGACTCCGGTCCCAAAACCACCACCTCTCTGCGCGGACCTGTAACGCCCAACATACGGGTCCGGATGGACAGCCCTTTACCTGGCCGCCCGGGTGGGTTAACCCTCGGCAAAGGGGAGACCCGTCCGTGGAGACCGGAGCTCCTCTGCTTCCACCCCCGCCTGACCCACAGCCTGTTGAAGGTTCCCAGCTCCCGGTCGAGGAGGCCCAGTATGAGTGGGACCCGACAGGAGAAGACCTCATGGGGTTCCCACAGGAGACGCAGGCGGCCGCAGCCCGCAGACGAGAGTTCTGTGACCGACAGGTGGCGCAGTTTGAACAGGAGAGGCGGGCGCGACGACAGAGGCAGGAGCGGCTACACGCCTGGAGCGTGGAGCAGAAGATGCACGTCCGGCTGAGACCCCCAAGCTGCGAGAGGTCCCAGAATCATCGGGACCGTCGTCAAGTTCCAACAGGTGCAAGGATGGGGTTTCATCCGAGACCCGACCACGGACACGGATGTGTTCGTTACCCGGAGAGATGTGGAGAGCTACCTGCCAGAGGGCCATCCGGAACAGGATCTGTTTCCAGGAGACGTGGTGTCCTACACCCAACACCGAGGCCTAAAGGGATGGTATGCCCTTCATGTCCAGCGGATAAAAGAGGAGCAGCGCCCTGAATCAGAACCTGAATACCAAGAGGACCCGGACGGGTTTGAAGATCAATATGAGGAAGGAGCAGCAGGAGGATACCGCTACTAGTGAGTGGCAGAGTACCTGTGTACATAGTTGCCCGTCAGGGTAAAAGGAACTGTTTGTGTGATATAAAGTTGACCCTGATTGAACTGTTACCTGGCTGAGGACTGAGAGCAGCCATCCCTCTCCCTACCTGGCTGAGGACTGAGAGCAGCCATTCCCCTTTCCAACCGGCCGAGGACTGGGAGCGGCCAATTCCCTGTAAATAGTTGCGCTTCTTAAAGTGCCCCCTACTGGTTTTATAAAAATACAGCAACGTCTACCTCTGGACAAAGTGTCCCACATGTTTGAAGGTTGCTGAAGTTTTGCACTTAATAGGAAAATGGACACCAGGTCGCAAGTTGCACAGTGGCCAGTGAAGAAGAGAATCTACTAAAAGAATGTTTTACTTGAAAAGTTTATATGCTGCTAAAAGAGTTTTATGATGTTTTATATGTGTGAAGAAAGTTTTATAATACCTGTTGAAAGAGAAAAATGTACCAGCAACGTTGAAAGAGAAAAGTGCCTGTAGTGCCGGCGTCCCTGCCCTCTGCTAGGCAGGGACGCTGCTCCCCTCACCGCTCTGCCCCGTGCCCGGCGTCCCTCTCCCGCTCTGCTGTCAGCGCGCGCTCCTTCCCGGCGTCCTCCTCCCGCTCTGCTCTCAGCGCGCGCTCCTTCCCGGCCCCTGTGCTTAGGGCGCGCGCGCGCTCCCCTCCTCTTAAAGGGGCCGCGCGCGCCGTCCTAAGGAGTCCCCGGCCAATGGCCGGAGGACTTCATCATATATAAGGCACCTCCTCCAAAATGGAGGTGCCCGAGCAATGTTGTTTGCACCTGTGTCTCACCTGTGCTTCAGCCCTCAGGTCCCGTTGCCAGTTACCTGCCAGTTACCTGTCAGATTCCTGCCTGATTACTTGCTACCTGTCTGCTAGTCTGAGGTCCGACGGTCTGCCTTACTACTCCTGTCAGTCTGTCTAAGGGCCAGCCTGCCCGCTCACCTGGGAGCGCACATCAGCTACCTGCCTGCTTGCCTGAGGTCCGACGGTCTGCCTTACCACTCCGGTCAGTCTGTCTATGGACCAGCTTGCCCGCTCACCTGGGAGCGCTTCTCCGTTACCTGCCTGCTTGCCAGCCCGGAGGCTCCGCTGTCACGTGCTGTGACCACCAGCTACTCCAGACTCTTGCCCGCTCACCTGGGAGCGCTTCTCCGCTACCTGCCTGCTTGCCTGCCCGGAGGCTCCGCTGTCACGTGCTGTGACCACCAGCTATTCCTGAGACTCTTGCCCGCTCACCTGGGAGCGCTTCTCCGCTACCTGCCTGCTTGCCTGCCCGGAGGCTCCGCTGTCACGTGCTGTGACCACCAGCTATTCCCGAGACTCTTGCCCGCTCACCTGGGAGCGCTTCTCCGTTACCTGCCTGCTTGCCTACCTGGAGGCTCCGCCGTCACGTGCTGTGACCACCTGCTATTCCAGAGACTCTCGCTTGCTCACCTGGGAGCACACATTCTTCATCTGCCTTGCTAGCCTACCTGGAGGTTCAGCCATCACAGGTCGTACCTACCCTTTATCCAGAGACTGCCCCGATCACTTGCCGTGTCCTCCTGCCCGTACACCCAGAGACTGTCCTGGTCACCTCCTGTGACTACCTGCCTGGTCGCCACCCGCTCCCTTACAAGGACCGCCCCCTTGTATTGTAGCCCAGAGGTTCCGCCTCCCAGACCCGTTACAGTTTGCTCGGGCCATGGAACCCGGTGGCACCCAAGCTCCCTCGCTCTCGGACCTCTGTCTTGAACTGTCCCGTCAGAGGTCCCAACAGGAGTCCATCCTGGGTCACCTGCGGAATGTCAATACTCGCCTGAACACTCTGTCTGATCCACCAACAACCTCCGCCAGTGCCATATCTTGCAATCCGGCAGCTCCGCTGCCCACTAATACCATGGTATCCTACCCCGGACCCCGGCTTTCTGCACCTCCTCGCTTTGGAGGCGACTCCGTCCAGGCTCGGGGCTTCTTAAATCAGTGCACCCTGCACTTTGAACTTTTGTCCCACCAGTTTAACTCCGACCGGGCCAAAATTGCCTTCATCATGTCCCATCTCACCGGGGAGGCCCTGGCCTGGCTAAATCCTCTATGGGAGAGAGGAGACCCCCTGGTGTCCAACTTGCCTGCTTTTCTCACGGCTTTCCGGAAAGTCTTCGACGAACCCGGACGGAAGACCTCATCTGCATCATCTCTGCTACGCCTCCGTCAGGAGAGTCTCACCGTGGGCCAATATGCCATACGGTTCCGTACCCTTGCCTCGGAGCTGGCCTGGGATAACGACGCTCTGGTTTCCGTCTTCTGGGAGGGTCTGTCCGGCCGTATTAAAGATGAACTTGCCGGTTGGGACATTCCTACCACTCTCGATGACTTAATAACTCTTGCCACCCGGATTGACCTACGGTTCCAGGAGCGTGCCAGAGAGGTCACCCGTGAGAGGAGGTTACCACGTCTAGCTCCTACTTTTCAGAAACCCGTCACTCCTTCTGTCTCTAACCAGGTACACCCTCCTGAGCCTATGCAGGTCGACCAGACCAAGATGGTCAAGACCCGTCAGGACTTACGCCGTGCCGAGGGGACCTGCTTCTACTGTGGCAGTAAGGAGCACCGGATCCGTGCCTGCCCGGAGAGGTCGGGAAACGCCTGTGTCTAGGTTCGCTCAGAGAGGTCCACCTAGACAAGAATAAATCCTCTCCATCCCTGCTGTTGTCAGTTTCAATCGTCTACGGGGAGAACCGTTATTTCGAACTAGCCCAACTGGACTCTGGAGCAGCCGGGAATCTTATTTCACAGTCCCTGGTAGAGAAATACCGCATCCCCACCAAACCTCTGGCTGTACCCTTGTCTGTGGCTGCCGTGGATGGGGGGCTCTTACCACGCCCCATCCAACTCATCACCGAATCCATTACTCTGCAGGTGGGAATGCTGCATTCTGAAAGTATCTCCTTTCATGTTCTGCCTGGACTCTCTCACGCCCTCTTGCTAGGTCTGCCTTGGCTCCAGAAACATGCACCCGTGCTTGACTGGCAAACCGGAGAAGTCCTTCGCTGGGGACAAGACTGTCATAAGACCTGCCTGGTTCCCGTCCATCCCGTCCGTCCCTCTCCTACCCCAGCTAATCTACCTGGACTTCCAATTCCTTATTGGTCTTATGCTGATGTCTTTAATAAAAAGGAGGCAGAGACATTACCCCCTCATAGACCATACGACTGTCCCATCGACCTGTTACCCGGTACTACTCCTCCCCGTGGGCGTATTTATCCTTTATCCGCTGCTGAGACCCGGTCGATGTCCGAATATATTGAGGAGAATCTGGCCAGGGGATTCATCCGGAAATCTACCTCCCCGGCGGGAGCAGGCTTCTTTTTCGTCAAAAAGAAGGACGGCTCTCTCCGTCCCTGTATAGACTATAGAGGCCTAAACCAGATCACGGTGAAGAATAAGTACCCCCTTCCGCTCATTCCAGAATTATTTGATCGTCTGAGGGGGGCTAGAATCTTCACCAAACTAGACCTCCGTGGGGCGTACAACCTGGTTCGTATCCGTCAAGGGGATGAATGGAAGACGGCATTCAACACCCGGGACGGCCACTATGAATACCTGGTAATGCCTTTTGGTCTCTGTAACGCTCCTGCCGTCTTTCAAGAGTTGGTCAATGACATCTTCCGGGACCTTCTCTACTCCTGCGTAGTGGTGTACCTGGACGACATCTTGGTCTTCTCTCCGGATCTCCAGACTCACCGGAGGGACGTTCGTCAGGTCCTGCTCAGGCTCAGGCAGAATCACCTCTTCGCTAAATACGAGAAGTGCCTCTTTGAGCAGACCTCGCTTCCGTTTTTGGGCTACATTATTTCTCAGACCGGCCTATGAATGGATCCAGAGAAACTGTCTGCCATCGAGAAATGGCCCCGACCGGAGGGGTTGAAGGCCATTCAGCGGTTCCTGGGCTTCGCCAACTACTACCGCCTCTTCATACCACACTTCTCTTCCCGGACTGCCCCAATTTCCGCGCTCACCCGTAAGGGTACTAATCCCAAAGAGTGGCCGCCCGAAGCAGAAGAAGCCTTTCTTTCCTTAAAACAGGCCTTCTCTTCCGCCCCGGTGCTGCATCACCCGGACGGCAACAAGCAGTTCTTCCTGGAAGTGGACGCCTCCTCCTCTGGAGCTGGAGCGGTACTTACTCAAAAATCTTCTTCCGGGAGGATGGTAACTTGCGGCTTCTTCTCTAAACTCTTCTCCTCCTCTGAGCGCAATTATTCCATAGGAGATCGAGAGTTATTGGCCATCAAACTGGCATTGGAGGAGTGGCGTTACCTGCTTGAGGGGGCTCTTCACCCGGTAATAATTTACACTGACCACAAGAACTTGGCTTACCTCCAGCATGCCCAGAGACATAACCCGCGCCAAGCCCGGTGGTCCTTGTTTTTTGCTCGTTTTGATTTTGTCCTTCATTTTCGCCCGGCTGACAAAAACGTGAAGGCGGACGCCTTGTCTCGATCCTTTCTGGTATCTGATCTCGAGGAAGATCCGAAACACATCATCGATCCCGCCAGAGTAATGCAGGTGGCTCCCGTGAGTCTAAATCGTCTCCCTCCCGGAAAGACGTTCGTATCAGTACCTGATCGGGAGAAGATCCTTCACTGGGGTCACTCGTCTAAACTGGCTGGCCACGCTGGTCAGAAGAAGACCCTCCAGCTTATTTCCCGGCACTACTGGTGGCCTACCCTGCACAAGGATGTAATAGACTTTGTTTCTGCCTGTGTGTCCTGCGCCCGCAACAAGGTTCCGAGACATCTGCCAGCCGGTCGCCTCCTTCCGCTCCCAGTACCTGCTGCCCCCTGGCAGCATATTGCAATGGACTTCATAACTGACCTCCCACTCTCTGCCGGTTGTACGGTCATTTGGGTGGTCGCTGACCGCTTCTCCAAGATGGCTCATTTCGTTCCCCTGCCAGGCCTCCCGTCTGCACCCGAGCTAGCTAGAGACTTTATTCGTCACATCTTCCGTCTTCATGGCCTGCCCCTCCACATCGTGTCGGATCGTGGGGTACAGTTCACCTCACGCTTCTGGAGAGCCACTTGTAAACTACTAGACGTCACCCTGGACTTCTCTTCCGCTTACCACCCACAGTCCAATGGTCAAGTGGAGCGGATCAATCAGAACCTGACCAGTTACCTCCGGCACTTCGTTAATGCCCACCATTCTGACTGGGTGGATCTCCTACCATGGGCCGAGTTCTCTTACAATAATCACGAGAGCGAATCCTCCTCCAAATCCCCGTTTTTTGTAGTCTTTGGTCAGCATCCTCGGATTCCTTTTCCTGTCTCCACCTCGGTGGACAACCCGGCTGCGGAATCTCTCATTAGCAAATTTTCCTCCATTTGGGAGAGTACCCGATCCGCACTCCTTCAGTCGTCCGAGCGGATGAAAAGACACGCTGACAAAAAACGCCTGGATCCTCCTCAATTTCGTCCAGGAGATAAGGTCTGGCTCTCATCTAAATATGTTCGACTCAAGATACCCTCTTACAAGTTAGGGCCTCGGTTCATCGGACCTCTGGAGGTCACCAGTCAGATCAACCCGGTGGCCTATAAATTGAAACTCCCGGCCAACTTACAGATCCCTAACTCCTTCCATGTATCTCTCCTCAAACCTGTGGTACTTAACTCTTTTTCCAAGTCTACAGGTACGCCTCCTGCTCCGGTTTCTGCTGAGGACGAGTTTGAGGTAGAGAACATTCTGGCCACCAAAAGGGTAAGAGGAAAGACCCTTTTTCTGGTAGATTGGAAGGGGTTTGGTCCTGAGGAGAGAACGTGGGAGCCCCGGGAGAACATCCATGCCCCTCTCATCCTAGCTAAATTTCTGTCTGGCCTAAAAAAGGGGGGGCCTAAAGGGGGGGGTACTGTAGTGCCGGCGTCCCTGCCCTCTGCTAGGCAGGGACGCTGCTCCCCTCACCGCTCTGCCCCGTGCCCGGCGTCCCTCTCCCGCTCTGCTGTCAGCGCGCGCTCCTTCCCGGCGTCCTCCTCCCGCTCTGCTCTCAGCGCGCGCTCCTTCCCGGCCCCTGTGCTTAGGGCGCGCGCGCTCCCCTCCTCTTAAAGGGGCCGCGCGCGCCGTCCTAAGGAGTCCCCGGCCAATGGCCGGAGGACTTCATCATATATAAGGCACCTCCTCCAAAATGGAGGTGCCCGAGCAATGTTGTTTGCACCTGTGTCTCACCTGTGCTTCAGCCCTCAGGTCCCGTTGCCAGTTACCTGCCAGTTACCTGTCAGATTCCTGCCTGATTACTTGCTACCTGTCTGCTAGTCTGAGGTCCGACGGTCTGCCTTACTACTCCTGTCAGTCTGTCTAAGGGCCAGCCTGCCCGCTCACCTGGGAGCGCACATCAGCTACCTGCCTGCTTGCCTGAGGTCCGACGGTCTGCCTTACAACTCCGGTCAGTCTGTCTATGGACCAGCTTGCCCGCTCACCTGGGAGCGCTTCTCCGTTACCTGCCTGCTTGCCAGCCCGGAGGCTCCGCTGTCACGTGCTGTGACCACCAGCTACTCCAGACTCTTGCCCGCTCACCTGGGAGCGCTTCTCCGCTACCTGCCTGCTTGCCTGCCCGGAGGCTCCGCTGTCACGTGCTGTGACCACCAGCTATTCCTGAGACTCTTGCCCGCTCACCTGGGAGCGCTTCTCCGCTACCTGCCTGCTTGCCTGCCCGGAGGCTCCGCTGTCACGTGCTGTGACCACCAGCTATTCCTGAGACTCTTGCCCGCTCACCTGGGAGCGCTTCTCCGTTACCTGCCTGCTTGCCTACCTGGAGGCTCCGCCGTCACGTGCTGTGACCACCTGCTATTCCAGAGACTCTCGCTTGCTCACCTGGGAGCACACATTCTTCATCTGCCTTGCTAGCCTACCTGGAGGTTCAGCCATCACAGGTCGTACCTACCCTTTATCCAGAGACTGCCCCGATCACTTGCCGTGTCCTCCTGCCCGTACACCCAGAGACTGTCCTGGTCACCTCCTGTGACTACCTGCCTGGTCGCCACCCGCTCCCTTACAAGGACCGCCCCCTTGTATTGTAGCCCAGAGGTTCCGCCTCCCAGACCCGTTACAGTTTGCTCGGGCCATGGAACCCGGTGGCACCCAAGCTCCCTCGCTCTCGGACCTCTGTCTTGAACTGTCCCGTCAGAGGTCCCAACAGGAGTCCATCCTGGGTCACCTGCGGAATGTCAATACTCGCCTGAACACTCTGTCTGATCCACCAACAACCTCCGCCAGTGCCATATCTTGCAATCCGGCAGCTCCGCTGCCCACTAATACCATGGTATCCTACCCCGGACCCCGGCTTTCTGCACCTCCTCGCTTTGGAGGCGACTCCGTCCAGGCTCGGGGCTTCTTAAATCAGTGCACCCTGCACTTTGAACTTTTGTCCCACCAGTTTAACTCCGACCGGGCCAAAATTGCCTTCATCATGTCCCATCTCACCGGGGAGGCCCTGGCCTGGCTAAATCCTCTATGGGAGAGAGGAGACCCCCTGGTGTCCAACTTGCCTGCTTTTCTCACGGCTTTCCGGAAAGTCTTCGACGAACGCGGACGGAAGACCTCATCTGCATCATCTCTGCTACGCCTCCGTCAGGAGAGTCTCACCGTGGGCCAATATGCCATACGGTTCCGTACCCTTGCCTCGGAGCTGGCCTGGGATAACGACGCTCTGGTTTCCGTCTTCTGGGAGGGTCTGTCCGGCCGTATTAAAGATGAACTTGCCGGTTGGGACATTCCTACCACTCTCGATGACTTAATAACTCTTGCCACCCGGATTGACCTACGGTTCCAGGAGCGTGTCAGAGAGGTCACCCGTGAGAGGAGGTTACCACGTCTAGCTCCTACTTTTCAGAAACCCGTCACTCCTTCTGTCTCTAACCAGGTACACCCTCCTGAGCCTATGCAGGTCGACCAGACCAAGATGGTCAAGACCCGTCAGGACTTACGCCGTGCCGAGGGGACCTGCTTCTACTGTGGCAGTAAGGAGCACCGGATCCGTGCCTGCCCGGAGAGGTCGGGAAACGCCTGTGTCTAGGTTCGCTCAGAGAGGTCCACCTAGACAAGAATAAATCCTCTCCATCCCTGCTGTTGTCAGTTTCAATCGTCTACGGGGAGAACCGTTATTTCGAACTAGCCCAACTGGACTCTGGAGCAGCCGGGAATCTTATTTCACAGTCCCTGGTAGAGAAATACCGCATCCCCACCAAACCTCTGGCTGTACCCTTGTCTGTGGCTGCCGTGGATGGGGGGCTCTTACCACACCCCATCCAACTCATCACCGAATCCATTACTCTGCAGGTGGGAATGCTGCATTCTGAAAGTATCTCCTTTCATGTTCTGCCTGGACTCTCTCACGCCCTCTTGCTAGGTCTGCCTTGGCTCCAGAAACATGCACCCGTGCTTGACTGGCAAACCGGAGAAGTCCTTCGCTGGGGACAAGACTGTCATAAGACCTGCCTGGTTCCCGTCCATCCCGTCCGTCCCTCTCCTACCCCAGCTAATCTACCTGGACTTCCAATTCCTTATTGGTCTTATGCTGATGTCTTTAATAAAAAGGAGGCAGAGACATTACCCCCTCATAGACCATACGACTGTCCCATCGACCTGTTACCCGGTACTACTCCTCCCCGTGGGCGTATTTATCCTTTATCCGCTGCTGAGACCCGGTCGATGTCCGAATATATTGAGGAGAATCTGGCCAGGGGATTCATCCGGAAATCTACCTCCCCGGCGGGAGCAGGCTTCTTTTTCGTCAAAAAGAAGGACGGCTCTCTCCGTCCCTGTATAGACTATAGAGGCCTAAACCAGATCACGGTGAAGAATAAGTACCCCCTTCCGCTCATTCCAGAATTATTTGATCGTCTGAGGGGGGCTAGAATCTTCACCAAACTAGACCTCCGTGGGGCGTACAACCTGGTTCGTATCCGTCAAGGGGATGAATGGAAGACGGCATTCAACACCCGGGACGGCCACTATGAATACCTGGTAATGCCCTTTGGTCTCTGTAACGCTCCTGCCGTCTTTCAAGAGTTGGTCAATGACATCTTCCGGGACCTTCTCTACTCCTGCGTAGTGGTGTACCTGGACGACATCTTGGTCTTCTCTCCGGATCTCCAGACTCACCGGAGGGACGTTCGTCAGGTCCTGCTCAGGCTCAGGCAGAATCACCTCTTCGCTAAATACGAGAAGTGCCTCTTTGAGCAGACCTCGCTTCCGTTTTTGGGCTACATTATTTCTCAGACCGGCCTACGAATGGATCCAGAGAAACTGTCTGCCATCGAGAAATGGCCCCGACCGGAGGGGTTGAAGGCCATTCAGCGGTTCCTGGGCTTCGCCAACTACTACCGCCTCTTCATACCACACTTCTCTTCCCGGACTGCCCCAATTTCCGCGCTCACCCGTAAGGGTACTAATCCCAAAGAGTGGCCGCCCGAAGCAGAAGAAGCCTTTCTTTCCTTAAAACAGGCCTTCTCTTCCGCCCCGGTGCTGCATCACCCGGATGGCAACAAGCAGTTCTTCCTGGAAGTGGACGCCTCCTCCTCTGGAGCTGGAGCGGTACTTACTCAAAAATCTTCTTCCGGGAGGATGGTAACTTGCGGCTTCTTCTCTAAACTCTTCTCCTCCTCTGAGCGCAATTATTCCATAGGAGATCGAGAGTTATTGGCCATCAAACTGGCATTGGAGGAGTGGCGTTACCTGCTTGAGGGGGCTCTTCACCCGGTAATAATTTACACTGACCACAAGAACTTGGCTTACCTCCAGCATGCCCAGAGACATAACCCGCGCCAAGCCCGGTGGTCCTTGTTTTTTGCTCGTTTTGATTTTGTCCTTCATTTTCGCCCGGCTGACAAAAACGTGAAGGCGGACGCCTTGTCTCGATCCTTTCTGGTATCTGATCTCGAGGAAGATCCGAAACACATCATCGATCCCGCCAGAGTAATGCAGGTGGCTCCCGTGAGTCTAAATCGTCTCCCTCCCGGAAAGACGTTCGTATCAGTACCTGATCGGGAGAAGATCCTTCACTGGGGTCACTCGTCTAAACTGGCTGGCCACGCTGGTCAGAAGAAGACCCTCCAGCTTATTTCCCGGCACTACTGGTGGCCTACCCTGCACAAGGATGTAATAGACTTTGTTTCTGCCTGTGTGTCCTGCGCCCGCAACAAGGTTCCGAGACATCTGCCAGCCGGTCGCCTCCTTCCGCTCCCAGTACCTGCTGCCCCCTGGCAGCATATTGCAATGGACTTCATAACTGACCTCCCACTCTCTGCCGGTTGTACGGTCATTTGGGTGGTCGCTGACCGCTTCTCCAAGATGGCTCATTTCGTTCCCCTGCCAGGCCTCCCGTCTGCACCCGAGCTAGCTAGAGACTTTATTCGTCACATCTTCCGTCTTCATGGCCTGCCCCTCCACATCGTGTCGGATCGTGGGGTACAGTTCACCTCACGCTTCTGGAGAGCCACTTGTAAACTACTAGACGTCACCCTGGACTTCTCTTCCGCTTACCACCCACAGTCCAATGGTCAAGTGGAGCGGATCAATCAGAACCTGACCAGTTACCTCCGGCACTTCGTTAATGCCCACCATTCTGACTGGGTGGATCTCCTACCATGGGCCGAGTTCTCTTACAATAATCACGAGAGCGAATCCTCCTCCAAATCCCCGTTTTTTGTAGTCTTTGGTCAGCATCCTCGGATTCCTTTTCCTGTCTCCACCTCGGTGGACAACCCGGCTGCGGAATCTCTCATTAGCAAATTTTCCTCCATTTGGGAGAGTACCCGATCCGCACTCCTTCAGTCGTCCGAGCGGATGAAAAGACACGCTGACAAAAAACGCCTGGATCCTCCTCAATTTCGTCCAGGAGATAAGGTCTGGCTCTCATCTAAATATGTTCGACTCAAGATACCCTCTTACAAGTTAGGGCCTCGGTTCATCGGACCTCTGGAGGTCACCAGTCAGATCAACCCGGTGGCCTATAAATTGAAACTCCCGGCCAACTTACAGATCCCTAACTCCTTCCATGTATCTCTCCTCAAACCTGTGGTACTTAACTCTTTTTCCAAGTCTACAGGTACGCCTCCTGCTCCGGTTTCTGCTGAGGACGAGTTTGAGGTAGAGAACATTCTGGCCACCAAAAGGGTAAGAGGAAAGACCTTTTTACTGGTAGATTGGAAGGGGTTTGGTCCTGAGGAGAGAACGTGGGAGCCCCGGGAGAACATCCATGCCCCTCTCATCCTAGCTAAATTTCTGTCTGGCCTAAAAAAGGGGGGGCCTAAAGAGGGGGGTACTGTAGTGCCGGCGTCCCTGCCCTCTGCTAGGCAGGGACGCTGCTCCCCTCACCGCTCTGCCCCGTGCCTGGCGTCCCTCTCCCGCTCTGCTGTCAGCGCGCGCTCCTTCCCGGCGTCCTCCTCCCGCTCTGCTCTCAGCGCGCGCTCCTTCCCGGCCCCTGTGCTTAGGGCGCGCGCGCGCGCGCTCCCCTCCTCTTAAAGGGGCCGCGCGCGCCGTCCTAAGGAGTCCCCGGCCAATGGCCGGAGGACTTCATCATATATAAGGCACCTCCTCCAAAATGGAGGTGCCCGAGCAATGTTGTTTGCACCTGTGTCTCACCTGTGCTTCAGCCCTCAGGTCCCGTTGCCAGTTACCTGCCAGTTACCTGTCAGATTCCTGCCTGATTACTTGCTACCTGTCTGCTAGTCTGAGGTCCGACGGTCTGCCTTACTACTCCTGTCAGTCTGTCTAAGGGCCAGCCTGCCCGCTCACCTGGGAGCGCTTCTCCGTTACCTGCCTGCTTGCCTACCTGGAGGCTCCGCCGTCACGTGCTGTGACCACCTGCTATTCCAGAGACTCTCGCTTGCTCACCTGGGAGCACACATTCTTCATCTGCCTTGCTAGCCTACCTGGAGGTTCAGCCATCACAGGTCGTACCTACCCTTTATCCAGAGACTGCCCCGATCACTTGCCGTGTCCTCCTGCCCGTACACCCAGAGACTGTCCTGGTCACCTCCTGTGACTACCTGCCTGGTCGCCACCCGCTCCCTTACAAGGACCGCCCCCTTGTATTTTAGCCCAGAGGTTCCGCCTCCCAGACCCGTTACAGTGCCTCCCATAAAGGGATAAGTTAAATGGTTATAGTCTTATATGCGAATGCATTCTAAAAATTTTGCATGTTTCTGAATTGTCTTGCGCTTTGTTCCAGCCCGAGGACGTGCTGTGGTTTACCAGGGGGGAATGTAGCGCCCCGAGGGTTCTGTTGCTACAGGGGTATTGCACCTCAACCAGAGGTGTGATATTCCATTCCCAGGTAAGGATGGAGTGTGGACCAGGGCTCAGTTAGCTGCACACATACATACACACACTCCTCATTTCCGCGGGACAGCTCGATGGTGCTCCCATTTATATATATGCAGGCACAACTGACCTTGTTCCTGGCTGGAGTGGGGAGGGGGGAGAGAACCCAGTGATGTAGGAGCAGAAGGGGACGGTTTCTGGAGCATAGGAAGGAGCTCATTGGTTGCAGGTCACCTGAGCTCAGACACAGTAAAGTAGATAAAAGGTGGGGGCCATCTTGGGAGTTCGTCCAGTCAGTCAGAGCAGAAGGAGGAGAGAGCTGACAGGGAGCCGAGGCTCAGCCTAAG